>NC_141597.1:11585520-11912123 GCF_047967505.1 Dipteris shenzhenensis
ATGAAAAGGATATCCGATGGGCACAACACTTTTCGTATGCCTCAACCTAGGTGGTATCAAAATGTTCTCAGAGAGGCACACCCATCCGATAAGTACTTGATCAGATAACACACACCTAAGGGCGTGTTTTTTTGCGGATGTGCATATCACTAGGGAAAAACGGTGTATAATGCGTGATCGACCATGCAAAGCATATCCGATGCTGACAATACTTTGCATGCACCTCAATGTAGTTGAAATGGACTTGTGTGCAAAGTGGAGCCCCCATCCGATAAGTACTTGTTTGAATAACACACCTACGGCCGTGTTTTTATATGGTTGTGCATGACACTAAGGCAAAAACGGTGTTTTATGCTTGAGCGACAATGCAAAGCACATCCGATGGGCACAATACTCTGCACACACCTTTAACTAGGTGGAATTGACTTACATGCAATGTGGCATTCCCATCGCATAAGTACTTGATCGGATAACACACTTAGCAACGTGTTTTTTTACGGATGTGCATGACACTAAGGCCAAAATGGTATTTAATGCTCGATCGACCATGCAAAGCATATCCGATGGGCACAATACCTTTCCTACACCTTAACCTAGGTGGTATTAAAATGTTCTTAAAGAGGCACACCCATCCGATAAGTACTTGGTCAGATAACATACCTAAGGGCGTGTTTTTTCGTGGATGTGCATATCACTACGGGAAAAACGTTGTATAATGTGTAATCGACCATGCAGAGCATATCCGATGGTGACAATACTTTGCATGCATCTCAACCTAGTTGAAACGAACTTGCGTGCAAAATGGAGACCCCATCCGATAAGTACTTGTTTGATTAGTTAACACACTTAGGACAGTGTTTTCTCATGGTTGTGCATGACACTAAGGCAAAAACGGTGTATTATGCTTGATCGACAATGCAAAGCATATCCGATGGGCACAATACTTTGCACACACCTTCAACTAGGTGGAATTGACTTACATGCAAAGTGGCACACCCATCCCATAAGTGCTTGATCAGATAACATACCTAGCAGCCTGTTTTTTTTCCGGATGTGCATGACAATAGAGCAAAAATAGTATTTAATGCTCGATCGACCATGCAAAGGATATCCGATGGGCACAATAATTTTCCTACACCGCAACCTAGGTGGTATTGAAATGTTCTCAAAGAGGCACACCCATCCGATAAGTACTTGGTCAGATAACACACCTAAGGGCATGTTTTTTTGCAGATGTGCATACCACTAGGGAAAAAACGGTGTATACTGCGTGATCGACCATGAAAATCATATCCGATGGTGAAAATACTTTGCACGCACCTCAACGTAGTTGAAACAGACTAGCGTGCAAAGTGGACCCCCATTCGATAATCACTTGTCTGATTAACACACCTAGGGCCGTGTTTTTTCATGGTTGTGCATGACACTAAGGCAAAAACGTTGTTTTATGCTTGATCAACAATACAAAGCATATCCGATGGGCACAATACTTTGCACACACCTTCAAATAGGTGGAATTGAATTACATGCAAAGTGGCACTCCCATCCTATAAGTGCTTGATCGGATAACATACCTAGCAGCGTGTATTTTTACGGATGTGCATGACACTAGAGCAAAAATAGTTTTTATTGCTCGATTGATCATGCAAAGGATATCCGATGGCACAACACTTTTCGTACGCCTCAACCTAGGTGGTATTGGAAGGTTCTCAAAGAGGCACACCCATCCGATAAGTACCTGGTTAGATAACACACCTAAGGGCGTGTTTTTTTGCGCATGTGCATATCACTCGAGAAAAAATGGTGTATAATGCGTGATCAACCATGGAAAGCATATCCGATGGTGACAATACTTTGCACGCACCTCAACATAGTTGAAACGGACTTGCGTGCAAAGTGGAGCCCCCATCCGATAAGTACTTGTTTGAATAACACACCTACGGCTGTGTTCCGATGTTTTATGCTTGATCGACAATGCAAAGCATATCCAACGGGCACAATAATTTGCACACACCTTCAAATAGCTGGAGTTGACCTACATGCAAAGTGGAACTCCCATCCCATAAGTGCTTGATCGGATAACATACCTAGCAGCATGTTTTTTTATGGATGTGCATGACACTAAGGCAAAAATGGTATTTAATGCTCGATCGACCATGCAAAGCATATTCGATGGGCACAATAATTTTCCTATGCCTTAACCTAGGTGGTATTGAAATTTTCTTAAAGAGGCACACCCATCCGATAAGTACTTGGTCAGATAACATACCGAAGGGTGTGTTTTTTTGCGGATGTGCATATCACTACGGAAAAAACGTTGTATAATGCATAATCGACCATGCAGAGCATATCCGATGGTGACAATACTTTGCACGCATCTCAAACTAGTTGAAATGGACTTACATGCAAACTGGAGCCCCCATCGGATAAGGTCTTGTTTGATTAACACACTTAGGACCGTGTTTCTTCATGGTTCTGCATGACACTAAGGCAAAAACGGTGTTTTATGCTGGATCGACAATGCAAAGCATATCCGATGGGCACAATAGTTTGCACACACCTTCAACTAGGTGGAATTGACTTACATGCAAAGTGGCACACCCATCCCATAAGTGCTTAATCGGATAACATACCTAGCAGCGTGTTTTTTTAATGGATGTGCATGACACTCGAGCAAAAATAGAATTTAATGCTCGATCAACCATGCAAAGGATATCCGATGGGCACAACACGTTTCCTACACTGCAACCTAGGTGATATTGAAATGTTCTCAAAGAGGCACACCCATCCGATAAGTACTTGGTCAGATAGCACACCTAAGGACGTGTTTTTTTGCGGATGTGCATATCACTAGGGAAAAAACGGTGTATAATGCGTGATCGACCATGCAAATCATATCCGATGGTGAGAATACTTTGCGCGCACCTCAACGTAGTTGAAACGGACTTGCGTGCAATGTGGAGACCCCATCCGATAAGTTCTTGTTTGATTAACACACCTAGGACCGTCTTTTTCCATGGTTGTGCATATGACACTAAGGCCAAAACATTGTTTTATCCTTGATCGACAATGCAATGCATATCTGATGGGCACAATACTTTGCACACACCTTCAATCAGGTGTAATTGACATACATGCAAGGTGGCACTCCCATCCCACAAGTGCTTGATCGGATAACATTCCTAGCAGCGTGTTTTTGTACGCATGTGCATGACACTAGAGCAAAAATAGTATTTCTTGCTCGATCGATCATGCAAAGGATATCGGATGGGCCCAACACTTTTTGTACACCTCAACCTAGGTGGTATTGGAATGTTCTCAAAGAGGCACACCCATCTGATAAGTACTTGGTCAGATAACACACCTAAGGGCGTGTTCTTTTGCGGATGTGCATATCACTCGAGAAAAAATGGTGTATAATGCGTGATCGACCATGCAAAGCATATCCGATGGTGACAATACTTTGCACGCACCTCAACATAGTTAAAAAGGACTTTCATGCAAAGTGGAGCCCCCATCCGATAAGTACCTGTTTGAATAACGCACCTAGGACCGTGTTTTTTCATGGTTGTACATGACACTAAGGCAAAAACGGTGTTTTATGCTTGATCGACAATGCAAAGCATATCCGATGGGCACCATATTTTGCACACAGCTTCAACTAGGTGTAATTGAATTACATGCAGAGTGGCACACCCATCCCATAAGTGCTTGATCGGATAACATACCTAGCAGCGTGTTTTTTTTACGGATGTGCATGACACTAGAGCAAAAATAGTATTCGATGGGCACAATACTTTGCACACAGCTTCAACTAGGTGGAATTTACTTACATGCAAAGTGGCACACCCATCCCATAAGTGCTTGATTGGATAACATACCTAGCAGCGTGTTTTTTTTACGGATGTGCATGACACGAGCAAAAATAGTATTTAATGCTCGATCGACCATGCAAAGGATATCCGATGGGCACAATACTTTTCCTACACCTTAACCTAGGTGGTATTGAAATGTTCTCAAAGAGGCACACCCATCCGATAAGTACTTGGTCAGATAAGATACCTAAGGGTGTGTTTTTTTGCGGATGTGCATATCACTACGGGAAAAACGTTGTATAATGCATAATCGACCATGCAGAGCATATCCGATGGTGACAATACTTTGCACACATCTCAACCTAGTTGAAAGGGACTTGCGTGCAAAGTGGAGCCCCCATCCGGTAAGTACTTGTTTGATTAACACACTTA
The DNA here is from genome assembly GCF_047967505.1 of Dipteris shenzhenensis. Taxonomy (NCBI): domain Eukaryota; kingdom Viridiplantae; phylum Streptophyta; class Polypodiopsida; order Gleicheniales; family Dipteridaceae; genus Dipteris; species Dipteris shenzhenensis. The sequence goes on from NC_141597.1 coordinate 11,589,768, forward strand.
GGACTGTGTTTTTTCATGGTTGTGCAGGACACTAAGGCAAATACAGTGTTTTATGCTTGATCGACAATGCAAAGCATATCCGATGGGCACAATACTTTGCGCACACCTTCAACTAGGTGGAATTGACTTACATGCAAAGTGGCACACCCATCCCATAAGTGCTTGATCAGATAACATACCTAGCAGCCTGTTTTTTTACGGAAGTGCATGACACTAGAGCAAAAATAGTATTTAATGCTCGATCGACCATGCAAAGGATATCCGATGGGCACAATACTTTTCCTACACCAGAACCTAGGCGGTATTGAAATGTTCTCAAAGAGGCATACCCATCCGATAAGTACTTGGTCAGATAACACACCTAAGGGCATGTTTTTTTGCAGATGTGCATATCACTAGGGACAAAATGGTGTATAATGCGTGATGGACCATGCAAAGCATATCCGATGGTGACAATACTTTTCCTGCACCTCAACGTAGTTTAAATGGACTTGCGTTCAAAGTGGAGCCCCCATCTGATAAGTACTTGTTTGATTAACACACCTAGGACCGTGTTTTTTCATGGTTGTGCATGACACTAAGGCAAAAACGGTGTTTTATGCTTGATTGACAATGCAAAGAATATCTGATGGGCACAATAATTTGCACACACCTTCAAATAGGTGGAATTTACTTACATCCAAAGTGGCACTCCCATCCCATAAGTGTTTGATCAGATAACATACCTAGCAGCGTGTTTTTTTACGGATGTGCATGACACTAGAGCAAAAATAGTATTTAATGCTTGATCGACCATGCAAAGGATATCCGATGGGCACAACACTTTTTGTACACCTCAACCTAGGTGGTATTGGAAAGTTCTCAAAGAGGCACACTGATCCGATAAGTAAATGGTCAGATAACACACCTAAGGGTGTGTTTTTTTGTAGATGTGGATATCAGTAGAGAAAAAATGGTATATAATGCGTGATCGACCGTGCAAAGCATATCCGATGGTGAAAATACTTTGCACACACCTCAACGTAGCTGAAACGGACTTGCGTGCGAAGTGGAGCCCCCATCCGATAAGTACTTGTTTGAATAACACACCTAGGACCGTTTTTTTTTCATGGTTGTGCATGACACTAAGGCAAAAACGGTGTTTTATGCTTGATCTACAATGCAAAGCATATCCGATGGGCACAATACTTTGCACACACCTTCAACTAGGTAGAATTGACTTACATGCAAAGTGCCACGCCCATCCCATAAGTGCTTGATCGGATAACATTCCTAGCAGCGTGTTTTTTTATGGATGTGCATGACACTAGAGCAAAAATAGTATTTAATGCTTGATCGACCATGAAAAGGATATCCGATGGGCACAAAAGTCTTCATATGCCTCAACCTAGGTGTTATTGAAATGTTCTGAAAGAGGCACACCCATTCGATAAGTACTTGGTCAGATAACACAACTAAGGGTGTGTTTTTTTGCGGATGTGCATATCACTAGGGACAAAACGGTGTATAATGTGTGATCGACCATGCAAAGCATATCCGATGGTGACAATACTTTGCAGGCACCTCAACACAGTTGAAATGGACTTGTGTGCAAAGTGGAGCCCCCATCTGATAAGTACTTGTTTGAATAACACACCTACGGCCGTGTTTTTATATGGTTGTGCATGACACTAAGGCAAAAACGATGTTTTATGCTTGATCGACAATGCAAAGCACATCCGATGGGCACAATACTTTGCACACACCTTCAACTAGATGGAATTGACTTACATGCAAAGTGGCATTCCCATCGCATAAGTACTTGATCGGATAACACACCTAGCAATGTGTATTTTTACGGATGTGCATGACACTAAGGCAAAAATGGTATTTAATGCTCGATCGACCATGCAAAGCGTATTCGATGGGCACAATACTTTTCCTACACCTTAACCTACATGGTATTGAAATGTTCTCAAAGAGGGACACCCATCCGATAAGTACTTGGTCAGATAACATACCTAAGGGCGTGTTTTTTTGTGAATGTGGATATCATTACGGGAAAAACGTTGTATAATGTGTAATCGACCATGCAGAGCATATCCGATGGTGACAATACTTTGCACGCATCTCAACCTAGTTTAAACGGACTTGCGTGCAAACTGGAGCCCCCATCCGATAAGTACTTGTTTGATTAGTTAACACACTTAGGACCGTGTTTTTTCATGGTTGTGCATGACACTAAAGCAAAAACGTTGTATTATGCTTGATCGACAATGCAAAGCATATCCGATGGGCACAATACTTTGCACACAGCTTCAACTAGGTGGAATTGACTTACATGCAAAGTGGCACACCCATACCATAAGTTCTTGATCGGATAACATACCTAGCAGCGTGTTTTGTTTACGGATATGCATTACACGAGAAAAAATAGTATTTAATGCTCGATCGACCATGCAAAGGATATCCGATGGGCACAATACTTTTCCTACACCGCAACCTAGGTGGTATTGAAATGTTCTAAAAGAGGCACACCCATCCGATAAGTACTTGGTCAGATAACACACCTAAGGACCTGTTTTTTTGCGGATGTGCATATCACTAGGGAAAAAACGGTGTATAATGCATGATCGACCATGCAAATCATATACGATGGTGACAATACTTTGCGCTCACCTCAACGTAGTTGAAACAGACTTGCGTACAAAGTGGAGCCCCCATCCGATAAGTACTTGTTTGATTAACACACCTAAGACCATGTTTTTTCATGGTTGTGCATGACACTAAGGCAAAAACGTTGTTTTATCCTTGATCGACAATGCAAAGCATATCTGATGGGCACAATACTTTGCACACACCTTCAACTAGGTGGAATTGACTTACATGCAAAGTGGCACTCCCATCCCATAAGTGCTTGATCGCATAACATACCTAGCAGCGTGTTTTTTTACAGATGTGCATGACACTAGAGCAAAAATAGTATTTATTGCTCGATCGATCATGCAAAGGATATTAGATGGGCACAACACTTTTTGTACACCTCAACCTAGGTGGTATTGGAATGTTCTCAAAGAGGCACACCCATCCGACAAGTACTTGGTCAGATAACACACCTAAGGGCGTGTCTTTTTGCGGATCTGCATATCACTCAGGAAAAAATGGTGTATAATGATTGATCGACCATGCAAAGCATATCTGATGGTGACAATACTTTGCACGCACCTCAACATAGTTGAAACGGACTTGTGTGCAAAGTGGAGCCCCCATCCAATAAGTACTGGTTTGAATAACACACCTAGGACCGTGTTTTTTTATGGTTGTGCATGACACCAAGGCAAAAACGGTGTTTTATGCTTGATTGACAATGCAAAGCATATTCGATGGGCACAATACTTTGCACACACCTTCAACTAGGTGGAATTGACTTACATTCAAAGTGGCACTCCCATCCCATAAGTGCTTGATCGGATAACATACCTAGCAGCGTGTTTTTTTACGGATGTGCATGACACTAGAGCAAAAATAGTAATTAATGCTTGGTCGACCATGCAAAGGATATCCGATGGGCACAACACTTTTCGTATGCCTCAACCTAGGTGGTATTGAAATGTTCTCAAAGAGGCACACCCATTCGATAAGTACTTGGTCAAATAACACAACTAAGGGTGTGCTTTTTTGCGGATGTGCATATCACTAGGGACAAAATGGTGTATAATGCATGATCGACCATGCAAAGCATATTCGATGGTGAAAATACTTTGCATGCACCTCAACGTAGTTGAAACAGACTTGCGTGCAAAGACTTGTTTGAATAACACACCTACGGCCGTGTTTTTATATGGTTGTGCATGACAGTAAGGCAAAAACGGTGTTTTATGCTTGATCGACAATGCAAAGCACATTCGATGGGCAAAATACTTTGCACACACCTTCAACTAGGTGGAATTGACTTACATGCAAAGTGGCATTCCCATCGCATAAGTACTTGATCGGATAACACACCTAGCAACGTGTTTTTTTACGGATGTGCATGACACTAAGGCAAAAATGGTATTTAATGCTCGATCGACCATGCAAAGCATATCCGATGGGCACAATACATTTCCTACACCTTAACCTAGGTGGTATTGAAATGTTCTCAAAGAGGCACACCCATCCGATAAGTACTTGGTCAGATAACACACCTAAGGGCGTGTTTTTTTGCGGATGTCCATATCACTAGGGAAAAAATGGTGTATAATGCGTGATCGACCAGGCAAAGCATATCTGATGGTGACAATACTTTGCACGCACCTCAACGTAGTTGAAACGGACTTGCGTGCAAAGTGGAGCCCCCATCTGATAAGTACTTGTTTGATTAACACACCTAGGACCGTGTTTTTTCATGGTTGTGCATGACACTAAGGCAAAAACATTATTTTATGCTTGATCGACAATGCAAAGCATATCCGATGGGCACAATACTTTGCACACACCTTCAACTAGGTGGAATTGACTTACATGCAAAGTGGCACTCCCATCCCATAAGTGCTTGATCGGATAACATACCTAGCAGCGTGTTTTTTCACGGATGTGCATGACACTAGAGCAAAAATAGTATTTATTGCTCGATCGATCATGCAAAGGATATCCGATGGGCACAACACTTTTCGTACACCTCAACCTAGGTGGTATTGGAATGTTCTCAAAGAGGCACACCCATCCGATAAGTACTTGGTCAGATAACACACCTAAGGGCGTGTTTTTTTGCGGATGTGCATATCACTACGGAAAAAACGTGTAGAATGCGTAATCGGGTGGTAGCAAGCTAAGGGTGTCCACTTCCGGACCACTTTCGGGTGAGTGTGACACCCGCTCGAGTGAAAATACAAAGGTTTTTCTTCGGTCTGCCATACCTCGATCGAGGTATGATCTCCAATGAAAATCACACACGAGGACAACCGAGCCAAGTCGATACCTCGATCGAGGTCCTGAACTTTTTTCACCGAACCGAGCCTATACCTCGATTGAGGTCTTTTGGCATGCCACCTATACATGCCACCTATACCTCGTTTGAGGTATCGTGGCAATCCAGCTATACCTCGATCAAGTTATTGTGGCGTGTCCAGCTAGACCTCGATCGAGGTATGTGCCATCCGACAAGGCAGTTGACATACCTCGATTGAGGTATGCTGGACCGATGACTTGGCCGCATGTCGAATACATCAATCGAGATATGTGGCATCCGTCTGCTGCTGACATACCTCGATTGAGGTATCGTGGCAGGTCCATACCTCGATCGAGGTAGATGTGCCCATGTGTATGGGGCATGTCAAATACCTCGATCGAGGTATAGAGTTATGACAGAGCGATGTACATGTGGCATGTAAAATACCTCGATCGATGTATCGTGGCATGTCTATACCTCGATCGAGGTATGATGGAGCGATATATATGCTGCATGTGAAATACCTCGATCGAGGTAGGGAGACCCTAAATTTTCTTATATAAAGAGAGTGACCCCCCTCATTCTTCATACCTCAATCGAGCTCCTCCTCATCGACTGATTTCGGATTTGCGAGAGGTCGACGGAATTGCGGTAGCGACGGAGAGCGACCGACGGACGACATCATAGATGGACGGAGCGGGAGAGTCCAGGTAAGGTTTTTTTAATGTAGCATTTTTTTTTGCTAAAATTTATTTAAATTTTAGTTAGAGATTCCACACACAAAAAAAGTGTGTGTGTGCTTAGATTAAAAAGTCCCATCAATAATTGAGCCATATAGTTAATTCCATCAATTAAATAAAAAGTAAAAAAAGGAAAACATATAAGGAAAAAATATTTGAGACATCTAAGTTTAAAAATGCAACAACTAGAGTTTGAAAAAATTTTAATCAAAATTAATAATTTTTAATAATATTGAGTTTGATAAACATAATATTGAGCCACACATTTGGCCCATCTACCGGTAGGTGCATAGGATGATCCCAACGACATCCTACCTCATCAAGGAGTACGTATAAATAGTTTTCATTACGTAAATAGATTATAAGTCATATTTAATAGAATATTATTTTCATTACCCAAATAGAATATTAATTTCCATGTGTTTTTTTTGTGCATGCGCTAGCCAGTGAACAGGTTCTGGCACCACTATTCGTATGCACATAGAGATTCTGAGAGCTAAGATGAGGGCACTGCAGGATGCTAGGGCACCCCCTCACTTGGTTGCAAGTCTAGATTCAATTATTGAGGCTCTGGGTCGATTGGACACAGTTGAGGACGTTGTGGATAGCTTTCAGGCACAGGCTGAGGCAGAGATCACTGGTCATGGCTTGGATTGGAGAGCCATTCTGGAGAGCCATTCGACAGTTGTTTGAGCATGAGTCATTGCCTCACAGGTAGGCCTTAGAGGATATGTTTTGGGATGGTCACAGTGAGGCGATGCGACCACGATCAGGGCTGCCCTTGCATATTTTACGTTGTAGGCACCCCATCATAGTAGCACACATTTATCCGAGATATCTCGCTGCGAATGGTGGTCGATTGCCTCACAACCGTCAGATAGCCAGGTCATTTGCCATGCAGCTATACGCTGAGTTTGTGCTTGGTCATCGAGTAGACTACCTTAGTACCCGTCCAAGATCAGGAGCGGGACATGGTAGGATGGGGCGTCAGGAGCATGAGATTGCAGGTGTTCGGCATCGACACGAGGCACCAAAGTTGCACACTATCCCTGCACCGGCATTGCAAGCTATTGGAGGATGGATTAGGGGGGATGTTCATTCAGTGACATCATCCTTGCACGACATGGTCTTTGCCCTATCGAGATCACTTTCGATTCCACCTCCCACATCGATGGAGCCTCCCACATCTACACCACCTCCCACATCTACACTACCTCAGCACGAGTTGTAGACTCAAGACGCACGGATTGCATAGTTGGAGGCATTGTTGGCCGAGTCTAGGGACGAGGTTAGTTATTCTGATTATTTTAGTTTATTTTTTTGTAGCGTGTTTTGAACTGAAGTTTTTTGGTTAATTCTCACCATGTACGCGACATGTTTGCATTGCTGGCACATCTATTGCGACAGGATATGGAGTCTCGTGTACGACTGTTGGAGGCAGATTTGGAGGAGCAGAGGAGTCAGACACGCATAGCATACCATCGTGCGGAGCACTATATTTTGCAGTTGAGACATATTAGTCGTGATCCATCTCGCCATAGGATCGACCCCAGTGTGGCCCTATACCCCGCTCCTCCTGTAGATGTGCCAACTAGGACACCCATAGATGCAGCAGTCATAGCTAGGCTTCCTACTGCCACTTGTGTCCTTTGCCACGAGGAGTTTGACACCATAGGGTGGTTTGGACTAGGATGTGGCCACATCGCACGTCTCCATTGCATGACCCGCCACATGGTGGCATGATCAGTGTGCCCTGTATGCTTTGCTGACATTGATGTGGCCACATACAGAGGACTAGGCATGGATGATCTGTATCATGTCATCGTCAAGCCTTTGATCCATTCACCCGCGTGGTCTTGACATAGCACTACAGGGAGGAGGCACAAAGAGCTTTGCTAATGCAGGAGGGTGCTGATACATTTGTGGTTGCAGTGTGTGTTCCACGACGCTTCTCATATGGTGATTTCATGCCAGGTGATGAGGCACGAGCAGAGGAGGCACGCCATATTGAGCGAGAGGCAGAGCTGCAGACATCATTGTAGCAGTGGGTGGAGCAGCAGCTTGGGTGGCCGAGACCAGCATCTTCTACATGTAGAGACGATAGGGTTTAGGGTTTAGTCGTGCTAGTAGGGATTGTAAAAATGTATGCATTATACCTTCCACATGGCGCAAACCAAATCAGTTGGACACCAAATCTTGCGTGGATGTACGTTTAGGGTAGCCTAAGAGCCGTGTGAAGTTTCATCCCCAACAGGGTTTAGAATTTAGGGTTTAGTCGTGCTAGTAGGGATTGCAAAAATGTATGCATTATACCTTCCACGTGGTGCATACCAAATCATTTGGGCACCAAATCTTACGTGGATATACGTCTAGGGTAGCCTAAGAGCTGTGTGAAGTTTCATCCCCAACAGGGTTTAGGGTTTAGGGTTTAGGGTTTAGTCGTGCTAGTAGGGATTGTAAAAATGTATGCATTATACCTTCCACGTGGCGCATACCAAATCAGTTGGACACCAAATCTTGCGTGGATGTATGTCTAGGGTAGCCTAAGAGCCGTGTGAAGTTTCATCCCCAAAAGGGTTTAGGGTTTAGTAGGGATTGTAAAAATGTACGCATTATACCTTCCACATGGTGCATACCAAATCAGTTGGACACCAAATCTTGCGTGGATGTACGTCTAGGGTAGTCTAAGAGTCATGTGAAGTTTCATCCCCAACAGATAAGTCCACGTGTGTATTTCATTAGTTCGTGCGCCATTTTTCATACGTAGTCGTGCTAGTAGGGATTATAAAAATGTATGCATTATACCTTCCACGTGGTGCATACCAAATCAGTTGGACACCAAATCTTGCATGGATGTATGTCTATGGTAGCCTAAGAGCCGTGCAAAGTTTAATCTCCAACAGATAAGTCCACATGCATATTTCGTTAGTACATGCGCCATTTTTCATATGTAGTCGTGCTAGTAGGGATTGTAAAAATGTACCCATTATACCTTCCACATGGCGCATACCAAATCAGTTTGAGACCAAATCTTGTGTGGATGTATGTATAGGGTGGCCTAAGAGTCGTGCGAAGTTTCATCCCCAACAAATAAGTCCACACGCATATTTCGTTAGTACGTGCGCCATAGCTTTGCCACAGTCGTGCTAGTAGGGATTGTAAAAATGTACGCATTGTACCTTCCACGTGGTGCATACCAAATCAGTTCGAGACCAAATCTCACATGGATGTATGTCTAGGGTGGCCTAAGAGTCGTGCAAAGTTTCATCCCCAACAGATAAGTCCACACGCGTATTTTATTAGTACGTGCGCCATAGCTTTGCCGCAGTCGTGCTAGTAGGGATTGTAAAAATGTATGCATTATACCTTCCACGTGGTGCATACCAAATCAGTTGGAGACCAAATCTTGCGTGGATGTATGTCTAGGGTGACCTAAGAGTCGTGCAAAGTTTCATCCCCAACAGAAATGTCCACATGCGTATTTCGTTAGTATGTGGACCATTTTTCATACGTAGTCATGCTAGTAGGGACCAACAGATAAGTCCACACACATATTTCATTAGTACGTGTGCGAATTTTCTTGGTCACGTTTTTTAAATGTCCTAAAGCACAAAACAAATTACAACATTACTACTAATAAACAATTTTTTGTTTTACAAACACAACAAATCCCATTGAGAAGACATCGGACATCATCTATAAAATAGAATCTAATACAATGATGTGTATGAATGTGTATACAACCATCAGAGTGAAATACAAAATATGAGTCCATGAAAATTACAATGGTACGGTCACATAGTGAGCCTATACATATCGAATACAAAAATGTGTAATCAACTAGTGATACCTGTTAGGGGCAAAAGCAGCAACAGCGAAGAGGAACTAGGGGGGGAGTCCTTAGATTATTAGTCCTTAGATTATTATCATTAATACGTTGTATCTTGAGATATGAAAAGACGGAAGTTCTAGGGGCAGACGGAGAACTGAATAGGCACGGCAACCGTCATGGCAACCGTGAAGGCGTTATGTGTGCCGGTTAGATAAGAGAGAAGAGAGCGATCATTCAGGGGGATCATTGAGGATCATTGATGAGGATCGGAGCAAGGATCAGTGCTATGTATCAGAGAGTACAGTGTTGTATTGCTCGGAGAAATGTAATACAGAGATTCTATTGCATCTACCTTATTGTTTTATCATGAATGATTCTGTCGATCACTGTTCTACTCTATGTATTTTCATACGCAGTTCTGAAGTACGATTACGCATGTAAATCTGTCGCAGTAGTGCGTTTCGAGTTAGTCTTCAGAGTAGAGAGGGCTAACACTTTGGCGACCACGGAAGATTTCCATGTTTGTCGCGGTGGATACCCCGGAGAGGTTGGATGCTCCCCATCTGTAATACTCTGATTCCTCGGTGCGTAGACTAGCGCATGAATGACGCTGGGAGTGAGCCAGGGGGAACATCGCGCTCTCCGGAACGGCCTCGGGAGCCTGCAACTCCAGTATCGGCACGTACAACCCGCGAGGAACGGCATGACAGATATGTGGCTCAACGTGATCTTCTCTTCGGCTTCTTCACGGATAGTGAGAGTAGTAGTCGCTCTGACACACCTCCGCTGATCCCAGGAGAGGAAGGTCCAGTCGTTTGCGGTGTTCAGGAGGAAGGCGAATCCTCCGGACGCAGTAGCCCGTTCGATTTAACAGGTACTCCTCCGAAAGACGAAGCGTCACCGTTGCGGAATTCCCCACCACCGAGTCCCAGCAGATGGAGGGGTGGTGTGCCTGCAGGAAGCGGAGCCCCAGGTCCGTCACCAGATCCCGGTAGGGGAGGTGGAGGCGGTGGAGGCGGAGGCGGGGGTGGAGTTCCGGCGGTAAGTAGCGCGGCTATTCCACCACTGGTACCCAGGATGACGGTGAAGTACCCCAAGTTTGCGGGACGGGATAAGGAGGATGCGGATGCACATATACTATCATTTGAGATGGCATGGATGGTAAATACGGCTCCACCAGTGCAGGCGACAGATCTTATGAAGATGGCGACTTTCATCCCGACACTGCAGAAGCAGGCGGCAGTATGGATCGCGCAATATGGAGCTACCCATTTCGCCACGTTTGATCTACTGCGGGATGCCTTTTTGCTCCGGTTTCGGGAGGACAAGACCCGTGTTCATGTCCTGGCCAAACTGGGGAAACTGGAACAGAAGAACCAAGAAGTGGAGGCGTATGCGGCCAGGTTTCGGTCGTTGATCCGCCGCCTCGATGCAGCAACTACCCCGGCAGTCCCCATCCAAAATGCTTACTTCATGGAGGGGCTGAATAAAGGATTGAAAAGGTCCCTGGCATCGTTGGATCTGGAAGCTCTTTCATTGGAAGAAGTCGTCCAGGCAGCGGTGAGGGCGGAACAAGTTCTGTTTACTTCCAAGGGAAGGAAAGGAAAAGTGAAGTATGAGGAGGCTGAGGGAGACTCCGATACCGATAATGAGGAGGAGTCGGATCAGTCGGATGAGGAGGAGGACAAACGTTCCATGAGGCGGAAGGCTGGAAAAGCGGCAGGGAAGTCATTTCCGGAAGGATCTGCTGCCGGAGCCAAAAGCCGGGATAGTGGAATAGGGTCCTCTTCAAAAGTCCGCAAGGATACTTGGTGTAATCGGTGCCGGAATGCAGGACACTTAGCAGAGGAATGCGGTTTGAATGAGCGGTGGTGTGTGATTTGCCAAACAGCGACACATACCACGGAGATCTGCCGCTAACGCACGAATAGCCCCGACACCAACGGTGGCGGCGGTAGTTGCGACACCACACGCAGCACCAGCCGCGGTACCAGCCGCACCGGCGAAAAGACCTTGGCGGCCGAGAACGGCTGGAACAGGTGCAGATGAACCAGCAGGGGAACGGACGTTCCTATGTTTTTATTGCAATCAACCCGGACATAGAAAGGTAGATTGCGAATTATTCAAGCGCCACAAGGCGGAAAGGGAAGCAACCCGGGGATCCGGAGAAGGCAAGTCCGCACCAGCAGTGAACGCGGTTCTGATTATCGAATGCGATGATGACAGTCCGCAACAGGATAGTAAGGAGCCTAGTCCGCAGTCCGAAGAAGTACCGGAAGTACCGGCGGGTGTCCCTGTTGAAGGCAAAGTGGGAGGAAGTGCGAGCGGAGATGTGCTCGTGGTCACACGATCCCAGGAAAAGATGCGGGACTACAAGGCCCCGCAAGAGAAGGGGAGACCTCCGGCGTTGGATTGGCAGGCACAACAAAAGGTGCGGTCGACGGTCGGTGAATGGGTCCAGAAAACCCCAACGGTGTTACCTAGGCCTAGCGCGGAAAAAGCAGTCTCGGTGACAGAGAATGGTGCGAAGGTGGCAAGGCGCCTGCAAGGAGACTAGCCAGAAGCGACTTGTCTACCTACCAGTCAGAAGGACAGCCTGGTGACCGGCGAGGAGGGTGTTGAACCATATGATTTATGGCAGGATTTGCGGAAACAGCAAATACACATGACAATGGAGCAATTGTTAGCATTGGTACCCAATTTCCGGAGTTCTCTCATCAAACAATTGACGGAACCAGTCAGGGCGATGGAGTCGGAGATGGAAGCGGTAACAATGGAAATCGACCGGCGCAAGCGGCTCCGGCAGTACAAGTACCGGCGCCGGCGGCTCCAGCAGTTCCAGCAGTTCCGGCGGCAGCGGCAGCAGCGGCGGCGGACGATGACGGTGGCGATGTCGAGGATGAACCGTAGCGGAGAACCGGTGGGTTCGGATGCGGATCCGGAATCCGATTCACCGGGAGTGCCAAGTGTTAGGGGCAAAAGCAGCAACAGCGAAGAGGAACTAGGGGGGGAGTCCTTAGATTATTAGTCCTTAGATTATTATCATTAATACGTTGTATCTTGAGATATGAAAAGACGGAAGTTCTAGGGGCAGACGGAGAACTGAATAGGCACGGCAACCGTCATGGCAACCGTGAAGGCGTTATGTGTGCCGGTTAGATAAGAGAGAAGAGAGCGATCATTCAGGGGGATCATTGAGGATCATTGATGAGGATCGGAGCAAGGATCAGTGCTATGTATCAGAGAGTACAGTGTTGTATTGCTCGGAGAAATGTAATACAGAGATTCTATTGCATCTACCTTATTGTTTTATCATGAATGATTCTGTCGATCACTGTTCTACTCTATGTATTTTCATACGCAGTTCTGAAGTACGATTACGCATGTAAATCTGTCGCAGTAGTGCGTTTCGAGTTAGTCTTCAGAGTAGAGAGGGCTAACAATACCCAATAAAAATCAATCTGATCAACTGATGATCCCAAAAAATATGGTATGTAATGTGCTACTCGTCAGGATCAGCTCTCATGCCAATAGATGCAAGTATGCTCTCGTGATCCGCCACTGCAAGGCGCCATCGTGGAGTGGACGTCGCCTTGCGAGTGCAAACACGACTCAAAGTAATCTTGATCGCAACAACAAGATGAGAATACATGTATGCCTCCTGATCCGCCATGTACTCTTGGAACTCAATATAGTGACCACGCCTCTGTATCTGCTGAAAATAGTGGCCACCTAGGATCATGCTATGAGCATTGAAGTGCATCCCATGCCGATCCACTGTATCCTCATTCAGCACACTCTTCAGCATAGAGCATCGCAACAAGTAATAATCCACACCATCCTCATTGCCCTCCGAAGAAATAACCGTGAAGATATCACCAATACGCAAAATATCTGTAAGCTGGTCATAATCTCTAGAGGAACTGAATCCCGCATCCTGATCATCATGTACCTCCTCCCAAGGCTAGAAGGGAGAAAGCACTCGCCGTACCCATGGATCGGCCCATGGTATCATGGAGCACCCTCCCCAATCATCATCAATGCATGTAGAGCAAAAACATGCAAACCGTCGAGAAAAGATCGCGGGTTAAGACTCACCTACGCTCCTGATGGAATGGAAATCAAGAGTGCCAGACACTGAACGACAATCAAAAGGCCTAGACCGATCAAGACTCCCAATGTCCACACACCAAAAATACCGGCTCACCACCCTATCATCACGTGACTGAAACGAGGAGATAGCACTAGTGGATAAGTGCTGGCTACACCACCGCACCACATCATGTGCATCCTTGAAGCGATCGGCACTGTGACGCAACTGGTATCGACACAAAGCATGCTTCATGCAAGCACCTGTACCATCGTGCTCTCCCTTACCGTGCCCTGTCTCGAAGTAGCTCCATGTGATCGGAATGCCTGTCTCACGCTGCCATCTGTAGAACCAATTAAACTATCTAGCGGATTTGAACTAACCACCACAATCGTCTGACCAGATCCAGTGCCGCTGCCAGGCGACACCATAATCCCTTAAGAAACTATCATGCAAAGTGAAGCAATGCTGCACAAAATGGGCATCATGCGATTGATCATCACTAATGTAGAAGTGATACTCTCGCACAATGATGCGTGAGTCCATGGTGCTATCAATGCCATCCACATGAGCCTGTGCATGATGATAGGTAATGTGCACAAATATAGCAACCTGCAATATGGCATTGAAAAAAAATATGACTATTGAAATAATTCAATATAATGAGGCGGGGAAAAAATCAATACTCAATCACACATCACCTGTTCGGAGAAATAATACTCTGATTGGATCTCATGCTATGGTGCAAAGGTGTCATTCTCCACAAAGTCCACCACTGAGACAACCACCCCTGTAGGAAATGTCCTCAAACATGCACGGAACTGACGATCCTCCCATTTCGCAGTGTGCGAGTGGCGTATGTAGCGGTACAGCTTCCCTCGAAAACTGTCAATGAATACAACACGTGGTGTCTCCTTCCCCACAAGCTGCAACCTCCTCGACTGTGCACCACCATCTAATGTCAAGGTACTGTACTCTGTACTCATACTGCTGCCAATGAACCATCTGCACATCACAAGTATCCAGTTGCAACTCGTGGCACTCTAGCAAAGTCACCACACAAAGTACACCTGCCTTCCACATAATCAAGGGAGTGGAATAAAGCATCACCATCTCGTGTACACAATATGGAATGAATGAAGTCGCGAGGGCTAGTAGGAACCACTCCCCTATGACCATCAAGGGAACAGAATACGTCATACATCAATCCAAAATCCACATGGTAGCGACAACAGCATGTGTCATGCTCCTGAGAGCATCGCACAAACCATGTCTTGCATCGCTCAAATGACCTCTGCCCAATCCTGAACTCCGGGTGCGCCTCTACAAACTGAGTGTACAACTCAGTCTAGGTACACTCCAAAAAACATGCACCATGCTCAATGTACACATCGCGTGACACCCTCTTCTGCAATGCCTTCTTGAACACTGGGGATGCTCTGCCTCTGATCTGCAATGCTCCTCTTAAAACTGTTGTATGAAGGACCTAGTGGAATCATCCAACAATCGATCGCTGCAAGGTGCACGACCACCACTCGAAGCCCAAAGTGCATCAGTCTCACTATCCTCTAGACTCTACCTCCTAATCATGCCTGCTCGTAATGTGCACGGTGCAATCTGAAGAAGACGTGAAGCGGTATGCAATGGCCTATCATATGAGGTCTACTAATGGCAGCCACAATAGCATGATGTGCTGCCAAGGCATCACTGGAGTTCCTATGCTTAATAGAAACATAGGAACGTCAAACACTACTAAGGACCTCGCTAGATACAACCCTATCTCTACGTGCACCAAGACCAGCAAGCCTCCTACACTCTACCAAGTCAAGGTGATCAATCAGGGACGTGAGAAGAGAAGACTGTGAAGCTGGCGTGAGGTCACAAAAAAAAGACTGCACAATCTTGCTAGTACGATGACGGATAGTGGACTTCGGCAAGTCACGTCGTGAAGCAACACTGCTGCTGCAAGGTGGGGCAAGGGGATCAATGAGAGATGGTAGGGTGGACGGGGGAAGGGAGGCACCAAGGGGAACGGGGGGAAGGGGAGGGGGAGGGGGAGGGGGGAGGGTGGAGGGGGAAGAGGTAGAGGTGGAGGCCAAAATGTAGGTGGCTAGGAGAAGGGCGCAGGCTAGAGGTAGGGGAGCGGATGAGGATGGGGGGACAATGGAGGTGGGGGTGGGGGTGGGTGTGGAGGTGGAGGTGGAGGTGGGATGTAGAGGTAGAGGTGGAGGTGGATCGGTGGTGGCAGCGCGAGCTCTAGCTCTAGAGGCTCTCTTGCACTCACGAGCCTTCCGCTTGCACTCCTCGTCAATGAGATTTGGGGGGGGTTCCTACATCTTTCACGTCTACTAGCTCTATGGTTTTGAGAACCCATTCTCAATGAAAGTAGGATGGAAGGTGTGACAAAGTGATGAGGAGGCAAGAATGGCTAAGAATGGGTGAAATGAACCAAAACGTGGTGTCCTATAGAGAGCCTCAACTCATCCACTAGATTGCTCTTCATTATTATTGGTGGAGAAGGTGCTAAGATTGAAACTAATTGGCTAGAATCCAACGTTAATTTTGAATATTTGCATCGTTTGATTTTATTCCAGTTTTGTACCTACAAATACCTCGATCGAGGTATGTTATGCCCAGGTCATATACCTCGATCGAGGTATTCACAATGCCTCACGCAGGTATAAACCTCGATCGAGGTACCCCTCGGTCATAGCACATACCCCTCGGTCATATACCTCGATCGAGGTATTCTATGCCTCACGCAGGTCTCACGCAGGTAATATACCTCGATCGAGGTATTCTATGCCTCGCACATCGTGATGTGTATACATGTGGCTGATGTGGCAATATAGTCTCTTCCATGATGTGGAAAGGTGATGTGGCATGATGAGTTGGCATTCATGAGGTGGTAGATTGACATGGCAAATTGAGATGGAGGGATTAGTGAGGTGGCAAGGTTGACGAGGTATGCCAAGGTGGCAAGGTGTGATGACATGGCTTATGATGTGGAATGATGAGGTGGCACATGTGGCAGCACGTGTGGCAATGTAAGGTGACATGGCAAGGAGTGATGTCACATCTCCTTGATGACATGGAACCACGTGGTCTAACAACGTGGCATGGTTGCAAGGCAAAAATAGATGACTCAGCCTTCCGCATGGGCAGCATGCACACTCCAAAGGCTTGCCACTAGGGTCGCTGATGCTCCTAGCCTACCTCACCAAGCCTTATACCAAGCCTACCTTGTCTTGGTATTAGGCTTGGGTGGCCCTTTTTCCCCCACAAAATGGAGATTTCACTCTTGGAGGCCATATCGTACGTTTCCCTTACTCAAATTTAACCAAAATTTTTTCCTCTTATTCATCATGCGGACGACTAAAAATATTGACATTTTTGAAATGTTTGGTCATGTTTGAGAATTACTAGATTTATTTTTAATATTCTTTGTTGATCCTCTAAGGAGTAAAAGTAAAAATTAAACTTCAATCTTCCTAAATCTAACTGTTGGATTTGGGATTTGATGATTCAACCACACACCTTTATTTGCCTACTAACCTTCCACCGAATTGGATTTGCTTAATTATTCAAAATACTAAAAAAATGTGGTGTGCTACTAAAATGCATGTATTTTATGACTTTATTTATTATAAATAATTATTTATAATTAGATAAATCATTCAAAAAATTACCAATAAATCAAGTTAAGCTCTACATAATGCAAAGAGACCACTTACAAAGTTTCAATAACATTTAATCTAAAATGAGTGAGAAATTTAGAATTTAATATGACACTCTCTGTTCGTGACAAACGTGTGACCACCCTGGAACCATGCCGTGTGACACTAAGAAATTTTTTGTGTGTGCATCGAATTTTTGATCAGACTATATGATTGTGTGCACAATAGCAAGTGTCATGTTGTGTCTGAAGACTTCAAAGACTAGATCCATAGGGAAGTAGGTGAGATTTGCATTTTTGTGTGCTAAAAAGCTTGTTTTTCCACCTCCTAAGGATTGGGGAGTGAACAAAAAGTGGGCACCCTTAGCTTGTTACTTCCCAATCGACCCTGCAGAGCATATCCGATGGTGACAATACTTTGCATGCATCTCAACCTAGTTGAAAGGGACTTGCATGCAAACTGGAGCCCCCATCCGATAAGTACTTGTTTGATTAACACACTTAGGACCATGTTTTTTCATGGTTGTGCATGACACTAAGGCAAAAACGGTGTTTTATGCTTGATCGACAATGCAAAGGATATCCGATGGGCACAATACTTTGCACACACCTTCAACTAGGTGGAATTGACTTACATGCAAAGTGGCACACCCATCCCATAAGTGCTTGATCGGATAACATACCTAGTAGCGTGTTTTTTTTACGGATGTGGATGACACTAGAGCAAAAATAGTATTTAATGCTCGATCGACCATGCAAAGGATATCCGATGGGCACAATACTTTTCCTACACCACAACCTAGGTGGTATTGAAATGTTCTCAAAGAGGCACACCCATCCGATAAGTACTTGGTCAGATAACACGCCTAAGGGCGTGTTTTTTTGCGGATGTGCATATCACTAGGGAAAAAATGGTGTATAATGCGTGATCGACCATGCAAATCATATCTGATGGTGAAAATACTTTGCATGCACCTCAATGTAGTTGAAACAAACTTGCGTGCAAAGTGGAGCCCCTATCCGATAAGTACTTGTTTGATTAACACACCTAGGACCGTGTTTTTTCATGGTTGTGCATGACACTAAGGCAAAAACGTTGTTTTATGCTTGATCGACAATGCAAAGCATGTCCGATGGGCACAATACTTTTCACAAACCTTCAAATAGGTGGAATTGACTTACATGCAAAGTGGCACTCCCATCCCATAAGTGCTTGATCGGATAACATACCTAGCAGCGTGTTTTTTTACAGATGTGCATGACACTAGAGCAAAAATAGTATTTATTGCTCGATCGATCATGCAAAGGATATCCGATGGGCACAACACTTTTTGTACGCCTCAACCTAGGTGGTATTGGAATGTTCTCAAAGAGGCACACCCATCCGATAAGTACTTGGTCAAATAACACACCTAAGGGCGTGTTTTTTTGCAGATGTGCATATCACTTGGGAAAAAATGGTGTATAATGCGTGATCGACCATGCAAAGCATATCCGATGGTGAAAATACTTTGCACGCACCTCAACGTAGTTGAAACAGTCTTGCGTGCAAAGTGGATCCCCCATTCGATAAGTACTTGTTTGAATAACACACCTAGGGCTGTGTTTTTATATGGTTGTGCATGACACTAAGGCAAAAACCGTGTTTTATGCTTGATCCACAATGCAAAGCATATCCGATGGGCACAATACTTTGCACACACCTTCAACCAGGTGGAATTGACTTACATGCAAAGTGGCATTCCCATCGCATAAGTACTTGATCGGATAACACACCTAGCAGCATGTTTTTTTACAGATGTGCATGACACTAAGGCAAAACTGGTATTTAATGCTCGGTAGACCATGCAAAGCATATCCGATGGGAACAATACTTTTCCTATGCCTTAACCTAGGTGGTATTGAAATTTTCGCAAAAAGGCACACCCATCCGATAAGTACTTGGTCAGATAACATACCTAAGGGCGTGTTTTTTTGCAGATGTGCATAACACTACGGGAAGAACATTGTATAATGTGTAATTGACCATGCAGAGCATATCTGATGGTGACAATACTTTGCACGCATCTCAACCTAGTTGAAACGATTTTGGGTGAAAAGTGGATCCCCCATCCAATAAGTGCTTGTTTGATTAACACACTTAGGACCGTGTTTTTTCATGGTTGTGCATGATACTAAGCCAAAAACGGTGTTTTATGCTTGATCGACAATGCAAATCATATCCGATGGGCACAATACTTTGCACACACCTTCAACTAGGTGGAATTGACTTACATGCAAAGTGGCACGCCCATCCCATAAGTTCTTGATTGGATAACATACCTAGTAGCGTGTTTTTTTACGGATGTGCATGACACTAGAGCAAAAATAGTATTTAATGCTCGATCGACCATGCAAAGGATAACTTGGTGTGTCCATCTGATGAGTACTTGATTGGATAACTTCTCCCACCAATAAATTAAGTACTAATGAAAAATTATAATAAATAAGTAGATTATTAAAAAGAGACTAATATTTATGTAATTGTTGCTACTGCAGCTTGCTTGCTAAGGACTCTCACAAAGGAGATGGCTATAGATTTTGTTCCAGGGATGGATGCGATTTTATGTAGCAAAAGAGAAGTAGTTGCATTTGCTACAATCCATGATAGTGATCCCAATTCAATTTGCCACTTTCAAAGACTTGGCGAAGATAAGGTGGCAGTTACTGTATCTAAGATTCTTAGCGCACATGTTGAGCTAAAGTATAAATGTGGAGATATGGAAACACTTGGAGATGTTATGCCCTACAATACATCCAACAAATCATTTATAGCATGGGACAAAGATGAGACTTATGCAACAGACATTATCAAGAATACATAGTGCACCACCTTGGATTTTACTATAGGGGACATTTTACAAATGAGATCATTTGCAAATAAGACTGTAGCAAAAGGTGAAGTATTGGGATTTGAACAAGTGGAACAATGGTCATTTGCACAGATGAGGATTTTAAAAGTCACTGATGATGGTATGGTTGATAACATAACATCCTTATGTGATCCCTACTATGAGGTAGGCAAGAATATGAGATGGAGCATGCAATTTTTAAACATGAGAAAGAGGCACGTGGTTTTCAATGATAAAGACAAGGTATACTACAATATCAAAGGACCTAAAAAGCATGCCCATGTGCCAGGCTCTATCACTTCAAATGTGGATGATTTCAATATACTCAATTATAGAAGTGACATCTTATCTGGAGTGGATGAGTTCATTGGTTCCGAGAAACAAAATGATTTTAGAAGCGAAGCCTTATCTGGGGTGGATGAATTCTTGCACAGTGAGAAGGGCAAAGGTTTCAATAGCGATGTCTTGTCAAGTGTGGATGAGTTCATGCATATTAACAAACCTGGTGTCAGTCAATCTTGTGGATTTGTGAAAGCCATGCAAGATGTCCCAATGAGTGATTTCTCTCAGGAGTGGAAGAGTTTCAAGGTTCTCAATACTCTCGTAGAATATTGAATTCATTGAATGGTCCTAAGAGTATGTTAAAAACGAGGATGAGATCAATAGAGGATTATTCAATATTTAACTTTGATTGTGATATGGCCAAGGATGCAACGACCAATCATGGATGCTTGGTTACAAACAAATGTGAGGAGAAGAAGTGCATAAATACCTCATAAATACAGATAACAACGTACACGAGGAACGAAAACGGTCATACATATGCATGAAGAGAAAGCGAATCCAGGCAGATCCACAAAAGCAACCAAAGAGGAAGAGAGTAATGAAGGAGGAGAACATGTTAAATGCATTGGGATATCTATGTTGCAAGCGAAGGTGTATGCGCTTCATTGATCTTGCAGACATTAGGGAATGTAGAGGACACGTGTGGCAAAGAAGAGGAAGCGAAAGAAATGAATACCTTCTCACAAGTATCTCTTGCTTTCTTCAGAATGACAATAAAAGGCTAAGTTCAAGACAAAAGGTAAAACCTCTCGTAAATGGAAAAAGGATTTGCAATAAGGCATATCACAATATTATTGGATTATCCCATGGTACATATTGGCATTTAGTCACTAAGGCAAAGGGCAGCAACAAATTTAGCATTCACGGTAATAGAGGAAGGTCCAAATCAAGAATCTCAGCTGTCGGGGCAGCAGCAATTTTGCAAGACTTCATACATGAAAATGCTTTACCTCAACCCCATATATCTACCAAACTCCCTAACGGTAACGCGATCACTGAAATGCACCTTCCAATGGGCTTGACAAAGCTCGAAGTATTTGACTCTATTGCAAAAAAGCAAAGGAAAAGAGGGGATGCCGTAGCTTTTTAGTCTATGCTTCTATATGTCTATATGCCTATGTGAATGCCTATTAGTCTATGCTTCTTTAGTCTATGCTTCTTTAGTCTATGCTTGTATTGCCTTTGTTTCTATTGGTGTTTCTATAGTCTATGCCTACGTTTCTATTGGTGTCGAATATTTGCATCGTTTGATTTTATTCCAGTTTTGTACCTCCAAATACCTCAATCGAGGTATGCTATGCCTAGGTCATATACCTCGATCGAGGTATTCAATGCCTCACGCAGGTCATAAACCTCGATCGAGGTACATACCCCACGGTCATATACCTCGATCGAGGTATTCTATGCCTCACGCAGGTCATAAACCTCGATCGAGGTATTCTATGCCTCGCACATCGCGGTCATAAACCTCGATCGAGGTATTCTATGCCTTGCGCACATCGTGATGTGTATACATGTGGCTGATGTGGCACCATGCATGGTCATGATGTCTTTAGTAGTCTATTTGAGATTCTATTTCTATTAGAGAGGAATTTCATGAACAAGGATATTCAACATCTCAGGTTGTTGACGCATTTGAAAGATATGTTTTTTCAAGAAAAATTAAGAATATCGTATACCAATTGAACTAAGTTCTCATTCCTTTGGATTTCAAAATGATATATAAGATTTTAGTAAAATTTTGTATATCTATTTGAAAATTTTTAGAGATATATGGAGCCTCAAGCAACTACTCCTTGTATTGATGAGTCTCCACGTAATCCAATTTCAGAGAAGGTATATTTGTATTAATACCTTGAATGGTTCTCTACTTTTAGTAAAAAATTATACTTTTTCGTGTAATTTATGTGACATCTTACTTGGATTATTTAATTTATTGGCAGTCTATTGGAAATTTAGTTTCTATTGGAGGAGAATTTTATGGACAAGGATGTCCAACATCTGAGGTTGTTGAAGCATTTCCAATAAAAGATAAAGAGTATAAAATGTTTTCTTCAATAAAATCATATGTTCTTTTGTGTAGATAGATAAGTTCATGGCGAAGAGATTCGAAGGGTTTGAGTATTATCACTCTGATCAGGTGTGTAAGTTTCAATCATGAGTTGTCTTCTATTTTGAAAAAGTATTATTAACCATTAAGTTATTCACAATTCATATAACTTGAATATTTTATATCAGGATTCTTATGGTGAAGCGAATGCTGATATGAATGAGATGACATTTTCTAAGATGCTTCATGGTGACATCACTACAAATGAAGATAAGGTATGAATTTCCTTTATCTTTTAGATATGGTTATGATTGAAGCTATTTTCTTTGATTCAATTGTGATCAGAATCTTCTTTTTAGACAAGTTTTAATTTAATTTTATCATATTTTTAGGATCCAATATCAAATGTGATTGATTCTACGAATGAAATGTCTAGAAAAAGTGAACGAAAGAGAAAGGTAAAAGTTTTCGTTTATGCAATACCCTTTAAAAGTAAAGCAAGTACTTTGTACGCTTGTATTCTTTACATAATTCTTTCCAATGGCATCAACACTACTTGTTGTTTATCATTCATAGGTGAGTGAAAAAATGAGAGATCACTTAGAACAAAAGATCGTGTAAAGAAGTGATAAATCCCAAGGAAAGAGATGCAAGGTATTCTTATATTTAGAATTTATTTTCTATGATTTGAAGTCTTTATACCTTGATTTTAATCTCAATTTTTTATTTGAATTAGAACTTAAAAGATATTCAAGGTACAGAGATGGAGGTGACTACGATTTCAAGCGAGTATAAAAGAGTATGTAACAACCTTTTACATTAGGCTTGATTATTTAATCATTTGCTTCGAATTTGTTAATATATTGTCACTTTTTTTGTTATTATGCCCTCAGGTGGATGACATTTCAGAAGAAAATATGGAGATGATACTTTTGAAATACATGGGAGTCCACACAATTCATGATATGTACTTTTACTTAAAAAGTACATATGTGAAGCTTAAAAAGATGGAGAGTAGCTTCAAACAGTATTCTATAGACATCAAGAAACCAGCTAGTAACATTATGATACGGGACATTGTGCATTGGCTTATTGAAAGTCAAAAAGTTAGATTCATGGAAAAATCTGATGTGCTTAGTTTAGAAGATATAGAGATTTTGATATGACATTTAGCTTGATTCAAATAAGTCTTCAAAGATGTTATGCACAGCTCTTTTAGCTCTCTTTGGTTGTCTTATATTTCTTATAGTAGAAGTTTTTTGCTTTTTCTTTTGAATATTGCAATAACGACTGGACTTTTTACCTTCTTATTATTTGTAGAAATATTAAAGAGAACTCCATAATCTTGTTGAGGGATTTGTTGAATCTTAGTGTAGATAATGTGAGTTAAGGTAATTATAGTAACAATTGCTTATTGCTCTAGGTACTTTAAAAGTTCAAATTGCTACATATAAAAATGTGAAACATGAGTCCTTTATTTCTTAAATGATATAACTTAGACAAAATCACTTATTTCGAGTTCTCCCTATATAGGGAAATAGAAGATTCTCAATATTGTTTACTAGTTCATAGACAGGAAGTTTGCAAACTATGAAAAGTGGGGCATTTCCTAGTTTGTCTTACAAAGAAAAGAGGATTCTCTATATCATTTACTAGACTATAACTAGGAAGTGTGCAAACTAGGGAAAATGGAACATTTCCTAGTTAGACTATGTAGGGAATTACTAATGAATTTCACTATCTAGGAAAATTTTCCTATATGGTGAAATTCTCTAATGATTCCCTGCATTGACTTGCATAGGTAATTTTTTGATTGATTCCCTAGATAAGGTAACTAGGAAGTGTTCCATTT
Organism: Dipteris shenzhenensis; assembly: GCF_047967505.1. Classification (NCBI taxonomy): domain Eukaryota; kingdom Viridiplantae; phylum Streptophyta; class Polypodiopsida; order Gleicheniales; family Dipteridaceae; genus Dipteris; species Dipteris shenzhenensis. The sequence continues at coordinate 11,614,153 of NC_141597.1, forward strand.
TCTCTAGTTTGCACACTTACTAGTTATGTTCATTTCAAACTAGTAAATGATATAGAGAATCCCCTTCTTTTCCTATACAGAGCAAGATCATAGTGGATACTTCATCATAGTACCTCTCAAAGAACACCACAATCTACAAACCATGATAGACTACATTTGCTTCAACTTAGAATTCAAGGAACCAACAACTTACGACTCTCATTTAGACTATATATGGAGCAACCTTCACAACCCTAACAAACAAGCAGATACCTCATTGGCATACTGGATAGACCATTTCATTACATAAATTTGCACATAATGCACACTAACACTTACTCCTATAATAACATTCAGGCCTTAGTAGGATCCCCACCTTGTTCTCTAGGGTTTCTCCATAGAACGGTCGAGTCAATGGTTAAAGAGGAAAAAAGAATTTGAGAAGCATTTGAGGGCTAAAAATGACATAAAATCCCTATTTTAGACAAACATGATGATATTTAACATGGGGAATTAGTTTGACCCATAAAAACCCTAGTTATGATATGTTTACAAAGGCCCTTAAGAAAGGTCAAAAAAACTTTTGTGCCTTTATGTTGGAAAGCTCTAGAAGCTTGACCGAAAAATACTAAGGGTGTTTATACACCCAATATCCACACATGAGATGAGGTTACTTTGGGCCTTTATGTCTAGAAAGATCTAGAATCTTGACCAAAAAATACTAAGGGTATTTACATGACACATGAAATGAGGGAGTCTACTTTGCAAAATATCATCAATGTGCAAAACACGTGCAAAATCTTGGTTCTTGTCCATCCTTGCAGAAGTCTTGAAACATGGACCCTATGTGCAAAAGAGAAGAGTTCAAGGAATAGACAGCAACAAATAGACTACAATGAACTGATTCAAGGATGCTATCTACTCTGTGTATTTTCCCCCAAGCACACTTGACCATCTCTCAAGCCACCTTAAATATAAATAAGTAAATAAATATAACAAAATGCTGGATATATTAGAGGGGTGGTCATCCCTGCAAAAAAAAGGACCTATATGAAAATTGGCTCAGAATGGACAGAGTGTCTAGGGCTTGCGCTGCAAGCAACCTATTTCCTAATGAAGAACCGCTATATTTACAAAAGGGCTCTAATGAGGACCAACTCCTTCAGATGCAGTACTACACTAAAGTCTCTGAGGTCAGCCCCCACTAAGTGTTTAATCACTTGAACTCTTGGCCTCCCACCCGAAGCTTCACTTCCCAGCTATGTGTAAAGAAAGAGAGAAAAGAAAAGACAACAAGAGAGAGAAGCAAGCGCATACCATGGCAAAGGGTAGAGAGAAGATTAAACTAGAATGCTTGGATGACTGCTAAGTATATTGTAAGTAGCTAATAATAGGCGAGTTGATCTAACGACTTAGAATGTGCCACATGGTTTTGTAGGATTTTAGAGTTTTATAAAATGCTCTAGTGTTGGCCAAGTAACAATAGTTATGGCACTTGAGGCAAAGTTTGATTGTTTGAGAGCCACAATATGTGGAACAAGTTGCACTGTCAAGCGGGAGAAAGAGAGTAGAGCGCAGGAGCTAGAGACAGAGGCCATAAATGAGGCACAAACGGATTTGCTCCTTTGAATGCATGGGGTGGGGAGGTGAGAGAGATCTGAGAGAGCCTCCGAGAGGGAAAACGAGAGCGAGCGGGATGATCCATTGTCATTAGAAAAGACTGAGCAGTGAGTGAGAGGCTGAGATCCAACAGAGATGGACCTTGGCTGGAGAGGGGCAATTCTTGCTGCCACCTTCTTCATCACCTGCTCCCAGCTTGCAGTCGCCTCGGACACTGCTCTTGATCGTCCTACAAACATTTCTAGCTGCCTTCGCTCCTGTGGCAATATTGCCATCCCTTATCCCTTCTGGATCCATGCGGCATTGTAGAGTTCCAAATCGTCCACTCCAATGACGTCCCTCACCTCCTCACCAATGACGGCCGGTTTCAGGTGCTAGATAACATTTTTGCTGGTAGCCTTATCATCAACTCCACCAGTTTGATCAGGCCTTCGATGAGGGAGGTGGCGGAGCAACTACAATACAATCGGTTAGGGAGCTCGAACAACACCATTGTGAATGTTGCCTCTTCGACCAAGCGTTTGAATGTCAACAGTACTGGTACTGCTGCAGGATTTGCTGAACTAGTTACTTGATGAAGAAGAAGAAGAAGAACAAGAACATGAAGGAGGGCACTTGCTAGAAGGCCTCTTTCCGTTTCGACATTACAGTGATATTCCAACAAGCCAATCTTCAAGTTCTTCTAGCACAGCAGGATATTATTGCTCCTTCCAGATCTCCCTTCCAAGATAGATAGATCTCCTTCACACTTCACTTCCCTTGTTGATTTTGTCAGCTCTCCCTACAGGTAGTGCTGTATAAATTTGCAGAACTTCTATGATTATCCACTTGTAATTTCTCCCAAAAAACCTTCTTAAGTTCTCTAAAAAAACTACCGTGAGGTATTGCTATAGTGCAGAATTGTATTCATTGGATTCTCCTTTTCTGAATACCCAACTAGAATTTCTCAAAAAATTAACTCAATTCGGTGTTTCAAACAACTATCTCGCTTACTGCTATAGTGGAGAATTGGATTCTCCATTTGTGAATATGTGAGTGAAATTTTCAAATTTTCCTTTTATGAAGTTCAACTTTTACGTTTAAGGTAAATTTGTCTTTTAATAGTCCAATTTACTAAAAAAATCATTACAGCATGCAGCCTAGGGGAAAGTTTGCCCTCCTTGGGTCACATGGATAATTTTGGGCCAGTGATTTTAAATTTGATCTGAAGGTGTAAAAGAGGCCTAATTTGACCCAAAACAACATAAAGAAACAATGTCCCTTTGCTTCTTCGAAAATCACCGAGTTACCATCTTGTATCATAGCGACGCCATCCTCACAAGAGTACAATGTAAAGATAGACAAGAGCAATAAATCAGTATCATACATGTACAATGGACCAGAAATCACTTGAAATATTGATGTTCGTTATGAAGAAGCTCATATGCCAACAAATTCAGTCGATCATAGATGATGTCTAAAATCTTTGCAACAAATCTATAGCCTCTCACAGGTGGTATTATTCTCCATCATGGAAAAACATATAGGTCAGTTTCCTAATTTGAGGAAAGTCTACATCGTATTGGCTGAAAATTTTCTCAGCAGTTGTAGAAAGAGAAGCCTGCATGCAGTAAACCATCTATTGGAGATGGGACGGTCCATAATACACATGTAATATACCAATATCTTATCCATTCGTGAGAATTATCTCTACACTAATATTCTCGGCGTTTATATTCTTTGCATTAATATTCTTGGCGGTAATATTCTCAGTACCCAGAGAAGGGCCCATTCCCTCAGATTATAACTTTTTGCGGAAGAAAGCGCGCCCCCTCCCTGTCCACACTATGTATGGTTATAATAATTATATATTATATATTATTATATAAATATGTTCAATTGCTCATCCATTCAAATTTTCTTATTTTCAATTTGAATTCTTACAACATTTGAACATCTCTTTTAATGCATGTTAGCAATGCGAGGAAGCAAGGAAATCCAAGATGGATCCAAGATTGAAGGATGACGACACCTTTATTCATATAATTGTAGTCCATGTGATATTGTATAGACTTTAACGAGGATAAGTTATTGTATCACCTTATTCATGTATTTTTTGGACTTCAGCTTTCAAAATATGGACATCACCAAATCAATAATAAATCACCACCCCTGGCATTTATAGGGAGGATTGGGTCCTAATAGACCTTGTGTCGTGCCTCATGTCTATCATTTTTACAACAAGACAAAGCACCTACAGACGTGCACATAGATGCATTTACTCAACTAAAAAAAAACTTACGAGCACGTCTATTTGCACGTCTATTTACGTGTCTAGAGACCCACATCTAAAGGTGTGTCTATATAGCAGAAAGACGCACCTATAGATGCACATATAGATGCATAAATAGATGCTCTGCTAGAAAATTTAAAAAACAAACAGACACATCCATATAAATGCATTTATAGACGTGTGTATAAATGCATTTATAGATGCGCAAATAGACACCCCTCGAACAGACAGACGCGTATATAGATGCGTTTATAGACGGCCTGATAGATGTGCTACATAATATTTTTTAAATTTTGTGTGCTAGAATAGAATGCTGTGTATGTTGTGTATGCTATATGTAGTTACAAGAATCCCATTTCCACATTGTGTAATTCAATTCTTACAACCAACCACATTTTAATTAGCACTCTTGCAAGCACATCTATAGCCGACAATTACAATTCCAAATAAAACATTACAACTCCAAAACGTTTAGTTCACAAGGCATTAATTGATAGGACGTTGCACAAGAAAATTGAAAGCCAAAAAAATAAAAAGAGTGTATATAAATTCATAGCTCAAAAAGTGCTTGTATGTACATATAGCACGAAGCTAAGCCACGTCCTGTGGCTTCAAGTACCAAAAATAAGAGGAGTGTTATTAGCCAGAAAAGAAATCAAGACAAGAGGCTAGAGGATAGGTATGGCAACACTCGAGGGCCATAGAGGAATAGGGAACGTGAGGGGAGGAGCATTAACATGGGTGGGGAAAAGGGATTAAGAGGTGAGGGAAAGAAGAGGTAGACTGTGGCACAAGGGGAGAGGGAGAGGGGAAAGAGGAGTATATACATGGTGTGGGGGTTAAAGGTCACTGTGCCTTTACCCCAGTTATGTACAATACTCAAACACATATATAAATGAATGAAAAAGAAGATTAGGGTGGTTCTGCACCCACCAAAACTTGTGGCTCTCTGTCTCTCTCTCTCCTTCTTCCATTCTTGCTTCCGTTGAGAGCACTCTCAACTGATATCAGAGCCCGGGTGATCTAGCTGAGCATGCGTGAATGCTTGAAGCTCAGCAGCTCTGTGGGAGGAAGGAGAAGCTCTATGGGAAGCTTTGTGGGTAACTTTACTTACATCCGAGTGTGCAAAGACCTTGGAGGAACCTTTGGAAAAGTTACTTTGGCTTTGCGAAGTGGTTTTGAGAGCTTGTTAAGTGGTTTCAAAGAAAAAGTCGTTTTTTGAGCTTTTCCCTGTTCCGTTCGATGACAGAGACTCCGTATTGACTTGTAGAGGCAACTATTGCTTGCTTTTGGTGTCCACTTCACTTCAGGAGCTTGGAAACACCTTCATTCTTGAATCTGGGATCATTTCATTGGATTTCTGACTCACTGTGTCAGTTTCTACGTTTTTTGCTCGGGTGTTGGAACTCAAGTTTAGAGCAACCATTTGCAGATCTGTCAGTTCCGGTGGACTCAGGAGGTCCTAAAACTGCTATGTTGCTCATCATTCGCACTCCGGTGGAGTTTACAAACAGCTCTGTTTCCAAAAACGTTTTTCAGTCCGTGTGTTGGACCCAGTGATTGAGACCACGGTTTCCAACACCGTCTGTCCCATTGCGTTCCGGACGCCCAAAAACCCCTACCTGTCAGTTCTTGCGCGATTTGGTGGAGGATTTTCAGAGTTATAGATCTCTGTGTATTCGATTTCGTCTCTCTGTTATGCATTTTTCATTCTAAGGTTTTGAAACCTTAGATTTATGCCACATGGCAGTGGATAAGTGTTGACTCCCATTTCTCACTCATCGGTTGGGATTTTGGAGTTCTGGCAGAAGAGAGATATTTGCAGATTTTCTTGCTGAGCCCGATTATGCAATGGCGCCCATGTTTTGAGGCATCTCAAGTTCTATTTTCAGTAGCGGTCATTACCGTGGGACTATGATTTCTTGAGCATACCTTATGCAGATCACTCTGGTTGCAGTTTGAGTAGTGTGCACTCATTCGTGGTGTGCATTGGGTTGCAGTGGATGATTTATAGGCCATTTGGATGCATTACGGTCCTTATTAGATGCGCTGATAGGCCCAAATTGCCTTGTGGGATGCTATTTTTTATGGACGCTTTGCACATGGATGCTATTTTATGCTGAGGGACAGCTTTGACACATTGCAGGTGATGCACTGATAGTGCTATGCTCTCTTGGATGAGATATTATTGATGCATATGCCAGTGGACGGTGTTTATGCTTGAGTCATTTGGCACTTATTGGCATTTCCTTTTGGGCCAGATTTTCTCATATGGATGCATAGTATATGCACATGAGTTAGATGCATCTTTTGATGCTTTGAGCTTTGAGTTTTGGTGATATTTCACTCTATTGTGGCATACACATTTGGGTGCACCTGGTATTTGGTGTGATTCTCTCTTGCAGGCACTAGCATTTGGGATTTTGTTTCATTTGCGTCATGGCATCCTCTTCCATGTCTGAAAAGGAGTTTTTTAGCATTAAAAAGTTTGATGGGACAAACTTTTCTTTGTGGAAGGAACAAATAAGGGATGTGCTTATTCAAAAGAAGCAGATTAAACCCTTGGCAGGGATTGAAGCTAAGCCTGCAAATATGTCTGAGGATGATTGGAATGAGTTGGATGCATTAGCAAAGTCTACTATTAGACTTCATCTTGCAGAGTCAGTTTATTTCACAGTAGTAAATGAGCAGACTACGGAAGATTTGTGGAAGAAACTGTGTGCCACTTATGAGAAGGAAACTGCCTCTAATAAAGTTTACCTCATAAAGAGGTTGTTTGAGCTGCAGATGAAGGAAGGGGTCTCCATTGCTTCTCACTTGAATGAATTCAATATTATTTTCAGCCAGCTTCAGGCTCAGAAGATGAATTTTGATGCGGAGACTAAGGAAATATTTCTCTTATGTTCATTGCCATCCTCATGGGATACCTTCCGTACAGCTGTCAGTAACTCTGCACCTGGTGGAGTACTGAAATTTGATGATGTTGTGGGTAGCTTGTTGGCCGAGGAGATTAGACGGAAGTCTATGGATGGCAACAAGCAGGATGCAGCCTTAAATGTGCAAAGGGGTAGATCACAGTTCAGGGGGAAGTCCCAAGAAAGAGGGAAGTCTCGTAGCAAATCCAGGGCATAGAACATTGAGTGTTAGCATTGTGGCAAGAAGGGCCATATGAAAAAGGATTGCTAGAAGCTGAAAAGAGAGCAAAAGGATAAGAAAAAGAATGCAAATTGGGGTGCAAATCAAAAGGAAGAGAGTCCAAGGGAGGACAAAGGAAAAGTGAAGATCGAGGAGATCAATGCAGTCACACATGATGGTGACAATGACATTCTCTTCATGTCTAGTTTATCTGCAGAGTTGCTTACCACTTCAGATGATGCATATTCCCAGGGTTGGATTTTGGATTCTGGTGCTTCATTCCATGTTACTCCCCATAAGGAATGGTTCTCCACTTATGACAGTGGAAAGACAGGTTGTGTGCATCTTGGAAATGACTATGCATGTGACATAGTGGGAGCAGGTGACATAAAGTTTTCTTTTGCAAATGGGTCTGCATTTGTTTTGAAACATGTGAGACATGTGCCTAAGCTAACCAAGAGTCTTATCTCAGTGGGTCAGCTAGATGATGCTGGTTTTCACACCACTTTTGGCTTTCAGAGTTGGAAAATTTAGAAGGGCTCTATGCTTTTGGCCAGGGGTGCCAAGTGTGGGACTTTGTATCCCTTACATGTATCAGGGGTATTTGATCATGTTGTTGCAATAATCGAGCAGCCAAGCACTTCTTTGTGGCATTGCAGGTTGGGGCACATGAGCCAGAATGGAATGAAACTCTTATGCCGTTTGGGTTATGTACCGCATTTGAGTTTCTCTGATTTTGAATTTTGTGAGCATTGTCTCTATGGGAAGCAAACTAAATCAGCCCATAAAAGAAGGGGAAAGAAAGAGTTTGAAATGCTTGATTTGGTGCATTCAGACGTATGTGGTCCCATGCCTACACGGTCATTAGTCGGGGCTGAATACTATATGTGACATTCATTGATGATGCAACTAGGAAAGTGTGGGCTTATGCTATAGCTCGGAAGAGTGATGTGTTCCAGGTATTTCAGAAATGGCTGGCCTTGGTTGAGAATCAGTCAGGTAGAACGCTTAAATGCTTACGGACTGATAATGGTGGAGAGTATCTCTCTCATGACTTTCAGCATTTCTGTGATACACGTGGGATTAAGAGGGAGCTCACATCCCCTCGTACTCCAGAGCAAAATCCAGTTGCAGAAAAGATGAACTGTACCATTCAAGAAAGGTTGCAATGCATGCTTTCCAATGCAAGTCTTTCGGGTGGTTTTTGGTCTCAGGCAACGAAGACTGCAGTGCATGTGATCAATAGATCACCTAGTAAGAGTTTGGATGGTGGTATTCCTAAAGAGGCATGGAGTGGCAAGAAGCCCTCTTACTCTCATTTGCGTATCTTTGGGTGTGAGGCATATGCACATGTGCCAAAAGAGCTTCGAAAGAAGCTAGATCCTAAGTCTAGGAAATGCATCTTTCTAGGTTATGGTGAAAGTGGAGAGATGGGCTATCGTCTCTGGCATCCAGAAGCAAAGAAGATCATATGCAGCCATGATGTGGTCTTGAATGAGAAGAAGATACATAAGGCACCCATGAGGGATGTGGAAATGAGGAGAATCACTTTCCAAGATGTGAATCCACTTGCATATGTTGATAGACAGCAACCTATCCATGCACCAAATGTGCAAGAAATGGTACCACCAAGTACTCCCACAGGTATACAATCAAGGGTAGATGATGGATCATCTATTGGTGGAAATGATGAGCCAAATGTGGCTGATATGCAGGTGGGACAGCAAGTTGAAATGCCCTTGAGAAGATCATCTAGAGTGTCTAGACCGCCTGATAGGTTTGTTCCAGGGGTAGACTATGTGATGCTTACTGATTGCAGGGAGCCTTCTTGCTACAGAGAGGCTATGATGCGTGAGGATCAACGCAAGTGGAAGTATGCTATGCAATCAGAGATGAGTTCACTTATGAAGAATAAGACTTGGGACTTGGTTTCTTTGCCACATGGAAAGAAAGCATTGCCATGTAAATGGGTCTACAAGATGAAGGTCACAGGTGATGATGTGCCTAGGTACAAGGCCCGTTTGGTTGCTAAAGGGTTCAAGCAAGAGAAGGGTGTGGACTTTGATGAGATATTCTCTCCGGTTGTGAAGATGGCTGGACTAGTGGCATCAGAGGATATGGAGCTTATGCAGATGGATGTCAAGACAGCTTTCTTGCATGGGGATTTGCATGAGGAAATTTACATGGTGCAGCCGAAAGGCTTTGAAGAAAAGGGCAAAGAGCATTTAGTTTGCAAGCTGAAGAAGAGTCTCTATGGTATTAAGCAAGCGCCTAGAGAATGGTATCAAAAGTTTTATGCTTTCATTCGGTCCCAGGGTTTTAGAAGGAGTGAAATTGATCACTGCCTCTACACTAAAAGGGCTAAGGATAATAGCTTGATAATCTTGGCACTATATGTGGATGATATGCTATTGGCTAGCAAGAATACTTATGAGCTAGATGCATTAAAGGCCAAGTTGCATGAGGCCTTTGATATGAAGGATTTGGGATTTGTAGGTCATATTCTTGGTATGCGCATCACGCGTGATCGGAGTAGAAAACTCCTTTGGCTTTCACAAAAAGAGTATGTTACAAAAGTATTGCAGCATTTCAATATGGAGGGGGGGAAGGCAGTGAGTACTCCATTGCCTCCATATGTGAAACTGAGTCATACAGATAGTCCCAAATCAGATGAGGAGAGGGCCATGATGGCCAAGGTTCCTTATGCATCAGCAGTTGGGAGTCTTATGTATGCTATGATAGCTACTAGACCAGACATTGCATTTGCAGTGGGAGTTGTTAGCCAGTATATGGCTAATCCAGGAAAGAGGCATTGGGAGGCAGTTAAGTGCATCATGAGGTACATGAAGGGTACCAAGGAGATGTGCATCTGCTTTGGTAAAGGAGACATGCGTGTACTTGGGTACACAGATTCAGACTATGCAGGGCATGTGGATAGTAGGAGATCCACTTCTGGTTATGTGTTCACCTTTGCAGGTGGTGCAGTGTCGTGGATGTCTTGTGCACAGAAGTGCGTTGCTTTGTCTACCACAGAGGCTGAGTATGTTGCAGCCACAGAGGGTTGCAAGGAGACTATATGGCTTGATCAGCTAGTGGGAGATTTGGGGATTCATACAGGTGTACCGACATTGCATAGTGATTCCATGAGTGCTATTCAGCTAGCACTATTCAGCTAGCACGGAATCCGGTCTTTCTTGCAAAGACCAAACACATTGAGGTCAGGTACCATTTCATCAGAGAGGTACTTGAGGACAAGCACATAGAGCTTGTCAAGGTTCATACAGATGATAACCCTGCAGATATGCTGACGAAGAGTCTACCTAGTCAGTGGTTTGAGTATTGTCGTGTATTGATGGGCATTGGATAGTATGCTCACTGGTTGTTCTCTCTTAAAGGCACATTTTCCTTTAAGTGGGAGGTTGTGGGGGTTAAAGGTCACTGTGCCTTTACCCCAGTTATGTACAATACTCAAACACATATATAAATGAATGAAAAAGAAGATTAGGGTGGTTCTACACCCACCAAAACTTGTGGCTCTCTGTCTCTCTCTCTCCTTCTTCCATTCTTGCTTCCGTTGAGAGCACTCTCACATGGGTGGAGGAGGAATGTAGAGATGGAGACATCAAGGGAAGAGGTTCATACTTTATTTGAAAGAAAAGATGAGAGGGAAATATCAAAGTACTAGCTAGGTGGCTTTACAAGAATGAGCGTGTCCCATCAAGGAATAGGCCCCTCCTTTTATAGCCAAGAGAGGGGGTATCTCATAATAAATGCATCCCCCCACATGCATGGTGTGTGTGGAAAAGTCTCCCATGTGGGCTAGGCAGTTACGCACTCTCAATTGTGTGCGACAACCCTTTGCCTCATTTTTCCACATAAATCAAGCCCATATCCCAAGTCTATGATACTCCCTCAGTCTCTCCCCAATTTTATAATACATTCAAACCTCTAGGAGGACAAGTGGAGGGTTGGCATAAGGAATCTTGCCACCTCGTCCTACTTTCCCCATTATTTAACTTGCACTCTTGGACCTTCTATACCTCCCCCACATGGGCCTATCCTATATGGAGGGAATAACCCAATATAATATCCATCTCCACCTATTTTATATTACTTCTCCCATGAACTTTGAGCTATATCTCACTAAATGCAGGCATGGGACTGCCTAGGTGGAGGGGTGGCACATGGAGGAGCCATGCCACCTTACATTTTATAATATTACTACCATGGATTATGTACATCACACCTTATGGGTCCTCTTACATGGAAGGGTGGCACATGGTCATGCCCTGCCACCTCAACCCTGGGCCCTATGCACTCCATATTTTATTATACTATTGCTACACATACAAGCACACACTCATATATATGCCTTTTTACTTTGGTCAAATTTAAATCCATAATAGTAGTCCCCCCCCCAGGCAGGGAATGGGACCACATCATGCACAAAGAAGGGCTTGAGATAACGCTTGTTGATCACCTTCTTGCCATATGGTTCATGCAGCTCCTGAACTTGTACCGACCCATTGCTACGTTCCTTGATGACTTTGTATGGACCGGTCCACAGTGGCAAAAACTTCTTATCCATTTGGTGGTCCAATCTGTTATCTAAGCATAGCACAACATCCCCCTCAGCAAAGTGTCTTTCCCATCCCTTGCGAATCATAGCATCCAAGCGAGCCTTTTATCGATTCTTTTGGATCTCTATTTGGTGTAGTGCAAGGCATCGGGTTTCATCTAACTTCTCAAGTTGCACCAATCTGGCCTCTACATGTTCATCTTCTGTCATCCTCTGTTGTTGTGCCAATCTCAAGGCCGGAATCTCTATCTCTAGTGGTAAAACTCCCTCAATACCATACACCAACTCAAAAGGAGTGTTACCTGTAGACGTTTTATGAGTGATGTTGTAAGCCCACACGGCTTTAGTGACCTTCTGATCTCACTGGCTCCTGTTCCCTATGGCCATTTTTCCCATGGTTTTTCAAAGGAGGCCATTGGTCTGCTCCGTTTGACCCATGGATGCTGGATAATAGATGCTAGAAGTGTGATGATCAATACCCATGCGATCCATAACTCCACTGCTTCATTTAAGAATGGACTCCCATGGTCAGAGACTATTTCCATGGGTGTCCCAAACCTTGTGGAGATACATTCAAATATGAAATTTGAAACTGCCTTACTATTTGCAGTGGGGAGGGCAATAGTTTCAGCCCACTTAGTGACATACTAAGTGGCTACCAAAAGATACTTCTTTTTGTGGACAGTCATGGGTAAGGGCCCAACAAAGTCTATTCCCCACTTCTGAAACGGATGGATGGACATCACTGGGTGATGTTGCCCAGGATGCAAATCCTTCCTACCAAAGAATTAGCATGGTTCATAGCTTTTGCAATACAGAGTGACATCCTTGAACAAGGTTGGCCAATAGTATCCAACATGTAAAATCTTTCTAGCTGTATAGTCATTGGCATAGTGGCCTCCACAAAATCCATCATGATAATGCTTCAATACCTTAGGCACTTCAGATGCATCAATGGCCCATCTTAGTACCCCATCCATGCCTTGATGGTACAACACCCCATCAAAGAGGGTGTAGTGCCTACCATCTCTGCGGATCTTCTTTCTCTCATAGCTAATACTTTTTGGAGGAAAGGAGAAAGCAGTCAGAAGCCTATAGATACCACCATACCATGGATCCCCAACTTCTATGGCCGCTACAAGGGTTACATCAAGGCACTCCTCTAAATCAATCAAAGCATTCTTCAAGTTGGAACAACCCCCTTTTACAATTTTGAAAGAAAAATCATATTCTTGTAAAACTGCCAACCATTTGGCCAACTGGCCCATGGGATTTGGTGATTGAAGAACCTGCTTTGCAAGACCAGTGCTAGTGAGTATAATGAAGTACTTTCCAGCCACATAATGCTTAAATTTCTCAATGCAGAACACCAAAGACAAGGCATGCTTGTCAGCCTCTGAATAGCATCGCTTAGTGTCGAGCAATTGTTGAGAAGCAAATTGAATGGGATACATGAACCAATCCTCCCCTTGCTGGAGAAGAATACCTACCAGAATGTGCTCACCAAACCCAGGATTGATATAGAAAGTCTTTGACCAATCTGGATTGCATAGAATGGGTTCTCAAGCTAGAGCATTCTTGATTTGTGCAAACCCATGATCACAATCCTCATCCCAAGAGAAATCAACCCCATCTTTTAATAGCATAGTCATGGGTCATGTCAAAGCAGCATATTGATCAATGAAGTGGCAATAACATCTTGCTAGATTGACAAATGAGCATACCTGACATTTGGTTGTTGGTGGGGAGAGCTTGAGGATGGCTTCCACCTTCTCGGGGTCAGGCTTGACACCCTTAGATGAGACAATGTCCCAGTAACCTACCTTGAGTGGCTCCAATGGTGCATTTCTCAGGGTTGAGACTACCATTCGCATCATTGACCCTTTGGAAGGCCAACCTAACCTTCATGATGTGCTCCTTACGTGACGAGAATATACAAAAATCATCTAAAAACACCTCCAAGAAATCCCCTAAATAAGGAGCAAACACCATCTGCATAAATCTCTGAAAGGTACCAGGAGCATTGGTGAGGCAAATGGCATTACTTTGAATGCAAATGTCCCCTAGGGTGTGGCAAATGTGGTTTTAAGCACATCTTCTTCGGCAATTCTGATTCGATAAAGCCCAAAGTAACCATCACAGAAAGTATACATCTCATGACCACTTTGTGGGGGTTAAAGGTCACTGTGCCTTTACCCTGGTTATGTACACCTGGTTATGTACAATACTCAAACACATATATAAATGAATGAAAAAGAAGATTAGGGTGTTCTGCACCTACCAAAAATTGTGTGGCTCTCTGTTTCTCTCTCTCCCTCTTCCATTCTTGCTTCCGTTGAGAGCACTCTCAATTGGTATCAGAGCCCGGGTGATCTAGCTGAGCGTGTGTGAATGCTTGAAGCTCAGCAGCTCTGTGGGAGGAAGGAGAAGCTATGTGGGAAGCTTTGTGGGTGACTTTACTTGCATCCGAGTGTGTGTAGACCTTGGAGGAACCTTTGGAAAAGTCACTTTGGTTTTGCGAAGTGGTTTTGAGAGCCTGTTAAGTGTTTTCAAAGAAAAAGTCGTTTTTTGAGCTTTTCCATGTTCCGTTCGATGACAGAGACTCCGTATTGACTTGTAGAGGCAACTATTGCTTGCTTTTGGTGTCCACTTCACTTCAGGAGCTTGGAAACACCTTCATTCTTGAATATGGGATCATTTCATTGGATTTCTGATTCACTATGTCAGTTTCTGCGTTTTTCTACCCGGGTGTTGGAACTCAAGTTTGGAGCAACCATTTGCAGATCTGTTAGTTCCGGTGGACTTAGGAGGTCCTAAAACTTCTATGTTGCTCATCATTTGCACTCCAGTGGAGTTTACAAACAGCTCTGTTTCCAAAAACATTTTCAGTCCGTGTGTTGGACCCAGTGATTGAGACCACGGTTTCCAAAACCGTCTGTCCCATTGCATTCCGGATGCCAAAAACCCCTACTTGTCAGTTCTTACGTGATTCGATGGAGGATTTCTAGAGTTATAGATCTCTGTGTATTTGATTTCGTCTCTCTGTTATGCATTTTTCATTCTAAGGTTTTGAAACCTTAGATTTATGCCACATGGCAGTGGATAAGTGTTGACTCCCATTTCTCACTCATCGGTTGGGATTTTGGAGTTCCAACAGAAGAGAGATATTTGCATATTTTCTTGTTGATTCCGATTATGCAATGGCACCCATGTTTTGAGGCATCTCAGGTTCTATTTTCAGTAGCGGTCATTACCGTGGGACTATGATTTCTTGAGCATACCTTGTGCAGATCACTCTGGTTGCAGTTTGAGCAGTGTGCACTCATTCGTGGTGTGCATTGGGTTGTAGTGGATGATTTATAGGCCATTTGGATGCATTGCGGTCCTTATTGGATGCACTGATAGGCCCAAATTGCCTTGTGGGATGCTATTTTTATGGACGCTTTGCACATGGATGCTATTTTATGCTGAGGGACAGCTTTGACACATTGCAGGTGATGCACTGATAGTGCTATGCTCTCTTGGATGAGATATTATTAATGGATATTCTAGTGGATGGTGTTTATGCTTGAGTCATTTGGCACTTATTGGAATTTTAGATTGCCATTGCGGTTGGCATTTTCTTTTGGGCCAGATTTGCTCATATGGATGCATAGTAAATGCACATGAGTCAGATGCTTTGAGACATGAGTTTTGGTGATATTTCACTCTATTGTGGCATACACATTTAGGTGCACCTGGTATTTGGTGTGATTCTCTCTTGTAGGCACTAGCATTTGGGATTTTTTGCTTCATTTGCATCATGGCATCCTCTTCCATGTCTGAAAAGGAGTTTTTAAGCATTAAAAAGTTTGATGGGACAAACTTTTCTTTGTGGAAAGAACAAATAAAAGATGTGCTTATTCAAAAGAAGTAGATTAAACCCTTGGTAGGGATTGAAGTTAAGCTTGCAAATATGTCTGAGGATGATTGGAATGAGTTGGATGCATTAGCTCTAATAAAGTTTACTTCATGAAGAGGTTGTTTGAGCTGTAGATGAAGGAAGGGGTCTCCATTGCTTCTCACTTGAATGAATTCAATATTATTTTCAGCCAGCTTCAGGCTCAGAAGATGAATTTTGATGCGAAGACTAAGGCAATATTTCTCTTATGTTCATTGCCATCCTCATGGGATACCTTCCGTACAGCTGTCAGTAACTCTGCACCTAGTGGAGTACTGAAATTTGATGATGTTGTGGGTAGCTGGTTGGCCGAGGAGATTAGATAGAAATCTATGGATGGCAACAAGTAGGATGCAGCCTTAAATGTGCAAAGGGGTAGATCAGAGTTTAGGGGAAAGTCCCAACAAAGAGGGAAGTCTCGTAGCAAATCCAGGGCATGGAACATTGAGTGTTACCACTGTGGTAAGAAGGGCCATATGAAAACCTCGTACAACTATGTTGATTGCAACTCTCACATATTGGCCTCAGACTCAGACATCATGTGTACACATGATGTAGTGCCCCTAAAAATAGAATCCATCATGTCCACCATACCCTTGTCATCATCTGGCACATCCGGGAGACTATCCTCTTGCTCAAAGTGCGAAGGTATATGCACACCATCACCTTTCTCCTCATCCTATCTCAAGGTTTTGTGTAAGTATAAGATCTTGTCTCAAGGTTTCGTGTCATGTACGCATGCAATATTAATCATGAACTCAAATAGCATTGACTTGTCAATGATCCATCACCACATGCACCACCAATGGTGGGTACTGGTGCGAGCTCCTCCCCATACATCTGCAAGTGGTGCATGACAATACGGCATTAATGTTGTACTTCTCGCTTGCAATGAGTGTAATGACAATATAATGTCTCCATAAGCCACTCTGCTCTCCCAGGCATTGGTGCATCATCTAACGAGCTTACACTCATCCCTTCCATCTACACACCTCCAGAATCACAACACAAAATGCAAGAAAATCCATTAAGATCCAATAAATAGCCACCCATGAGCTCCTTCCTTCTCTTGTTGAATTTAGTGCCTTGAATAGTCACAATATAGCGATGTTATACCCTATTCCATAGCTATATGGTGACTCTTTTAATATATAAAAGTTGCTATATAGCGACTGACCAGTGTTGCTATATAGCGACACTGGGAGCTAAAGTCCAAAACCCTGTGCGATGCCGCCTTTCACAACTCTATTGCAGGAAAAGCAAAAATCTCTCCTTCATTTTTTTGTGCCCTCAGTTTCCTCCAACCTCTTCCCCAGATCCTCACCCCTACCTAGCCCCTCTCCCAACACCTATGCTCCCTCTCCACCCTTCTCCCTCGTTGCTCGTGTGAAAGGACGTTTTTCAAGAAGGTGTGTCTCTTTAAGCAATGTAGGTTCATTTTTTGTGAGATTTCATTTTGTGAGTGTTGAAGCATGTTTCTCCTTTCATTGCTAAGCCCATGTGCTAATTTTCATGCTTGATTTTCAGAGTTGGACAAAACACGAGATTTGCTGAAAGAAAGAAGACTTGCCTCTTCTTTTTTTGGTATTTCTCTTCCTCCTCTTTCCCTTCCTTTCGTGCTTTCTCCTTGTTTGTAGGCTTATGCTTGTCCCCTCAATCGAATCCCTTTGGAAAGTTGCTTCTCCAAACTCCTCCTTTCACTAATTAGTTATTTGAAAAATTGTATGTTTCCTCTCTTTTTTAGGACCAGTCCATGAAACACCTCCTCTTCTAAGCGGGATTTTTCTAGGTAAGAAAGTGCTTCCTCTAATTTCCTATTTTAATTTTCATGATTTTCATTGGCCTGTAGCTAGCGCCTTAAGCGCTAGCTGTAGTGATGGGCATAGGAACCCTCTCTTCCCCTCTCTTCTCTACGCTGTGACTACCCTTGGCCCAACTCCTCTCTAGCCTAGCACTGCGACTACCCCTCGGGGAACTCCTTTGCTAGTAGCCCATGGCTTCACCAGGAGTCCCAACACGTTTGTTGCACAGATGAGCGATGCGGAGGTAGCGAGATTCTTCTCTCTGCCATCCTAGAGGACCTCAGCTATTCCCTCTCCTACACCGATGGCTGGACCTACTCGACAGCCGTCCCCTCTAGCCCCTTCGACCAAGGGGTCACCACCTGGGCATATCCATCATAAGGCAAGGAAGAGTAGGAAGGGTGGAGACTGCTATGGTGATTTGAGAGATGTAGACAAGTTAGCACACTCACATCCCTACAGGTCTCCACTTGGTCATGAGACCCAGTACCAGTCAGGTCCCTTGCCCTCTCCCACTCCCTCTGCTACTCCTCGCTCCGTAAGCACATGCAATGCCACCCCTCGCTCTAGCTCTTCTACTGCCACTCCCATGACTCCTCCTTTCCTACCCGAGGACCTGTACTATGAAGTCATTGGGAGTGGAGAGATAATAGAAAATAAAAAAGGCTCAGAAGTGTTGGCCACCGTCGCACTTTGGTGCAAGCAGATGGTTGACGTTCAAGGCATGGGTGGTAAGTCTACTTCTTCACATTTAATTTATTATTCTATTTGTTTTATTACATATTGCATGAACTTTATCTAACTCACATAAATTGGGCCCACAGGTCGCCTTCCCACAAACAAAGAGACAAGACGTGAATTCCGTATAGAGGCAAAACCATGGTTTATTGAGATGGAGGCGATGGGAGCGACAGTCGATTGGGTTGAGGTGGCTGCTCGCATGGTATAGGTCTACTTCTACTTGTAATCTCACTTTTTAAATTGTTTTATTCTTTAAGTTCCAATCTAATTTCCAATTAATGTGGTTTCACTCTTAGGGTGCAAGCTTTAACGTCCCATCAGCGGAGGTGAGCGATGATGACAAGGAGGCAACTCTCAAGGGATCTGGCTTACATGGCTTCGACGAGGGCCAGGGAGATTAGGTGTAGCTCATGAGGGCCAAGGTCAGGCCAGTGCAACCACGATGATGACAATGACGATGATTCGGATGAGCAGCAGCAGTAGTAGTAGTAGTAGTATTAGTAGTAGTAGTTTATATATACTTTGACATGTATATGCTTTTGTATGTCGGCTCATTTGAGCGATTTTGTATTACCCTTTTCGAAAGGATAATTTTGTAACAAACAAGGTTGTATATACTTCAGCATGTATATGCTTCTGTCTCTCAGCTCGTTTGAGCAATTTTGTATCACCCCTTGCACAAGGGAAATTTTGTAGCAAACAAGGTTTTAGAGTTTTATCTCCCCTGTGTGCTTGTAAACATTCTTTTGTAATGCACAAAAAAAACATTAGTGGGGCAAAACAAGGCTTGATGTGGCCCTATTTAGCCCCACTAATGTTTTTTTAAAGTTTTGGTAAGGGTCGCTATATAGTGATGCTTTACCAGTGTCACTAGATAGCCACATTTCTTTTTCGACATTAATAGAAACTTTTGCACCCATTTAAAAACAACTTTTTAGTGTAAAAAAGGTCGGTATTTTCATTGGAAAACGGCCTGTGCCTGGTAGTGTTTTCTTTTCAACCACGTTGGTTTAGGATAATCACATAACTCCTGTTTGACTTGAACCATCTTAGTGATATATTGCATAGAGTTCTAACCATTGGGCTAGTTTAGGACAATCACATAAGTCAAACCCAGGCTAGTTACTAGTATATGTTCCAAATCAGCCCAAAAATTAAACTTGGATAATTTAACGACTATGAAACACAACAATTTCATCCAATCATTGGGCTGATCATTAATTATTTCTATTTGTGTAATATATTTTTGTTTCAACCATGCTGGTTTAGAACAATCACATAACTCCTATTTGACTGGAGCCAACTCGGTGATATTTCCAAGATGTTCCAACTACTTAACTAGTATTTAACTACTAGTAAACACAACACTAATCAAATTAAGTCCAAGCCAACCAAGTTTAGAAATTAAACAATTAAACCATTCCAAAACTCATTCACAGACAACCATCGGGATGGTAAAATATATTATTGTCCAACCACTTTGCTTTAGGACAATCACATAACTGGTGTTTGACCTAAACTAGTAGGGTGACATATTGCATGATGTTCCATTCACCAAGCTACTTTAGGACAATCACATTCAGTCCAGCCTAACTTAGAAATTAAGTTAAACAATTAAACTATTCCATAACTGGTGTTTGACCTAAACCAACAGGGTGATATATTGCATGATGTTCCAACCACTGGGCTAGTTTAGGACAATCACATTAAGTCCAAGCCAACCCAATTTAGAAATTAAGTTAATCAATTACACTATTCCAAAACTCATTCACAAACAACCATTGGGGTGGTTTATGTAACCACACTGACATGCATTGTATCAGGCATGTGTATGATTTGCTCGTCCCACTACTTGCATCATGTTCAATGTCCTTATTTGGAGAAACTCTCATATTATCGTGCCATGTCACTCGATCAATAACTTCTGCATTTAGGCTGTCTCTCCTTTTCTTAAGCCCAAAGACTTATTGGATCAAGATGATCATTCCATCCTATCTGCATCCAATTGCTGGAGCCATGTTGATCCTTTTGATTGACAACATATTTCATATTGTGCGCCCAAAATAATTCTCCTTTATTTCAAAGGATACTGACATATAGCTAATGATTCCCTCTTTGCAACTAGTTGATCTAAGGTGTGCACCACTTTTAGTTTCTATAGCCATTTCTCAAGTTAGAGAGCATCGTCTCTTGGGCATGCATCTTTCGAGGTATTGGGAATGTCACTTTTTGAATTTTAGGGTGCAAGCTAAACCTTATAAGGACCCAATACTGGTATTCACCTGAATGACTTGATGTTGCTATCTCAAATGCTCCCACGATAGCTCGTGTTCTTTGCTCTGATGGAAATGATCAAATGCATGCATCTAAAATCGCTTCTTGTTGCTACTCTGTAAGGATTCTTCTTTCTTCTCGTTATTTCTCCCTCCACAAAGTTGCAAAAGTGGCTTTCTTTTCTGTTTCAATAATGTGCCATTTCTTTTCATGCCTCAGAATTTTTCGCTTGTGCCTTGACCAAAGCTTTTCAGCTTTCCTATCTCGCAACATGTGTCTGGTTCTCTTGCAAGCCATGAGGAGCTACATCATGCCATTGATGGCATGGAGACAATCAGTGGACCGCCACTAGAATAGAGACCATTTAGCTTGTGAGGCGAGCAAAGAATAGAAGACGACTTACGTGAGCAAAGAAAATAATGCCAAACCAAAAGAATGAGGTCACATCGAGCTATCACATGCACGGGATGGGTTGCAGGATGGAAAGAGAAGAATGTACTTTGTGTTGGAATATGAAGCCAAAGTGAGTTAAAAATGAGTACTAGGTGTCTAGGGGGTGTTTTATAGTCTAGTGAGTCCTAGACATGCCACGTGTCATATTGGGAGTTATCCCATATACACTATGGCTTTGTAGAGTCGTGTCACACTATATCGTGTTGTACTTATCTTGAGTCTTTTGATGATATCAGTAAACATCAAGCTATCTACATGTGAGTCTTTTGGTTATCATTTCCTAGCACTTGTTCTTTCATTTTCCTTTCCATAAATTTTCTTTTCATTATGCTTTCCACATTTCCATTCCATTCCTAGCTAGCTACTAGATCTCTTCATATGGTATCAGAGCCATGTTCCTAGCCCTGCTCTCTCTTTCCCTTTCCCTTCCAAGAGGTTGAGGTGAGGGAGGTCAATGAAGCTACTCTAACTCCTCCTCCTTGAAAGGCTACCCTCTTCTCTCCTTCCTTGAGTTCTCTTCTCCACGCCATGATCTGCCACCTCTCTTCTCCTTCCTTCAACTACATCTTTCCATGACCTGCGGACAATGTGACACTTCTTTCTGGAGCAGAATCATGGCTTGGTGTCTTCAGCAAAGTTGTAGAGCACCTTGAGTACTAAAAATTTTGTTTTTACATCATTGCAATTTGAGTTTTCTGTGAAAAGTTATAGCCCTTGCAAGAAGTGACAAAATTTGTTTCTGGAGCTCAATGATTTGACAACCCAAGCATGATGCAACCAGCTCAATGTGGAGCTATCCATCCTCTTCATCATTGACCTCTGCTCCACAGCCCGACATTCTCTTGGAGCTGCTGCCCGCAAGTTCGTACCCGCATTCTGTCCATCATTCTGTTGGAGCTACTGTCCACGCTGCCTCTATCTTCTCTACCCGTCACTTGATGTGAGCTCTTGACATTACATTGCAGTGGCTCCTTCATGTGACTACTCTAAACTTTGGTGAAAACTTCCCGAGCTAAATGTGAGTTCTCCGATATTACTTCGACACACTCCACTACAGTGATCTCTCTGATTAGTGTATTACATCCAGCTTGATGTACACCACTCTACATCAACAACTAACTTCTTCAACATTACTTATTCAATCGGTGCCTGAGGTACTTTGCATTGATTGACTTTTCGATTGGTCGTGATACCTGAGGCTTCTACTTTGACATTGGTGACTCTCCTTCCTGCATTTTGAGAGTCATCATGTAATTGCTCCATGTAGCTATCCATGGACTTCACCGACACATATTTTGGGGCATTCCTGCCTAGCGCTTCATTGACATCGTCATCAACTCGCAGGGATGTGCACACGTGCATTAGCTACTTGGAGGACATCTCTTTCACAAAGAGATTTTTTTTTAAATTACTACACGCTTGATGCACAACACCACAAAGCAACTATAGACGCGCTTGATAGATGCGCAAAATAGCGAGCGCGTCTATAGGCATTGCTTAAATAGAGAAATTATCAGTGCGTCTAATAGCGCATCTAAGAGCGCACCTATTTGCGCATGTATTGACACGTCTATTAGCACGTCTACACTGAGAAAATACCGGTCTGTCTAACACCATCTGTCAGCGCGTCTATTTGCACATGTATTAGCGAGTCTATTAGCGCATCTACACTAAGAATTAGACACGTATTTAGACACAAAACAGAGAATACAGAAAGTGAGATTTTGGTGTACATCACTGCTTTCCAAACATTGCCCATGATTACCAAAGAACATAATTTTAACAAAACATCAATGCTTTTTTGCAAACCCACATATACAAAAATTAAGTGAGGTGAGGAGAATGAGACAATATGTAAAATAGTTTTGCCAATATCATTGATGGGCTATGGTTCGATCTCATCCTCAATGAGATCAACCCTTGCCAAACTATCTACTTCAAAATCCAAACAAGTGTTTAGATATACAAATACATTCAACCCACTACTACTTGTGCTACCCATGTGCCCATCGAAATCAGCATCACCAATGGTAGGCTCGTCCTCACGGGTAATGGCCTCAATATCTGTATCTCCTATCTCATGATTATCCTCCTCTCTTGTATCACGGTCATCATCACCTCCATGGCCATGATCATCCTCCATATGCTCCATATTAGTAAATGTACTATATATCACTTTGGAACGTGGCATAATAGGTATGACATGCCACCATCTATTATTATCCATCATTGGTTGATAGACAACCTAATTCAAACACAAATACAATCATGTTATTTTCCTTGCATCGAAGGTATCAAATATTAAAAAGCAAGTATTTTTATATGTGTGTACAATACCTATTCACATTGTTGCGGTAGTACTAGTGTGTCCTTCTTACTTTGCCAAAACTTTGTGGAGTCAATAGTTACAAAGCCACTTTTGATTGTTGCATTAGGGCCTCTTTCCACCACATCCTTAATCCACTTTACATCCAAAACATACACAAAGAAGCGTCGAGAGTCAAGCTTAATAATATCTTGGATTATGCCACAATAATCATCCATGGCTCCATTGGCTCCCTCAAAGCTAGCAATGACGCCGCAGTCTTGTGTGTTTCTCTTATCATCAATCCGTTGTGTTCGAGGTCTTGCATTTTGTCTCATGAAACCCTTCAAGGTCTTCATGAAGTGCTCGAGGAAGAACAACCATCATGCATGTATAGTACCGCATATAGCAATCTCATCCATCAAATGCACTATGAGATGTAGTTGGCTTGTGAGAATAGAACGTGGAAATTTCTCCTCCACTAAACAAACCACCTCCACTAACATAACTCGAGCATTCTCAAGCGTGGTGGGATCTATTTCCTTTGAGCTCACATACCTAGAAATGGAAAAGTACACCATATTAGCAATATGAACACCTTGCATGGAGCATTGATATGCATCACATTTTGTATCATGTAAAGTACCTCACAAGCTTGCCCATCTTGTAAATACAATCCTTCACATCCTTCGATGCACTACAAGAAATGCTAGTAGGTAGTATGAACTGAACACATGAGGAGGCGATTGATTAGTTGCTTCTAATTCACTCACAAATTTGAAAGGAAAAAGATATTATGCACATAAAATACTTACTTGGAGCATCTTGTGCCAATCATGAGATTTCAAGCCATATAATTGCTCTACACCTCTATTCTTGCTCTTTGTAAAGGCCCCCTTCAAACACCTCATGCATCCACAGTGGGAGTACGAATTGTAGTGATTTTTGACTTTATGTTTCCCTGGAATTAGAAGGGATAACATAACATGTCCTTTCTTAATCGCCATAGAGGGTGGAAGATTATAATTCACCAATATCACTGGCCATACACTGTAAGAGGTGCTTTTGATACCAAATGGGTTCACACCATCCATACCCAATCCAAGTCTTAAGCTCCTAGGTTCTTCCTTGAAGCTTGGCCATGTGTCTTCAATATGCTTCCATGCAGGAGTACTTTCTGTGGGAGTTCTCCACTTGCCATCGGTTGATTGATGGGAGGAATGCCATGACATGAGCTCTGCAATGGATTTGCACTTGAACATATGTTGGATGTGAGGGATTATGGAAAATGTCGCAGAACCTTATGAGGCACGTACAAAGTTTTGAGATCTACTCTATATCTTGCCTCTCCACAAGTAGGACACTCTCTTGCATCCTTATGTAGTCCACGAAACAAAACGCAATCATTGACGTATGCGTGGATGCACTTGTATCTAATCCTCCAAGAGAGGTCACATGTTGCCTTGCCATATCTCTTGAGGTCAGTAATTTATTCTCCCTTGGAAGCATTTTACACAATAGCTTGCACATGAAGACCACAAATGAGGAAAAGCATTCGAGTAATTGACCCACTAGCATAATTCACCATGTTTGCAAAATAGACTTTAAAGCTTACTTGAGTAATGCATTCAAACTTGCATTGCTCCACCCATAGATGGTTTGCAAGTTTAGTAACTCAAGGGAGGCACATAGAACAGAGAATGTGCACCCCTCAAATAGTGGAGTCGATGCTGCGGTAAAAAGATTGTCCTACTCCATGGTATCATCCCTCCCTTCGGATTGATGGACATATAAATGTCGCACCATATCATCAAACACCTCCTCCTCCACAGCTTCATGAGGTAATGGCGTAGGGCTACTATCACCATCACTCCATGCATCCATAACGGTCCCTCCTAAAGATCCCACCTCATATCACCGATGCTTCGCCTCCTCATGACGAGCATAGGGCAACATATGCGGGTGTGACACTGCATCCTGTATCAAATTAAAACGGGATCATAACTCAAACATATGAACACCCATAGGTATCTCAATCAACCTTAACTCTTTAACACTTACCATGTTTATAGTCGCATCCCATTCTCCATACTTTGAGATGTGATTGAGTGTAATCCTGCATGCACGATACATGTTTCCTCGACATCGATCACACATACATTTGATTTTTTGCTCCAACCACATTTTGCGATGGTGGATACGGAGGGATTCATCCTCACTGGAGCTACTTGTTGAAGATGAAGACATCCTACAAATAAACAACCCAAAAAAATTGCTCTTGTATCAAATATTTAATCTTAAAACTTCATGGCGCGTCTAATGCCGTGTCTAAAACCACGTCTGTTTGTTCTGTGGTGCGTGTCTATAGGCGCGTCTAATACCGCATCTGCTCTGTGTAATAGACGCGCAATTAAACACGCATTTAGACACGTATATAGACATGCAATTAGACGTGCTTATAGATGCGGTTTTTAAAACTACTTTTAGCATGCTTGCTTTTCTTTACATACTTAAGCGTCGCGCGGCTTGCTTTGCTATTAACAGACATAGTTTCGAGCATCAACACTTATCTCCAGGCACCCACACTAATTTCTAGGCCTACATAATCATCTCCAAGCACACAAGAGGAGGGTGAACAAGGAAGAGAAGAAAGAGAAGCAAAGGGTGAACAAGGACGAGAAGAAAGAGAAGCAGCTTTGAAGAAGGACAAGAAGCTTCCATACCTCTATCCAAGGTAAGTCTCTTTACGGTTGATCTTCTTTGAAAGTTGCTCTCTTTGGATTCATCCTTTGTCGTATCCAAGAAACGAATGTTTTTGGTACTAGTGTTGTGCTTTTGTGTCGGGCCCATGTCCTTTTCGAGTTTTTAGAATAGTCTGTCTGTAGGAGCATGTCTATAGATGCATCTGAGAGCACATCTAAAAGTGCATCTAAGAGCGTGTCTATAGACGCGTCTACTCTGTTTTTAGAAACAGATAGCCACGTTTATAGATGCACTTTTATATGCGAAGATAGATGTGCTTTGTTATTTTTCCCTAACCTGGCCTTCCCTTCCCTTTCCTTTCCTTTCTCTTTCCTCTTCCCTTTCCCTTTGATTGCATGAATGAAGAAAGGGATTGCATGAATGATGGAAAGGGATTACATGATTGAAGAAGGGGATTGCATGAATGATGGAAAGGGAAAGCATGATTGAAAAAAGGTATTGCACTCTATATTTTCCTCTCTTTTTCCTTCTCTCTTTTATCCTCTCTTTCCTTCTATTTTCGTCTCTCTTTTTCTCTCTTATCTCCTCTCTTTTTCTCTCTTTTTGTCTCCTCTCTTTTCCTATATTTCCCTCTCTTTCCTTCTCTCTTTTATCCTCTCTTTCCCTCTCTTTTCGTGGTGATTTTTCTCTCTTATCTCCTCTCTTTTCCTCTCGTTTCTCCTCTCTTTTATCCCTACTTTTTCTCTCTTTTTCTCCTCTCTTTTCCTCTCCTTTCTCCTCTCTTTTATCCCCACTTTTTCTCTCTTTTTCTCCTCTCTTTTCCTCTCCTTTCTCCTCTCTTTTTCTATCTTTTCTACTCTCTTTCCTTCTCTCTTTTTCTCTCTTTTTCTCTTCTTTTTCTCTTCTTAGCTCATCAGTAATCTTCTTTTTTTCTTTTTTCTAGTTCATCATGTGGCCAGAAAGCTCTTTAGGCTCACCTAATCTTCGGGAGACCATCTTTCGGGAGTTATATAACCTTTTGGGGCACCCTCCCAGTCCTGGGGAGTTATATGACTACATGACGGGTACTCTAAACACCCCCCAAGAGTCGGCACTACAGAATCCAAACCACCCCAACCCCACACCAGCTGAGATTACCCCAGGGGAGTCAACACAGCCCAGCCGGCTACACAGCCGAGCCCCTTCCCCCATGCCATCCTATGCCCCTTCCCCCATGCCGTCAGGAGGCCCTTCTACC
Organism: Dipteris shenzhenensis; assembly: GCF_047967505.1. NCBI lineage: Eukaryota > Viridiplantae > Streptophyta > Polypodiopsida > Gleicheniales > Dipteridaceae > Dipteris > Dipteris shenzhenensis. The sequence goes on from NC_141597.1 coordinate 11,641,193, forward strand.
TCGCAAAGCCATCAACGTACTCCTGTGTAGTCAAGACTTGGTTCTCCAGCTACGAGTGGTCCACATAGTCCCATGCAGTCTCCAGCTACGAGTGGCCAGTGTACTAGCTCGACATGACACAATAGCAAGCGTAGTAGTAGGGAGAGCGGTGGGGGATGCATGGCACAGTGCTTTAGGAGGGGTGGTGGTGGGGACGAGGATGATTCAGATGATTTAGATGTGCCTCCGGGTGATAGTACGATCTACTATGACATCACTCAGATAGGAGGCATCTTGATGGATGCCCAGGGAAAGGACATCATGGCCTTCATGTGCTCTGTAATTGCTAACAATTACAGAGATTGCTTTATCCACTACAAAGACCATCCAAAGAGGTTGGCTGATGAGACCCTCGCTACTGTTCGGTCTAGGAATCCTAACCCCCCAATGTTCAGTTCACAGATAAATGGGCCAAGTCAAAGATTGTTACGATACTTGGCAATAAAAGATCTTCGCTTAAGAGGCAGGCACTAGTGGAGCTTGCCAGGCTCGAGGGAGGTCAACCACCAAGGGGCCTGCCCCACACCACTCACAAGCATGAGTGGAAGAAAGCAATGAAGTCAACGAGGGAGGAACCCAGTCTGTAGTACGTGGAAGCACGAAGGATCCAAATGGAGCAATATGGAAGCGTGCATTTTGGAGCAGGGGGTGTTGAATCATGGGAGGCCCAATTTGTAAGTATCAATCTCAAATTATATTGTTTATGTAGTTTATTAGGAGGTTGTTTCTTTGTACTAACCCCTCCGCAAATTGTGTCATCTTGTAGCTTGATATCATGGACACGTACCCTACTCCTGTCGAGATAGCCTACCACCGCCACCATCACAGAGGAGATACATGGAAGCACTTCTATAATGACGGGTGGTTGATTACTAAGGAGTAGTATATCCGCTGCTGGAGCGCCCCCCGAGGTATTTGAAAGTAATTAAATAATGTCAATATTATAAGTAAAGATTTGATTTTTCATACATTGATATATGTTGTCCCTTGTTTACAGGCCCCTACACAAGAAGACAAGGAAGAAGACGAGGAAGAAGGAGGCGGAGAAGGGAGCACAAAAGGGAGCATAGAAGGGAGCGAGGACGTGCAGGAGAACTTAGATTAGTCGTAGAAGTAGTGCTAGCTACTCTTTTTTGTACAAAGCCACTGGCTTGGCTTCATGCCTCTTGTATATACACTCCTCTTATTTTTTGGTACTTGAAGCCACAGGACGTGGCTTAGCTTCATGCTATATGTACATACAAGCACTTTTTGAGCTATGATTTTATATACTCTTTTTATTTTTTTGGCTTTTAATTTTCTTATGCAATGTTCTATCAATTAATGCCTTGTGAAGTAAACGTTTTGGAGTTATAATGTTTTATTTGGAATTGTAATTGTCGGCTATAGACGTGCTTGCAAGAGTGCTAATTAAAATGTAGTTGGCTGTAAGAATTGAATTACACAATTTGTGGAAATGGGATTCCTGTAACTACATAGCATACACAACATACACAGCATTCTGTTCAAGCGCACAAAATTTAAAAAATATTATGTAGCACATCTATCAGACCATCTATAAACGCATCTATATACGCATCTGTCTATTCGAGGGACGTCTATTTGCGCATCTATAAATGCATTTATAAACGCATCTATAAATGCGTCTATAAACACGTTTAAGGATGCATCTGTCTGATTTTTAAAATTTCTAGCAGAGCGTCTATTTACGCGTCTATATGCGCATCTATAAGCACATATGTCTGCTATATAGATGCAGGTCTCTAGACGTGCAAATAGATGGGCCTGTAAGTTTTTTTTTTTAGTTGAGTAAACGCATCTGTGTGTGTGTCTGTAGGTGCTTTGTCTTGTTGTGATGTATTTTGGGGTCCTCTGCCTTGGGTAGTCCCCCTGATATGTATTGAGTGTTTGGTTTTCATTGAGTCTAAAGGTCCTCTGCCTTGGATAGTCCTCCTAAAAGGATGTATTGGTTTTCCTATTTTTTTGGTGTGTGGCTTCCTAACATGTCATGTTATGAAGCCAAGGGGGGATGTATTGTGGGAGCCATATGTATTGGCTTTGATAGGTCTATTTGTTTATTAGGCCTGGCTTGAGAGTTCCAAGATGGTGCATTGGTCTCCTAGACCTCTGAGTTGGTCATGCATCCATGCATGATGAGCTTCTGAGCCATGGTAGATGAGATTTCTATGTTATGCTCACTAGCCTCTGAGCCATGATCGCTTGCCTCTGAGATTGTGTGGGAACCATGTCTAGTTCTAGACTGGCATGCATAGTTTTGATGACTGTCATTGTCATGTTCTGTTCTTGGTTCCATTCCAGTAGTCTCTCACCTTGCCTTCATGGGGGGGTGTTGGAATATGAAGCCAAAGTGAGTCAAAAATGAGTGTACTAGGTGTCTAGGGGGTGTTTTATAGTCTAGTGAGTCCTAGACATGCCAGGTGTCATATTGGGAGTTATCCCATATACACTATGGCTTTCTAGAGTCTAGTGTCACACTATATAGTGTTGTACTTGTCTTGAGTCTTTTGATACTTGCATATAAAAAAAGGCCCGAAACTCACAACAATGGCTAGGGCCAAGCAAACAATGACCCTATCAGGTATTGCTTTCTTTCGTTCAATTTGACTAGGTGCCATGTTGCTTTTGCTAATTGTCATAGGACTCGATTCTTTGGGCTATCTACACTATGTTATAGAAAGCCTTGGATATAGAAAAAACAAATTTTATTTCCTCAAACATGCTAGAATCGTCTCTGAGTAGCACTTGAGTCAATCTAACCACAAATTGTGCTATTGGTTCATCCACTTTCTGCTCAAGGTCTTGTAATTTTTGGAGCTATGTTACATTGGCATTTGCAAAATTGTGCTTAAACTAGTGTCATAGGCTCAGCCAATGCTATTTTACACCAAGTAGTTGTGATCCCTTCGATTACCATGCGTAGTTCCAATCATCAAGCAACAGTGATAGTTTGTTATATTTTCGAAATGGTCTCTCTAGACCATAACGTCTTCAGTGGGCAATCCATGGAAGGATTTCGGTCGCACTCTATTGTCAGTTCAAGACTTTGTGTTTGACTGAGCATGATAGGAATTCAACATCACCATTAATTACTTCTAATTTATATGCAATAGTTGGCTCATTAAAGCAAGCATGTGTTCACCCCCTACTTGAGTGTGTTGTTGCTCGTCATGATAAAGCATCGGATGTTCTTGCATCTGCTCCATCAAACCCTACGTCTCCACTAGATGTGAAATGCTCAACAATGCTGCAAACCGAGCCCCCCAAACCGAGCCTCGTTAGTTCCTTTATTCATCTCCTGGAAGTTACAACAATGCGACATGCTGGAGTGACACGATGGATTGCCAGCTAGGCGTGCGAACAAGTGTGGCTTCACCCACTTAGGGTCTTAGCCCATTTTCTTTAAATCTGTGAGGTTATGTGGGGTTGACCTCGGAACCGACACCGGCAAAATAATACTAAACACAAAAGGTTGTACTATCTACGGGCCGGTTCTTGTTTGTGGCTGGACGGCAGTTGATCCATGCATGCTCTCTACTACTTTGATACTACCGAAACCGTGTTTGCTCCGGCATTGGCTTTAACACATTCTCATCGTTAAGATGCCTCGTACCCTCACCCAGCTGCATGGATGTAGGAAGCCCCTCGATACCATTAAATTACATGAGCAACGCTGTTGCACCTGCTGCTGGACACGATCGACGCTGATCAAACGGGGAGAGAAGAGTATACTTTCACTTGCCGGCGCATTTTGATTTGTGTGTAGAGAAAGAGAGGGAAGGAAAGAGAGCAAAGGAGAGAATGGAGCGCAGAGATTCGTGCCATAGAAAAGAAGATGAACAACTCATGTCATGGTGAGGCAAAGTTTGATTGTTGGAAAGTGAGAATCTGTTGAATATCTTGAAAAAACAAAACGGAGAGGGGTTAAGGAGATACAGACGGATTACTCCTCTGGGCCACCTGGAGTGGGTGTGGATGAATTTGTGAGAGAAATCTGAGTGGGAGAGCGAAAGTGACGGAGATCAGAGCGACGGGGATGATCCATTTTGAAGCAAGCGGGAGGCCACCGATCACAGAGAGAGATCAATGACTGAGTGAGAGCACACAGATCAGATGGACTTCTGTAGAGCGGCAATCCTTGCTGCCATCGTCTTCATCATCTGCTCGCAGCTTGCAATCGCCTGGAACACTGCTCTTCATGGTCCTGCAAACACATCCTGCCCCCGTTCCTGTGGCAATATCTCCATCCCTTACCCCTTCTGGATCGGCGACCCAAACTGTGGAATTGCAGACTACCAGATTGCCTGCTCCAACGACATTCCTTACCTCCGCACCGACGCCGGCCAGTTTCAGGTGCTGGAGGACATATCCCCCGGCAACCTCATCATCGACTCCACCATCATCAGAGCCAATTCCTGCGAGTACAATGAAGTCGGTGAACAAATCTTCAACCTCACAGGCAAAAGTGGAGGGCCGTTCGCGATATCCAGCGGCAACGTCTTCGTGGTTCAGGGATGTTATGCCTTTGGGAGTTGGAACAGCTTAGGGCGTACCAGCCTCAGTGATGCTAGCGCTGATGCATGGAGCTGTCAATCGGATTGCAGCTACGATGAGGCAGCTTTCAATTTTTGCACTGCATCCTGCTGCCTGAGTAGTCTTCCCGGGGGATTGACAGCTCTAAACATCACAGGAACTGGATACATCGCTTCGCTCTTCAATCCTGAACAGATTTGTCCATTCTCAACCATTTTGAAGCCTAGCACTTACACGAACGCCACTTTCAGCAACGGCACCGATAGTGTGCCAGATTTTGGGAGTGGGCGCTATGGTTTGGAGATCTCGTGGGGGATCATGACATCTTACAATTCATGCTCGCTTGTGAACAAGAGCACCGACTACGCATGCGCACAACACGCCAACTGTGGCTATATCCCATATCTGTCCGCCTACTACTGCACTTGTTCTGAAGGTTACAAAGGAGATGGATTCCGTAACGGAACAGGCTGTGCCTCAATCCCAAATCCTCCACGCTCATCACCTAAATCTGAAGAAGCACGCAATGTCCTCATAGGTGAAAACTTACTCTTACGTATGAAATTTCTGTGACGCATGAGTTGCGTATTGCTTGTGGACTTAATCTGCAAATACTCTTGTCCATCTCAAGGCCAAATTCTGATATCGGTTGTGTTTCTGTGCGTCCTCAGCAATCTTGTGCACAAGCATCGCGATGACACTCCTTTGCTGCTTGCTTGTCTGGTTGCTCAAGTCACGAGAAGCACGGCGTCGGAAGAAAAGGTACTTCGAATTACATGGCGGTCACAAGCTGCAAGAGCTTCTCCATGGCGCCAAAGGTAGTATCGCGCCCAAGCTCTTCTCCGAGATCGAACTCGAAAAGGCTAGTCTCAAATTCTCCGATCAGATGAAACTGGGAAGCGGTGGTTATGGCACAGTTTACAAGGGCAACCTGGACGACAACTTCGTTGTGGCGATCAAAAAGTCGAATCACGTGCAGCCGCAACCCGATCAGTTCATCAACGAAATCATTCTTCTTTCCAACATCAATCACAGAAACATCGTCCGCCTGCTCGGTTGCTGCTTGGAAGCACAGGTTCCCCTTCTAGTCTACGAGTACATCCCCAACGGCACGTTGCTGGAGCATTTGCAAGGAAAATTCGGCAATTATTTGAGTTGGGAAATCCGCCTACGAATCGCTCGTCAAGTCACAGACGCCCTGGCCTATCTCCATTCTGCCGCCTCTCCACCCATCATCCACAGAGACATCAAATCCTCCAACATCCTCCTCACCCAAGACTTCACGGCAAAACTGGCGGATTTCGGCGTCTCACGACTGGTAGCACCGGATCAGACGCATGTCTCCACAGCAGTGCAGGGCACGTTCGGATACCTGGACCCAGAGTACTTCGAGACGTACCAGCTGACGGACAAGAGCGATGTGTACAGTTTCGGGGTGGTGCTGTTGGAGCTGATAACGGCGTTGTCGCCGGTGTCGATGGGAGGCAATTTGGCGTCGCTGTGTCTGGGCAAGCTGAGGACGGGCGATTTCACAAAGCTGATAGACGCGCAGCTGGCAATATCGATGGGCTCAGAAGAGATGAGATGGGTGCAGCATGTAGGGGAGCTTGCGAGGAGATGTTTATCGATGAAAGGTCAAAACAGGCCGTCGATGAGGGAGGTGGCGGAGCAACTCCAATACAATCAGTTAGGGAGCTCAAACGGCGCCACTCTGACGGTTGCATCTCCCGAGCCTTTAAATGATGCTGCTGCAGCATTTGCTCAACTACTCGAAGAAGCTGAAGAAGGAGAACAAGAACCAGAGAGGCACTCGCTAGATGGCCTCATTCCTTTCCGACATTACACTGAATATACTACAATAAACCACTCTTCAGCTTCTTCTGGAGCTGCAGGATATAGCTCCTTTCAGATCTCACTTCCAAGGTAACACAATGTATCGTTATTTCCTCCTCCTCTTTAAAATTACTCACACTTACAAGACAGGTTCACTTTGTTTCCTTAAGATTCTTTGATTACAGTCCTCCATTCCACAACTCACCTCACAGATTCCAAGTTAGCTGGTGAATTGCATGCCATGGTTTGGTGTATTACGTAGCCTCAAGGTCTGAGGGCGGCCACCTATGACATCTCGACCTCATTGAACCTGACTTTGCAACAGTCAAAATGTGCACGAGCCGCCTGTAGTCATGGCCCGAAGCCTTGCTTCAATGTCATTACGATCCAAGCCAAGACGATAGGTAAAAGCCGAAAGGCTGATGTGTTCCAATATTCTTGCAGTCAAATTCGGGCAATCTATAGTCGTGCTTTCTGAAAAATGAAGATGGCCGTTTGCCGTCTGCATTTTCTAAAAAGTCCTACTGCAGGACCTGTCACAATGAATTCTCTCCTCTTACTCTAGTTCCTTGGATGCTGTGGATGTTTTGCTCTTACTCTACTTCCTTGGATGGTTTGCTTATTACTAGTGGATCAACCTCTCGCGGGGATCCAGGTGCATCGCATAGCCACGTGCACACGAGATGTCGTGAGCCTGTCCAAGGAATTGTAACAGTTTCAACTCGTAACAATTGATTCTTGAACAAGAATTTAATGAAGACTACAAGTTTTGATGGGGTAGCATAGAGAAAGTTGAGAAAAAACTTATCATTATCATACCTTTGGATTTCTCGTCTTCGTTGATCCGGTCGTTGCAGATAGGGCTTTGATCGAGAAGCACACCATCGATGGGAGAGTGGTAAATTGCTTGGATCTCTCGTCTCGTGTTTAATTAGAGGCCTTTTTCCGCCTTTGGTGGTTGTAATTTCTGTAGATCGTTTCGTGAGTTGTAAGGGCAGATGTTTTGATAGACCAAGAATAAATTTTTTGAAGAAGCTTCAATGTAAATTATAGTTGGATGCACAACAAGACAAAGCAACTATAGACTTGCAAAATAGTAGGCGCGTCTATAGGCTTTGCTAGAATAGCGAAAATACGAGGCACGTCTAATAGCACGTCTATAGGCACTACTAGAATAGCGAAAATACGGGTGCATCTAATAGCGTCTCTATTTGTGCATCTATTAGCGCGTCTGTACTATGAATTAGATGTGGATTTAGACGCGGATTTAGACACAAAATAGAGAATATAGAAAGTGACATTTTGGTGCAGGCTGATAAATGTACATCACTGCTTTCCAAACATTGCCCATGATTACCAAAGCATGTAATTTTAACAAAAATATCAATGCTTTTTGGCAAACCCACATATACAAAAATTAAGTGAGGTGAGAAGAATGAGACAATATGTAAAATAGTTTTACCAATATCAATGATGGGCTACGGTTCAATCTCATCCTCAATGAGATCAACCCTTGCCAAACTATCTACTTCGAAATCCAAACCAGTGTTGAGATCTACAAATACATTCAACCCACTACTATTTGTGCTACTCATGTGCTCATCGAAATCAGCATCACCAATGGTAGGCTTGTCCTCACAGGTAATGGCCTTCATATCTGTATCTCCTATCTCATGAACATCCTCCTTTCTTATATCACGGTCATCATCACCTCCATGGCCATGATTATCCTCCATATGCTCCATATTAGTAAATGTACCATACATCACTTTGGAACATGGCGTAATAGGTATGACATGCCACCACCTATTATTATCCACCATTGGTTGATAGACAACCTAATTCAAACATAAATACAATCATGTTATTTTCCTTGCATCGAAGGTATCAAATATTTAAAAGTGAGTATTTTTATATGTGTGTACAATACCTATTCACATTGTTGCGGTAGTACTAGTGTGTCCTTACTTTGCCAAAACTTTGTGGAGTCAATAGTTACAAAGCCACTTGCATGGCATTTGATTGTTGCATTAGGGCCTCTTTCCACGACGTCCTTAAACCACTTTCCATCCAAAACATAAACAAAGAAGCGTCGAAAGTCAAGCTTAATAATATCTTGAATTATGCCACAATCATCTTCCATGGCTCCATTGGCTCCCTCAGAGCTAGTAGGCGCGTCTATAGGCTTTGCTAGAATAGCGAAAATACGAGGCACGTCTAATAGCACATCTATAAGCACTACTAGAATAGCGAAAATACAGGTGCATCTAATAGCGTCTCTATTTGTGCATCTATTAGCGCGTCTGTACTATGAATTAGATGTGGATTTAGACGCAGATTTAGACACAAAATAGAGAACACAGAAAGTGACATTTTGGTGCAGGCTGATAAATGTACATCACTGCTTTCCAAACATTGCCCATGATTACCAAAGCACATAATTTCAACAAAAATATCAATGCTTTTTGGCAAACCCACATATACAAAAATTAAGTGAGGTGAGAAGAATGAGACAATATGTAAAATAGTTTTGCCAATATCAATGATGGGCTACGGTTCAATCTCATCCTTAATGAGATCAACCCTTGCCAAACTATCTACTTCAAAATCCAAACCAGTGTTGAGATCTACAAATACATTCAACCCACTACTATTTGTACTACTCATGTGCTCATCGAAATCAGCATCACCAATGGTAGGCTGGTCCTCATAGGTATTGGCCTTCATATCTGTATCTCCTATCTCATGAACATCCTCCTTTCTTATATCACGGTCATCATCACCTCCATGGCCATGATTATCCTCCATATGCTCCATATTAGTAAATGTACCATACATCACTTTGGAACGTGGCGTAATAGGTATGACATGCCACCACCTATTATTATCCACCATTGGTTGATAGACAACCTAATTCAAACACAAATACAATCATGTTATTTTCCTTGCATCGAAGGTATCAAATATTTAAAAGTGAGTATTTTTATATGTGTGTACAATACCTATTCACATTGTTGCGGTAGTACTAGTGTGTCCTTACTTTGCCAAAACTTTGTGGAGTCAATAGTTACAAAGCCACTTGCATGGCATTTGATTGTTGCATTAGGGCCTCTTTCCATGATGTCCTTAAACCACTTTCCATCCAAAACATACACAAAGAAGCATCGAAAGTCAAGAGCTCTTAATAATATCTTGAATTATGCCACAATCATCTTCCATGGCTCCATTGGCTCCCTCAGAGCTAGTAGGCGCGTCTATAGGCTTTGCTAGAATAGCGAAAATACGAGGCACGTCTAATAGCACGTCTATAAGCACTACTAGAATAGTGAAAATACGGGTGCATCTAATAGCGTCTCTATTTGTGCATCTATTAGCGCGTCTGTACTATGAAATAGATGTGGATTTAGACGCAGATTTAGACACAAAATAGAGAATACAGAAAGTGACATTTTGGTGCAAGCTGATAAATGTACATCACTGCTTTCCAAACATTGCCCATGATTACCAAAGCACGTAATTTAAACAAAAATATCAATGCTTTATGGCAAACCCACATATACAAAAATTAAGTGAGGTGAGAAGAATAAGACAATATGTAAAATAGTTTTGCCAATATCAATGATGGGCTACGGTTCAATCTCATCTTCAATGAGATCAACCCTTGCCAAACTATCTACTTCAAAATCCAAACCAGTGTTGAGATCTACAAATACATTCAACCCACTACTATTTGTGCTACTCATGTGCTCATCGAAATCAGCATCACCAATGGTAGGCTTGTCCTCACAGGTAATGGCCTCCATATCTGTATCTCCTATCTCATGGACATCCTCCTTTCTTATATCACGGTCATCATCACCTCCATGGCCAAGATTATCCTCCATATGCTCCATATTAGTAAATGTACCATACATCACTTTGGAACGTGGCGTAATAGGTATGACATGCCACCACCTATTATTATCCACCATTGGTTGATAGACAACCTAATTCAAACACAAATACAATCATGTTATTTTCCTTGCATCGAAGGTATCAAATATTTAAAAGTGAGTATTTTTATATGTGTGTACAATACCTATTCACATTGTTGTGGTAGTACTAGTGTGTCCTTACTTTGCCAAAACTTTGTGGAGTCAATAGTTACAAAGCCACTTGCATGGCATTTGATTGTTGCATTAGGGCCTCTTTCCACGACGTCCTTAAACCACTTTCCATCCAAAACATACACAAAGAAGCGTCGAAAGTCAAGCTTAATAATATCTTGAATTATGCCACAATCATCTTCCATGGCTCCATTGGCTCCCTCAGAGCTAGTAGGCGCGTCTATAGGCTTTGCTAGAATAGCGAAAATACGAGGCACGTCTAATAGCACGTCTATAGGCACTACTAGAATAGCGAAAATACGGGTGCATCTAATAGCGTCTCTATTTGTGCATCTATTAGCGCGTCTGTACTATGCATTAGATGTGGATTTAGACGCGGATTTAGACACAAAATAGAGAATACAGAAAGTGACATTTTGGTGCAGGCTGATAAATGTACATCACAACTTTCCAAACATTGCCCATGATTACCAAAGCACATAATTTCAACAAAAATATCAATGCTTTTTGGCAAACCCACATATACAAAAATTAAGTGAGGTGAGAAGAATGAGACAATATGTAAAATAGTTTTGCCAATATCAATGATGGGCTACGGTTCAATCTCATCCTTAATGAGATCAACCCTTGCCAAAATATCTACTTCAAAATCCAAACCAATGTTGAGATCTACAAATACATTCAACCCACTACTATTTGTACTACTCATGTGCTCATTGAAATCAGCATCACCAATGGTAGGTTTGTCCTCATAGGTAATGGCCTTCATATCTGTATCTCCTATCTCATGAACATCCTCCTTTCTTATATCACGGTCATCATCACCTCCATGGCCATGATTATCCTCCATATGCTCCATATTAGTAAATGTACCATACATCACTTTGGAGCGTGGCGTAATAGGTATGACATGCCACCACCTATTATTATCCACCATTGGTTGATAGACAACCTAATTCAAACACAAATACAATCATGTTATTTTCCTTGCATCGAAGGTATCAAATATTTAAAAGTGAGTATTTTTATATGTGTGCACAATACCTATTCACATTGTTGCGGTAGTACTAGTGTGTCCTTACTTTGCCAAAACTTTGTGGAGTCAATAGTTGCAAAGCCACTTGCATGGCATTTGATTGTTGCATTAGGGCCTCTTTCCACGACGTCCTTAAACCACTTTCCATCCAAAACATACACAAAGAAGCGTCGAAAGTCAAGCTTAATAATATCTTGAATTATGCCACAATCATCTTCCATGGCTCCATTGGCTCCCTCAGAGCTAGTAGGCGCGTCTATAGGCTTTGCTAGAATAGTGAAAATACGAGGCACGTCTAATAGCACGTCTATAGGCACTACTAGAATAGCGAAAATACGGGTGCATCTAATAGCGTCTCTATTTGTGCATCTATTAGCGCGTCTGTACTATGAATTAGATGTGGATTTAGATGCGGATTTAGACACAAAATAGAGAATACATAAAGTGACATTTTGGTGCAGGCTGATCAATGTACATCACTGCTTTCCAAACATTGCCCATGATTACCAAAGCACATAATTTCAACAAAAATATCAATGCTTTTTGGCAAACCCACATATACAAAAATTAAGTGAGGTGAGAAGAATGAGACAATATGTAAAATAGTTTTGCCAATATCAATGATGGGCTACGGTTCAATCTCATCCTTAATGAGATCAACCCTTGCCAAACTATCTACTTCAAAATCCAAACCAGTGTTGAGATCTACAAATACATTCAACCCACTACTATTTGTACTACTCATGTGCTCATCGAAATCAGCATCACCAATGGTAGGCTTGTCCTCATAGGTAATGGCCTTCATATCTGTATCTCCTATCTCATGAACATCCTCCTTTCTTATATCACGGTCATCATCACCTCCATGGCCATGATTATCCTCCATATGCTCCATATTAGTAAATGTACCATACATCACTTTGGAACGTGGCGTAATAGGTATGACATGCCACCACCTATTATTATCCACCATTGGTTGATAGACAACCTAATTCAAACACAAATACAATCATGTTATTTTCCTTGCATCGAAGGTATCAAATATTTAAAAGTGAGTATTTTTATATGTGTGTACAATACCTATTCACATTGTTGCGGTAGTACTAGTGTGTCCTTACTTTGCCAAAACTTTGTGGAGTCAATAGTTACAAAGCCACTTGCATGGCATTTGATTGTTGCATTAGGGCCTCTTTCCACGATGTCGTTAAACCACTTTCCATCCAAAACATACACAAAGAAGCGTCGAAAGTCAAGCTTAATAATATCTTGAATTATGCCACAATCATCTTCCATGGCTCCATTGGCTCCCTCAGAGCTAGCAATGACGCCGCAATCTTGTGTGTTTCTCTTATCATCAACCCATTATGTTCGAAAATGCTTGTGCTCACACCATATAGCATTGAACATAGTATACTACACCAAGACAAAATCAATTAAATAAGCAATCTAAATTGTTGAAAGCTCCTAACTTATGCATAACATTCTATATACCGACCTTGCTCATGCATCCCCTAGCATACTCCCATTCTTCCATTGTGATATGCATCCCCTCGTCTCTCTCTGCCAATCTACATGAATATCCTTTGGAAGTGCTCTTAGATGCTCTGAGGGTATGGCACACGTCGAGATCCATGGTGTGTATGAAAGAGGGCCCTTTCTCCTTGTCTTCTTGCCTTTACATCCTCGTATCTTGTCACCCATATTTTCATCACATCACTATTAAGCATGCAATAGAGGTTGATATTATTAAGCAACTCCGTGTCTATTACTTTGCTGCATCCTTTCCCTTGAGGCACAATAGAGGTCATCCTTAGGTCTTCATCATCTCTCCATAGTCATGGGAGAGAGCTATCCACATCAACAAGAAACTCAAAAATATATACAAGTGACTCTTGTACCAACCAACCCTTAGCCATGCTACATTCGAGTCTTGCATACTATCTCACAAAGCCCTTTAAGGTCTTCATGAAGTGCTCAAGGAAGAACAACCATCGTGCATGTACAGTACCACATATAGAAATCTCATCCACCAAATGCACTATGAGATGTAGTTGGCTTGTGAGAATAGAACGTGGAAATATCTCCTCTATTAAACAAACCACCTCCACTGACATAACTCGAGCATTCTCAAGCGTGGTGGTGACAAAATATGAAGAGAGCAGAGGAGAAGAGTGGAGATGAGGAGAGAGGGCACAGCTAGAGAGCACATCACAAATGACTAACTGTACACACTAGATTTAGTTGAAAAAATAGAATATATACAATCTCTTTTAGGGTTAGGGTTAGGGGATCTAACCCTTTCCTTTATAGCACTCTATAAGGTTAGTGCAATGCACATATGATCACATGATGGTGCTATGCACACGTGATCATATGATGTTGAGTGTGTACTTTTAACACCTTCCCTCAAGATCAATATCATGAAGTAGGCCTTCCTTCAAGATGATGATTCTGGGGAATCAAAGAAGGACTAAGCATTATATTCCATCACATCCCTTTAATGGGAATGTCCTTCCTCTGCGTCAAACCAAGAGCTAGTTGGTGTTTCTCGAATAGCTGTTTACCGAGTGGTTTGGTAAAGATGTCTGCAACATTCTCTTTGGTATCACAATGTTGCAGTGTGATGTCACCAAGTAACACTCTTTCTCTGATGAAGTGCTCTCTGACATCAATGTGCTTTGTCTTGGAGTGATATACTGGATTCTTGGCCAATGCTTGAGCTGATTGATTATCACAGTATATTGTTGTTGGCTTTGCCTCATCAAATTAGTAATATTTTTCTGACAATAGTTTGCTGAACCATATAGCCTCACGTACACCTGTAGTGAGTGCTCTATATTCTGCCTCAGTAGAAGACAAAGAAACACTTGGCTGTTTGTTTAACAACCATGATATAGCACCTTGACCAAGGAAAAATGCATCCCTATGTCAATCTCCTGGTCTCAGGATCTCCGGCATAGTCACTATCATAGTATCCCATGCAACCGTGGATGACTTCCATTGTATTCTATCCCAAACTGTCTTGTACCTTTTATGTATCTCAAGACTCTTTTGGCTGCATTCCAGTGAGAGTATTTTGGATTTGCCATTGACTGTGCTAGTGAGCTTACTGCATAACAAATATCTAGTCGTGTGATTGTCAGATATATAAGAGATCCGAGGAGCTGCCTGTAGTATCTGTCATTGACTATATAGTAAGCTCACTGGCATAGTTTATGGCAAATCCAAAACAGTCTCACTGGAATGAAGCCAAAAGAGACTTGTGTACTATTTGAGAATCCTAGGACTGTAGTGCAACCATCTAACTTGGATCAATTGGGACTTGGCAAGACAGTTTGGGATAGAATACAAAGGAAATCATCCATGGTTGCATGGATACTATGATAGTGACTATGCCGAAGATCATGAGACCAGGAGATCGACACAAAGATATGCATTTTTCCTTGGTCAAGGTGCTATATCATGGTTGTCAAACAAACAGCCAACTGTTTCTTTGTCTTCGAATGAAGTAGAATATAGAGCACTCACTACAAGTGCATGTTAGGCTATATGGCTCAGAAGACTGTTGTCAAATAGATTACTTTGATGAGTCAAAGCCAACAACAATATATTGTGATAATCAATCGGCTCAAGCATTGGCCAAGAATATCACTCCAGGACAAAGCACATTGATGTCAGAGAGCACTTCATTAGAGAAAGAGTGTTACTTGGTGACATCACACTGCAGCATTGTGATAGCAAAGAAAATGTTGCAGACATCTTTACCAAACCACTCGGTAAAGAGCTATTCGAGAAACACCAACTAGCTCTTGTTTTGACACATAGGAAGGACATTCCCATTAAAGGGGTGTGATGGAATGTAATGCTCAGTCCTTCTTCGATTCCCGAGAATCATCATCTTGAGGGAAGGCCTACTTCATGATGTTAATCTTGAGGGAAGGTGTTGAGAGTTCACGCTCAACATCATGTGATCATGTGTGCATAGCACCATCACGTGATCATATGTGCATAGCACTAACCTTATAGAGTGCTATAAAGGAAAGGGTTAGATCTCCTAACCCTAACCCTAACCCTAAAAGGATTTGTATGTATTCTATTTTTTCAACTAAATCTAGTGTACAGTTAGTCATTTATTGCGTGCTCTCTAGCTGTGCCCTCTCTCCTTATCTCCACTCTTCTCCTCTCCCCTCTTCATATTTTGTCATGAATACATTCTGAACTAAATGTTTTAGAGTTGTAATGTGTTATTAGGAATTGTAATCGTTGGCTATAGACGTGCTTGCAATTGTGCTAATTAAAATGCAGTTGGCTGTAAGGATTGAATTGCACAATGTGGAAATGGGATTCTTGTAACTACGTAACATACACAACATACATAGCATTTTGTTCAACCACACAAATTTCTGCTTTTATTAACAAAAAAGATTCTGTAGAGCATCTATACGTGCATCTATGTATGCATCTTTCTATTTTTTTTAAATTTCTAGTAGAGCGTCTATTTCCACGTCTATAGGCGTGTCTACAGGAGCATCTATAGGCGCGTCTGTTTGTTATATAGACATGCCATTGTAAACCACAACAACACAAAGCAACTATAGACACGTTTGATAAATGCGTATAATAGTGGGCGCATCTATAGGCACTACTAGAATAGCAAAAATATGAGCGTATCTAATAGCGTGTCTATTTATGCATCTACTAGCACGTCTATTAGTATGTCTGCACTGTGAATTAGATGCGGATTTAGACACAAAATAGAGAATACAGAAAGTCAAATTTTGGTGCAAGCTGATAAATGTACATCACTGCTTTCCTAACATTGCCCATGATTACCAAAGCATGTAATTTTAACAAAAATATCAATGCTTTTTGGCAAACTCACATAAATAAAAATAAAGTGAGGTGAGGAGAATGAGACAATATGTAAAATAGTTTTGTCAATATCAATGATGGGCTACGGTTCAATCTCATCCTCAATGAGATCAACCCTTTCCAAACAATCTACTTCAAAATCCAAACTAGTGTTGAGATCTATAAATATATTCAACCCACTACTACTTGTGCTCATCGAAATCAGCATCACCAATGGTAGGCTCATCCTCACATCACCTCCATGGCCATGATCATCCTCCATACGCTCCATATTAGTAAATGTACTATACATCACTTTGGAACGTGGCGTAATTGGTATGACATGCCACCACCTATTATTATCCACCATTGGTTGATAGACAACCTGATTCAAACACAAATACAGACAGATTATTTTCCTTGCATCAAAGGTATCAAATATTTAAAAGTGAGTATTTTTATATGTGTACAATACCTGTTCACATTGTTGCGGTAGTACTAGTGTGTCCTTCTTACTTTGCCAAAACTTTGTGGACTCAATAGTTACAAAGCCACTTGCATGGCGTTTGATTGTTGCATTAGGTCCTCTTTCCACCACGTCCTTAAACCACTTTACATCCAAAACATACACAAAGAAGCGTCGAAAGTCAAGCTTAATAATATCTTGGATTATGCCAAAATAATCATCCATGGCTCCATTGGCTCCCTCAAAGCTAGCAATGACACCACAATCTTGTGTGTTTCTCTTATCATCAATCTATTGTGTTCAAAAATGCTTGCCTTCACACCATATAACATTGAACATAGTACACTACACCAAGACAAAATCAATTAAATAAGCAATCTAGATTGTTGATATGCATCCCCTCATCTCTTCTACTCTCTCCATTTCGTCAAGTAGCGAATCCACATGAATATCCTTTGGAAGTGCTCTTAGATGCTGAGGGTATGGCACACGCACTACTACACACGCATCCTATTGCGACGTTTACGTACCGACGATTAGCGCCCGCCTAGCGTTAATCGTCGGTATAAAAATCGGGTGTCGTAAATCGTCGCTATATAGCGACTTTTAATAAGAGTCGCTATATAGCGACGTTAGTAATGGTCGCTATATAGCGACGTTTAAACGTCGCTATATAGCGACTTTAGTAAAAGTCGCTATATAACGACTTTTAAAAGTCGCTATATAGCGACACTGAGACTATATTATAGCGACGTTTTCCAGAGAGGTTTTTTTTTTTTTTTTAGCCTTAAAATTTATTTTCTTCCAATGACAAAATTTTTTAAATTTTCATACATGTTTGAGCTCATAGAGAAATAAAAAATGAGAGCATGTACATCAAGCCTTTGAAGCTCATATATTCATGTCCAAGTTGGAGATGAGAAAAATCAAATTAAATAAGAGCATTTACATCAACTGTTTCATCTTGAGCCAAGTCTAAGGCGCCAAGCAAGTCTATCTCCAACTCTATACCGAGTTGATCTCCTATATCATCATCGTACTCTAGCATCGTACGTTCACCTAAAAGTATTTGATCATCTTCTTCAATTAAGCTTAAGTGTGGTGATCGATCTTGACGATTGTTGTCTTCCTCGTCAATATCGTGATCTCCATCCTCCTCCCGTGCGATGTCATTATGCGCATCTTCCTCTTGCCTCATATGGTGATCTACATCTTCTTCGCTAGATTCATCAATTGGATCCGGATTTGGTAGTGGCATCTCCATATCCACATCTCGATCTTCAAAAATCTGCTTTCTTCGTGGTGCAACTTGGATCACGTACCACCATCTTGGATCAGAACGATCCGGATGAAAAACCACCTATATTGAAGATGAAAAATCACGTGCCAAATGTCGTCAATTATATATATATCAATGGACTTAAAAAACGAAAGCTTCGACTAATTGAATCATTAGTATGCACCTGCTCACAGTGCTCGGGAAGAACAAAAGTATCACTTTCATCGGTCCAATGTTTGGTGGAGTCTATTGCAAAGAGACCGCTACCATCTTTTCTCACAGTTGCATGGGGACCGTTGTAAGTAGTTCTAAACCATTTTACATCAAGAATGAAAATAGTAAATCGTCTGAAATCAATTTCATAGATGTCGCGTATGGTTCCACAATAATCCAACTGTGAGGAGAGAAGATTGGTATCCGAAGCACTTGCTCGGCTATCTTGTGTGAAGTTAGCCATGACTCCACAATCATACGTGACTCTCTTTGAATCGATGCGTTCTATGCGAAAATGTCGTCCATATGACCATAATGCACTGTACTTTTTGTACTGTAAAAGAGCATCATTAAAACAATGAAGATGCACCTATTTTATAGCATATATTGCCACAAATAAATACTTAATTACATCAAGAGATAAGAAACTTACATGCACCATACATCCAGATGATAACTCCCGCTCGCGCTCGTTTATTGTCTCTCCATCACGTTCGGCTTTACGTATAGCTAGTTGTAGCCAATCAAGTGACATGTGAGTAGGGAGAAGAGCCAGATCTCGTGGATATGGTTGTGATCGCCTGTACATTACTCTGAATCTCGTCCTTGCATTTATTCTTTCTGCTTTGGCCACTTCATATCTCTCAATCCACTTCAACATCTCAGGGCTATTGAGGATACAAAACTTATTGAATTTCTCCATTTGCTCTTCGCTCATCTTTCTTTCAATCCCTTTTCCTTGGGGGACCTCGCCAATGATGCGATCATCATCCTTGTTGTGCCAAGCTTGCGGCATATCAGGATCCGTGGATGCAAGAAACTCTGTGATATATACTAATGACTCTTGCACAAGCCATCCCTCTGCCATGCTTGCTTCTGGTCTTGCTCTTTGTCTTACAAACCCCTTTAAAGTTTTCATAAACCGCTCGAGAAAAAACATCCATCGATTATGAACGGTACCTGCTATAGCCACCTCATCAACTATGTGCACAAGCAAGTGGACTTGAGTTGTCATAATGCTTGAGGGAAAGTGCTTCTCAAGCAAGCATACGGCTTCGATGGATTCCACCCTAGCCTTCTCGATGCTCGATATAGAGATCTCTTTTTGAGATATCCACCTATTTCACATGTCCATGCATATGTAAGATATTTGAGATATCCACCTATTTCACATGTCCATGAAGAAAATACATAATGCGAATTGATAGTAAGCATACCTCACAATACCACAGATCTTGAATATAGCATTTCTAACATCTTCTTGTAAGCACCCTTTTATTGTAATTGGAAGGATGAACTATCAAAGCAACAATGAAATCATGTCAACAATATAACATAATAATAATTACGCTAATGCCTTGTACTATTATCGGTACACTAATTCTACTTAGAATACCTGTAAGACCTTGTGCCAATCATGGGACTTGAGGCCACTAAGCTTATTGTCCTTTGAAAATGCTCCTTTCAAGCAACGCATGTACCCTGTCGGTGTTTGAAAAGAGGCAATGTCTGCCTTGATCGCTGCCTCCTCCCTCGTAGAGAGGATCCACGTTGCTTTCGGGAGGACAACTTTTCCTGAAGCATGCACTTGGGGCCACAAACGAGACATCCTATTCATAGCACGCAAGTCTTCTCGCACTCCTCTCGAGTCCTTGGAACCAACCAAGTGTGCCCAAATGGTAGCCCCCACATTCTTAAAGATATGCATGGGATCCAAGAGATGATTGATTTGTAACTGACCCCAATAAGGAAGCTCGTGAAAGATCGATAGCCTCTTCATACCAGGAGGAGGTTCCTCTCCATTCTCCCTCCAAGCTTGAATCCAATCACTTGCTTTCAAATATGATGGTGGTGGATCAAGCTGACCTCCACGTGCGAGATGGTCGAGCGGAAGGTATCGAGCATGACCTTCATAAACATTTTTCCTCATGTGTTTGGAGTAGCGTGCAAGCGATTTCAGAGCGGGTCCACAAACAGGACAAGCATGGTACCCACTTGTAACAAGCCCTGCACGCGTGCATGAATATGTTAGTACAAGACATGCGTGCAAAAGAGAGTAAAAAAAGCATAATCCCTCATTGTACATGTAAAGACATAACCACGTACCTGCGCACTTTCCATATCCTGGGTAGTCATGCATGGTCCACATCAAGATACCCCTGACGGAAATATCATTGGTATGCCTAGGAGCTCTGGAAATATCAAAGACCTGCACTCCTCTCCATAATATCTGTAACTCCTCTATCAAAGGTGCCATGTACACGTCCATGTTTCTTGCCTTGTACTTTCCTGGCACAAGTAGTGCAAGCATGAGGTGTCCCTTTTTTATTGTTAGCCATGGTGGGATATTGTAATTCACCACGACTATGGGCCATGTCGACCAAGATGTCGAGCGTAACCCGAAAGGATTCACGCCGTCCATGGCTAGCCCAAGATGTAAGTTGCGTGGCTCTCTCGCAAAGTCCGGCCACTGATTATCTATGTGCTTCCAAGCCGCACAATCTGCGGGAATCCTCAATGTGTGATCAGTGGACCGATGAGATGCATGCCATGTCATCAACTCCGCTATGGATTTGCATCGAAACATGTGTTGTATTCTTGCAATGATGGGAAAGTGTCTTAAGACCTTTACCGGTATCCTCTCACCCTGCAAGTCATCTCTATATCGTTGTTCCCCACACTTTGGACAACTAGCCAAATCTCCATGCTCACGACGAAAGAGAATACAATCATTACGGCAAGCATGGATGGTATCATAATCCATACCCACCATTGTTAGCATCTTTTTCGCTTCATCTCTTGATGCGGGCATGGTATTTGGTGCAGGCAACATCTTTTGGAGCAACCTATGACAAAGACACTATCCAAATGATGATTCTCAAAACAAACAATATCCAAATAATGAGTCAATCAAATTAATGCAAGGGCTAACCTCATTAAGGCCGAGACACTTGTATCCGACCATCCATACTGTACTTGTAGATTCAAGATTGAGAGACAAGCACGTAGTTTAGACATCCTGGCACCCTCGTACAATTGTGTTGATTGCAACTCTCGCATTTTCACCTCAGACTCTGACATCACGTGTACGTGGGATGTAGTGCCCCTAAAAATGGAATCCATCATGTCGACCATACCCTCGTCGTCATCTGGGAGACTATAGTCTTGTTGAAAGTGAGAAGGTATATGTGTACCCTCGTCACCCTCGTCATCCTGTCATAAGCTCATTCGTGTAAATAGAAGATCTTCTAATTCCGGGTATACAATAAGATTGCGAACTTAAATAGCTTTGACTTACCGATGATCCATCAACATGTGCAACACCAACGGGGGGTACTGGTTCCGGCTCCTCCCCATACATCCGCAAGTGGCGCATGATAATACGACGTTGATGTCGTACTTCTCGCTTGCAATGAGTGCAATGACAATATAACCTCTCCGTAAGCCACTTCGTGCTCCCGGGCGTTGGCGCATCATCGGATGAGCTTCCACTCGTCCCTTCCATCTACACTTATAAAACCAAAACATAAGCATGAAGAGGAGATGTACACAATTATGAGCATAGCATGTTTAATTTGAGCTTCTCTTGAGGCTATATAAAAAGAATGACATCGCTATATAGTAAGGATTGAAACAAAAAATCCTATATAGTAAGGCTGTGTAGTAAGAGGAGATATTGACAATTATAGGCATAGCATGTTTGAGTCACAAGAGGCCTCATTAAAAAACAAACAGTAAGCGTCGCTATATAGCGACGCTCTGTTCCGTCGCTATATAGCGACGATTTTAATTGAAAGCGTCGCTATATAGCGACGTTTTCAATTAAAAACGTCGCTATATAGCGACGAATAAGCGTCGCTATATAGCGACGCTGTGGGTTAAAACCCGAAACGCCGAAACCCGCGGCGTTTTGCTCAAAGCTTTCCTAATCTCTAAACTAAGCTCTCCAAAATCTCCTCCCACCTATTTTCACTGACCTCCCATCTATTCCAAGCAACCTCCTACCCTATTTCCCACTCCTCACCCTCCTCCTACCTCTTGTGCACCCTCTCTCTCCTTTTTCCCTCTTTGGTTTCCAGAAAGAAAGTTCTTCAAAAGGTGAGTTTTTTTCAACAATGTAGGTTGTTTGTTTGTTAGCTTTGGTTTTGTGAGTGTTTCTACTTGTATTGCTAAAGTTTTAAACTAGTTTTCATGCTTGATTAGAAAGGATTCAAACAAAAAACGAAATTTCAAGAAAGAAAGAAAATTTCAAGAAAGAAAGAAAGAAACTCACCTCTTCTTTCTGTATTTCTCTTCCTTCTCTTCCTTCTCTTCTCCTCAATCTCCTCCTTTCCTTGTCTCCTTTGCTTTTGTGATCTCCTCTTTCCACTAACATCTTATTTGAAAAAATGGATTGTTTTCTCTCTTTTGTAGTGCCAGTCCACTACACCGAGCGGGACATAGTCTCTCTTTCATGGGCCCAGTCCACTACACCGAGCGGGACATACTTTTACAGGTAAGTGCTTCCTCTTCTTTCCATTTAAGCTTTTTGTTATTTGCATTTGCCTGCAGCTAGCGCCTTAAGCGCTAGCTGCAGTGATGGGCGTAGGAACCCTCTCCTCCCCCTTCTCTTTTTCTCATTTTCCCCCTTCTCTTTTTTCCCTCTTCTCTTATTCTCTCTTTCCCCCTCTCTCTTTTCCCTTCTCTCTTTCCTTTCCCCCTTATTCTCTATTTCCGCATCCCTCTTATTCTCTTATGCTTATGCTTCTCTCATTCCGCATAAGCTCCTCCTCTATTTCCGCATGAGCATAAGCTCATGCTTATGCTCATTCATGAGCATGAGCTTATGCGTAAGTTTCCGCAAGAGCTTATGCGGAAATAGAGAATGAGAGAAGCATACGCTTCTCTCATTCTCTTTTTCCGCATAAGCTCATTCTCTCATTCCGCATAAGCTCCTTCTCTATTTCCGCATGAGCATAAGCATGAGCTTATGCTTATGCTTATGCATAAGCATAAGCATAAGCTCATGCTTATGCTCATTCTTCATGCTTATGCTCATTCATGTCCATGAGCTTATGCGTAAGTTTCCGCAAGAGCTTATGCGGAAATAGAGAATGAGAGAAGCATATGCTTCTCTCATTCTCTTTTTCCGCATAAGCTCCTTCTCTCATTCCGCATAAGCTCCTTCTCTATTTCCGCATGAGCATAAGCTCCTTCTCTATTTCCGCATAAGCTCCTTCTCTTATTCCGCATGCAAGTTTCCGCAAGTTTCCGCATGAGCTCCTTCTCTTATTCCGCATAAGCTCCTTCTCTCATTCCGCATAAGCTCCTTCTCTATTTCTGCATGAGCATAAGCTCCTTCTCATGCTTATGCTCATTCCGCATAAGCTCCTTCTCATGCTTATGCTCATTCATCCGCAAGAGCTTATGCGTAAGTTTCCGCAAGAGCTTATCCGCAAGTTTCCGCAAGTGCTCCTTCTCTTTTTCCGCATAAGCTCCTCCTCTATTTCCGCATGAGCATAAGCATGAGCTTATGCTTATGCTTATGCATGCTTATGCTTATGCATAAGCATAAGCATAAGCATAAGCTCATGCTTATGCTCATTCATGAGCATGAGCTTATGCGTAAGTTTCCGCAAGAGCTTATGCGGAAATAGAGAATGAGAGAAGCATATGCTTCTCTCATTCTCTTTTTCCGCATAAGCTCCTTCTCTCATTCCGCATAAGCATAAGCATGAGCTCCTTCTCTCCTTCTCTCCGCATAAGCTCCTTCTCTCATTCCGCATAAGCATAAGCATAAGCATAAGCTCCTTCTCTCCTTCTCTTATCCGCAAGTTTCCGCAAGTGCTCCTTCTCTTTTTCCGCATAAGCATAAGCATAAGCTCCCTCTCTTTTTCCGCATAAGCTCCTTCTCTCATGAATAAGCATAAGCTCCCTCTCTTTTTCCGCATGAGCATAAGCATGAGCTTATGCTTATGCTTATGCTCATGCATAAGCATAAGCATAAGCTCATGCTTATGCTCATTCTTCATGCTTATGCTCATTCATGAGCATGAGCTTATGCGTAAGTTTCCGCAAGAGCTTATGCGGAAATAGAGAATGAGAGAAGCATATGCTTCTCTCATTCTCTTTTTCCGCATAAGCTCCTTCTCTTATTCCGCATGCAAGTTTCCGCAAGTTTCCGCATGAGCTCCTTCTCTTATTCCGCATAAGCTCCTTCTCTCATTCCGCATAAGCTCCTTCTCTATTTCCGCATGAGCTTATGCTTATGCTTATGCATAAGCATAAGCATAAGCCCATGCTTATGCTCATTCTTCGCATGAGCTTATGCGTAAGTTTCCGCAAGAGCTTATACGGAAATAGAGAATGAGAGAAGCATATGCTTCTCTCATTCTCTTTTTCCGCATACGCTCCTTCTCTCATTCCGCTTAAGCTCCTTCTCTATTTCCGCATGAGCATAAGCATGAGCTTATGCTTATGCTTATGCTTATGCTTATGCATAAGCATAAGCATAAGCTCATGCTTATGCTCATTCTTCGCATGAGCTTATGCGTAAGTTTCTGCAAGAGCTTATACGGAAATAGAGAATGAGAGAAGCATATGCTTCTCTCATTCTCTTTTTCCGCATAAGCTCCTTCTCTCATTCCGCTTAAGCTCCTTCTCTATTTCCGCATGAGCATAAGCATGAGCTTATGCTTATGCTTATGCATAAGCATAAGCATAAGCTCATGCTTATGCTCATTCATCCGCAAGCATAAGCATGAGCATAAGCATGAGCTCCTTCTCATGCTTATGCATAAGCATAAGCATAAGCTCATGCTTATGCTCATTCATGAGCATGAGCTTATGCGTATTCTTCCGCAAGAGCTTATGCGGAAATAGAGAATGAGAGAAGCATATGCTTCTCTCATTCTCTTTTTCCGCATAAGCTCCTTCTCTTATTCCTCATGCAAGTTTCCGCAAGTTTCCGCATGAGCTCCTTCTCTTATTCCGCATAAGCTCCTTCTCTCATTCCGCATAAGCTCCTTCTCTATTTCCGCATGAGCATAAGCATGAGCTTATGCTTATGCTTATGCTTATGCATAAGCATAAGCATAAGCTCAAGCTTATGCTCATTCATCCGCAAGAGCTTATGCGTAAGTTTCCGCAAGAGCTTATCCGCAAGTTTCCGCAAGTGCTCCTTCTCTTTTTCCGCATAAGCTCCTCCTCTATTTCCGCATGAGCATAAGCATGAGCTTATGCTTATGCTTATGCATAAGCATAAGCATAAGCTCATGCTTATGCTCATTCATGAGCATGAGCTTATGCGTAAGTTTCCGCAAGAGCTTATGCGGAAACAGAGAATGAGAGAAGCATATGCTTCTCTCATTCTCTCATTCCGCATAAGCTCCTTCTCTCATTCCGCATAAGCATAAGCATGAGCTCCTTCTCTCCTTCTCTCCGCATAAGCTCCTTCTCTCATTCCGCATAAGCATAAGCATAAGCATAAGCTCCTTCTCTCCTTCTCTTATCCGCAAGTTTCCGCAAGTGCTCCTTCTCTTTTTCCACATAAGCTTCCTCTCTTTTTCCGCATGAGCATAAGCTTATGCGTATGCTTATGCTTATGCTTATGCATAAGCATAAGCATAAGCTCATGCTTATGCTCATTCTTCATGCTTATGCTCATTCATGTCCATGAGCTTATGCGTAAGTTTCCGCAAGAGCTTATGCGGAAATAGAGAATGAGAGAAGCATATGCTTCTCTCATTCTCTTTTTCCGCATAAGCTCCTTCTCTTATTCCGCATGCAAGTTTCCGCAAGTTTCCGCATGAGCTCCTTCTCTTATTCCGCATAAGCTCCTTCTCTCATTCCGCATAAGCTCCTTCTCTATTTTCGCATGAGCATAAGCTCAAGCTCCTTCTCCTTCCCTTTCTCTCATTCTCTATTTCCTCGTTCTCATTCTTTTCTTTCCTTTACATCTTCTTTCCCTCTTTCCTTTCCCTCTTTCCTTTCCCTCTTCTTTCCTTTCCCTCTTCTTTCTTCTTGCCTATGCCTATGCCTATGAGAATGCTCATGTTTGTTTATTTGTTTTCTGTTTTCGTGTTTGTGTCTATGTTAGACATGGGATCACGTCGCTCATCGGACGAGTACGGACAGCCTCGCAGGAGGAGAGCTCACGATCTATATGCTCCAGAGGACTTTGATTCCTCTCAGGCGACTACCCCGAGGACTACCCCTGGTCTGACTCCTCTCGGTCCTAGCACTGTGACTACCCCTGGTCCGACCCCTCTTCCACGTAGCACTGCGACTACCCCTCAGGGGACTCCTTTGCTAGCCGCGCATGGCTTTGTTGGGACTCCCGACGAGTTTGTAGCGCAGATGAGCGATGAGGAGGCAGCGAGATTCTTCTCTCTGCTCTCTCAGAGGACCTCCGCAATTCCTTCCCCTACACCGACGGGTGGACGTACAGCCCAGCCATCCCCTCGCGCCCCTTCGACCGCGGGATCATCACCTGCGCATGCCTCCCGCAAGGGAAGGAAGAGTAGGATGGGCGGCTCATGTTGTGCTGACTCAGGAGATGTAGACGAGTCAGCACACTCACGCTCCTTTAGGTCTCCACTTGGTCCGGAGACACAGTATCAGTCAGGTCCCTTTCCCTCTCCTACTCCCACAGCTACTCCTCGATCCGGAAGCGGTCGCGCAGCTTCCACTCCTTCAGACTCTGCTACCGTCAGTCCCCCTTACTCATCAGGGGATCTCTCCTATCAAATCACATCTGCCGGAGAGATAATAGAAGACAAAAAGGGCAAAGCAGTGATGGCCGCCATGAGGCGGTTGATGAGTCATCACTTCAAGAGCGGCATAAATATCGATTGGCGGTATCAAGATGGCCAAAAGAAACAGGCGGTGATCGATGAGTTAAAACTCAGATTTCCTAATCCGCCAAATGTGGAGTTTAATAACAGTTATATGCTCGAGCGCATGGGTTTGGTCCTAAAGCATCGCAGATCAACCATGCGTACTTCCATTACAAAGGGGTTGTCTAAACCCAGCTGGGCAGACAAAGCTGATTGGAAGTTCTTGAAGAAGCAGAATAGGGACCATCCTGAAATGTTCGAGGGTCAGAGGAGGGCTGCGAAGAGACGGCTGGATGTCGTAGGTACTTCGCACTTTGGTGCAGGTGGACGGTATGCGTTCGAGGCAACCATGGTAAGTTTACTTCTTTCCATTTAATGTATTGTTCTATTTGTTTTACTTACATATTACATGCACTTTAGCTAACTCTAACTCTCGTAAATTGGATCCACAGCAAGCTGCGATGGGTCGTCTTCCTACGGATGCAGAGACGCGGCGCGCATTTCGGATAGGAACCAAGCCGTGGTTCATTGAGCAAGAGGCAATGGGAGCGACAGTCGATTGGGCTGAGGTGGCTGCTCGCACGGTATAAGTTTACTCCTGCTTGTAATCTCACTTTTTAATTTAAGTTCCAATCTAATTTTCGATTTATATGGTTCAGTCTCAGGGTCAAAGCTCAAGCGTCCCATCATCAGAGACGAGCGATCAACAGGGGCAAGGATCGGACGCAGGTGCCGATGACGAAGGAGAAGACGCAGGTGTCGGGGACGAGGGAGAAGATGCAGGTGCCGAGGACCAGGGAACAGCCCAACAAGACGATTCGGATTCGGATTCGGATTAGTAGTGGTAGTAGCATTTTTCATATCCGCTCGTTAGAGCCATTTTGTATCACCCTTTCACAGGGTAATTTTGTTTCAAACACAGTTGTATATGTATATGCATTTCTTCCTCATCGTTCACAAGAACAATTTTGTATCACCCTGCAAGCAAGGGAAATTTTGTTATAAAAAACTTTCTTTTGTAATTACAAAAAAAAAAAAATGGTTAGTGGGGCTAAACAGGGCTTCCTTTTGGCCCTGTTTAGCCCCACTAACCATTTTTTTAACCTTCTGTTAATCGTCGCTATATAGCGACGTTTACCAGTGTCGCTATATAGCGACGATTAACAGAGTCGCTATATAGCGACGTTTTTATCGTCGCTATATAGCGACGTTTACATCGTCGCTATATAGCGACGATTAACAGCGTCGCTATATAGCGACGGTTTATAGCGACGCTCCTTTTCCGACGATTTTAACGACTTTTATAGCGACCTTTGCGCCCGTGAAAAAAAAAAATTTTAATGTAAAAAGCGTCGGTATTTCCGTCGGAAAATGGCCTATGCCTTGTAGTGACGAGATCTATGGTGTGTATGAAGGAGAGATCTTTTTCCGTGTCTTCTTGCCTTTGCATCCTCGTATCTTGTCACCCATCTTTTCATCACATCACTATTAAGCATGCAATAGAGTTTGATTAATAAGCAACTCCATGTCTATTACTTTGCTGCATCCTTTATCTTGAGGCACAATAGAGGTCATCCTTAGGTCTTCATCATCTCTCCATAGTCGTGGGAGAGAGCTATCCACATCAATAAGAAACTCAAAAATATATACAAGTGACTCTTGTACCAACCAACCCTCGACCATGCTACCTTCATGTCTTTCATTTTGTCTCACAAAACCCTTCAAGGTCTTCATGAAGCGCTCAAGGAAGAACAACCATCATGCATGTACAGTACCACATATAGCAATCTCATCCACCAAATGCACTATGAGATGTAGTTGGCTTGTGACAATAGAACATGGAAATGTCTCCTCCACTAAACAAACCACCTCCACTGACATAACTCAAGCACTCTCAAGCCTAGTGGGATCTATTTCCTTTGAGCTTACATACCTAGAAAGGAAAAAGTATGTCATATTAGCAAAATGAACACCTTGCATGGAGCATTGATACGCTTCACATTTTGTATCCTGTAAAGTACCTCACAAGTTCACCCATCTTGTAAATACAATCCTTCACGTCTTTTGATGCACTATGAGAAATGCTAGTAGGTAGTATGAACTGAACACATGAGGAGGTGATTGATTAGTTGCTTCTAATTCACTCACAAATTTGGAAGGAAAGAGATATTATGCACATAAAATACTTACTTGGAGCATCTTGTGCCAATCATGAGATTTCAAGCCATATTGCTCTACACCTCTTTTCTTGCTCTTTGTGAAGGCCCCCTTCAAACACCTCATGCATCTAGTGGGAGTACGAATTGTAGTGATAGCTCACTTCACTGCCACCATCTGTAGCTTTGATAACCTCCACGATGGACGAGGTAAAAAGACACGCCCATTTGGCCTCTCTTGTGGCCAAGCTTCACGCATCCTCCCTATGGTGCAAAGATCCTCCCTTATGCCTGCGGAATCTCATGTCCCATTCAAATGTTCCCAAATGGTAGATGCCACATTCTTGAAGATATGCATGGGATCAAGTAGGTGATTGATCTTGAGGTGGGACCAATATGGTAAACGATAAAAGATGGAGTATCTAAGCAAAATCTGGTATTAGCGGGCAATTTATTTCCATTCAATATAGCACATAATAGTTACAAACCCTTACCGGCTCATGCCAAGTGGTGGAGTTGTCGTGGATCCATCCCAAATTCTCATCCAATCTCGTGCAGTGAGTGACTATGGGGACACTTCATTCCAAGGGGCGACATATCTAGGATGATCAAGTGGGAGAAATCGATGGTGATTCTCATAGATGACCTTATTCAATGTATCTGCCCATGAGGCAACTAGCGAAGGACCACAAATAGGACATGCATAATAACCCGATGTAGTGAGACCTGAACAATATATGCAATTAAGAGTTCAAGGTGGGTTTAGGGTGCCACATCAATTGCCTACTCATAATTAAAAGTGCAATGCTTACCTGAACACTTGCCATAGCCTGGGAAGTCATGCATCATCCACATCAAGACTATTTTGCAATTGAAGTCTCATGAGAGGGAGGCCTGCTCACATCATGCACCTCGATACCTCTCATAAGTATCTGTAGCTCGTCAATCAAAGGCTCCAAATAAACATCAAGATTTTTTACTTTATGTTTCCCTGGAATTAGAAGGGATAACATAACACGTCCTTTCTTAATCGCCATAGAGGGTGGAAGATTATAATTCACCAATATCACTAGCCATACACTGTAACACGTGCTTTTGAGACCAAATGGGTTCACACCGTCCATACCCAATCCAAGTCTCAAGCTCCTAGGTTCTTCCTTGAAGCTTGGCCATGTGTCTTCAATATGCTTCCACGTAGGAGTGTCTATGGGAGTACTCCACTTGCTATCGGTTGATCGATGGGAATGCCATGACATGAGCTCTGCAATGGATTTGCAATTGAACATATGTTGGATGCGAGGGATTATGGGAAAATGTCGCAGAACCTTACGAGCACATCGAAAGTTTTGAGATCTACTCTATATCTTGCCTCTCCAACAAGTAGGACACTCTCTTGCATCCTTATGTGGTCCACGAAACAAAACACAATTGTTGATGCATG
Source organism: Dipteris shenzhenensis (assembly GCF_047967505.1). NCBI lineage: Eukaryota > Viridiplantae > Streptophyta > Polypodiopsida > Gleicheniales > Dipteridaceae > Dipteris > Dipteris shenzhenensis. The sequence goes on from NC_141597.1 coordinate 11,671,980, forward strand.
CATGGATGCGCTTGTAATCTAATTCTCCAAGAGAGGTCACATGTTGTCTTGCCATATCTCTTGAGGTCAGTAATTTATTCTCACTTGAAGGCATTTTACACAATAGCTTGCACATGAAGACCATAAATGAGAAAAAGCATTTGAGTAATTGACCCACTAGCATAATTCACCATGTTTGCAAAATATACTTTAAAGCTTACTTGAGTAATGCATTCAAACTTGCATTGCTCCATCCATAGATGGTCTGCAAGTTTAGTAACTCAAGGGAAGCACGTAGAATAAAGAATGTGCACCCCTCAAACAGTGGAGTCGATGCTGTGGTAAAAAGATCATCCTGCTCCATGCTATCATCCCTACCTAAGGATTGATGAACATATAAATCCTGCACCATATCATCAAACACCTCCTCCTCCATGGCCTCATGAGGTAATGGCGGAGGGCTACTATCACCATCACTCCATGCATCCGTAATGGTCCCTCTTGAAGATCCCACCTCATATTGCCGACGCTTCTCCTCCTTTCACGACGAGCATAGGGCAACATATGTGGGTGTGGCACTGCATTCTGTATCAAATTAAAATGGGATCATAACTCAAATACATGAAACACCCATATGTATCTCAATCAACCTTAACTCTTTAACACTTACCATGTTTATGGTGGCATCCAATTCTCCATACTTTGAGACATGATTGAGTGTAATTCTGCATGCACGATACATGTTTCCTCGACATCAATCACACATACATTTTATTTTTTGCTCCAGCCACATTTCGCGATGGTGGATACGGAGGGATTCATCCTTACTGGAGCTACTTGTTGAAGATGAAGACATCCTACATATAAACGATCCAAAAATTTTGTTCTTGGATGAGTTGTAAATGTCAAAACTCTGTGAAGCATCTAAAAGCACGTCTAACAGCACATCTGTACTGTGGAGCGCGTCTATAGGTGCATCTAAAATGTACTTTAGACACATTGATAGATGCGCAGTTAGATGCGCTTTTAGACATGCATATAAATGCGCAGACTGCGAGCTGATTTTCGAACCTACTTTTAGCACGCTTGCTTTTCTTCACATACTTTTAACGTCGTGCAGCTTGCTTTCCTATTAACAGACATAGCTACGAGCATCCACACTTATCTCCAAGCACCCACACTCATCTCCAAGCTTACACAATCATCCCCAAGCACACAAGAGAAGAGAGCAAACAAGGAGAAGAAGAAAGAGAAGCAGAGGGTGAACAAGGAAGAGAAGAAAGAGAAGCAACTTTGAAAAAGGACAAGAAGCTTCCATACCTCTATCCAAGGTAAGTCTCTTGACAGTTGATCTTCTTTGGAAGTTGCTCTCTTTGGATTCATCCTTTTTTGTATGTAAGTCAAACAGATGTTTTTTATACTAGTGTGGTCGAGTGCATGTCCTTTTCAAGTTCTTAGAAAAAGGTGTCTATCAAAGTGGGTATAATAGTGCGTCTATAGACGCATCTGTTTGGGAAAACAGATAGCCGCGCCTATAGATGCACTGCAAGACGTGCCTATAGATGCACTCCGACAATCTTTGTTGTGTTTTCCTTCTCTTTCTGCTTTCTTTTCCTTGTCTTTTCCTTCCCCTTCCCCTTTACCTTCCACTTCCACTTCCAAGAAAAGTATTGCATATTAAATGATGCAAATAAGTGATTGCATGAATGAAGAAAGGGATTGCATGAATGATGGAAAGGGATTGCATGATTGAAGAAAGGGATTGCATGAATGATGGAAAGGGAAAGCATGATTGAAGAAAGGGATTGCATTTGTGAGAAAATAAGGGATTGCATTCTCTTTTTCTCTCCTTTCTCCTCTCTTTCCTTCTCTTTTCTCCTCTCTTTTTCTCTCTTATCTCCTTTCCTTTTTCTCCTCTCTTTTCCTCTCTTATCTCCTCTCTTTCCTTCTCTTTTCGTCTCTTTTCTCATCTCTTTTCTTCTCTCTTTTTCTGTCTTTCCCTCCTCTCTTTTCTCCTCTTTTTCCTCTCTTTTTCTCTCTTTTTTTCTCCTCCCTTTTCCTCTATTTTCCTCTCTTTTCTTCTCTCTTTTCTCCTGTCTATTTTCCTCTCTTTTATCCCCTCTTTCCTTTACCTTGTCTCTCTTTTTCTTTCTCTCTTTTATCCTCTCTTTCCTTCTCTTTTCGTGGTAATTTTCCTTTTTTTTAACCTCTCTTTTGCTCTCTTTTTTTCTCCTCTCTTTTCCTCTCTTTTCTCCTCTCTTTCGTTCTCTCTATTTTCCTCTCTTTTATCCCCTCTTTCATTCACCTTGTCTCTCTTTTTCCTTCTCTCTTTTATCCTCTCTTTCCTTCTCTTTTCTTGGTAATTTTCCACTCTTATCTCCTCTCTTTTGCTCTCTTTTTTTCTCCTCTCTTTTCCTCTATTTTCCTCTCTTTTCTCATCTCTTTCCTTCTCTCTATTTTCCTCTCTTTTATCCCCTCTTTCCTTCACCTTGTCTCTCTTTTTCCTTCTCTCTTTTATCCTCTCTTTCCTTCTCTTTTCGTGGTAATTTTCCTCTCTTATCTCCTCTCTTTTGCTCTGTTTTTTTCTCCTCTCTTTTCCTCTATTTTCCTCTCTTTTCTCCTCTCTTTCCTTCTCTCTATTTTCCTCTCTTTTATCCCCTCTTTCCTTCACCTTGTCTCTCTTTTTCCTTCTCTCTTTTATCCTCTCTTTCCTTCTCTTTTCATGGTAATTTGAGGGTAATTTTCCTCTCTTATCTCCTCTCTTTCTTTCTCTTTTCGTCTCTTTTCTCATCTCTTTCCTTCTCTCTTTTTCTCTCTTTCCCTCCTCTCTTTTCTCTCTTATCTCCTTTCTTTTTTCTCCTCTCTTTTCCTCTCTTTACTTCCTCTCTTTTCCCATGTGAAGCTTCAATAGCCTTACATTGAGCAAGCAAATACAAACTTCTGTCACTCTAATTCAAAGAATGGAAGAGTCTGTAAATGCTTGCTCAATGTTAGGCTGTCACTCTATTTTTTATTTTGCATCTCGTGATAAGGCATGCTCGATGGTAATCTTCTTCTTTTCTTTTCTTCAGTTCATCATGTGGCCAGGATCTTCAGCCTCACCTGATCTTCGGGATGCCATCTTTTGGGAGTTATATAACATTTTGGGGCACCCTCCCACTCTTGCGGAGTTATACACATACATGATGGGTACTACAAACACCCCCCAGGAGTCGGCAGTACATACTCCAAACCACCCCAATTCCACACCAGCTGAGATTAGCCCAGCAGAGTCGAGATAGCCTAGCCAGCTACAGAGCCGAGCCCCTTCTCCCCCCCTATGATCAGGAGGTCCTTTTGCCTCACAGAGCTATTGGCGTACTCTCGTGCCATCGAGAGTCGCTTCTGCAGTTATGTGTGGCTAGGGTACTCCCATGCAATCAAGAGTCGATTCTCCAGTACAAGTAGCCAACGTACTAGCTCAACACGACAGGGCAGCAAGTGTAGTAGCAGGGAGAGTGGCGGGGGATGCATGGCAGCCTGCTTTGGGGGGGTAGTGGTGGGGATGGGGATGATTCAAATGATGCAGATGTGCCAGAGGGTGATGGTACGATTTACTATGACATCACTCAGACAAGAGGCATCTTAATGGATGCATGGGGGAAGGACATCATGGCCTTCATGCACTCTGTAATTGCTAACAACTACAGATATTACTTTATTCACTACAAAGACCATCCAAAAAAGTTAGCTGATGAGACCCTCGCTGCTGTTCCCTCTAGGTGTCCCAATCCCCCCAATGTTTAGTTCATAGATAAATGGTACTTGGCAATGAAAGATCTTCGTTTTAAGAGGCAGGCACTAGCTGAGATTGCTAGGATCGAGCGAGGTCAACCACCAAGGGGCCAGCCCCACACTGCTCACAAGCATGAGTGGAAGAAAGCAATGAAGCTAGCGAAGGCGAACCCCAGTCTGTCTCTACCTCTCCACAATGACTCAAATGTGATAGTATGGGGATGAAAGAGAAGTTAATTGTGAGTTTCAGGCATGCCTTCATTGTTGGAATATGTTTAATTTGCTTATGATCACATCAATTGCTCCAATGATATTGAGAGGAATAAGATGCTAGATGAGGTTCTCGCTCGCTTGAAACCTATTTAATCTTGCTCGCTTATTTGGGGCTACTCGCTTTTCTCCGCTCGCTTTTTGGTAATCCTCGTTTTCCTTGGCATAGAGTGCTCGTGTCGCTGTATCCAAGTACCCGCCATAGCCATTGGTATCCCTCGCCATCGAGCTCTTCTTCTATTGCCCATTCCCACCATCACCTGGTGTGGAATCCTGATACTTCTTACTGTTGACCATCTTGGATCCTTGACCCTTGACACTTGTGCATGAGCTCAAACTTCTGAGCAAGCTCATATGCACACTCATAGTCTCGTGGCTTGAAACTTCTCACATACCACTGGATGTCTGTACACAGCCCATGGAGAAATATGCTCAACTTTTGACTGTCCTCCAACTGCAACTGTATAAACACCTGAGTGAACTTATTGGCATAATGATTCACAGTCTCGGTGTCTCCCTGGAGTAGCTCGTAGAACTGACTCTAGAGCCTGTTGAGGTACTACGCTGGTAGGAACTGTTATTGAAGATCATTCACAACTTTCGTCCAGCTGTAGAGAGGTGTCTCCTCATCTGCATCATAGTGGTCCTTCTGCCACTTGAGCCACTAGGTGACCGCCTCAACTATGAGGTGCATGGATGCTAGGATGCACCGCTAGTTGTCTTTCATAGGCATCACTGAAAACTAACTTTCGAATGATTAAGCCATGAAGTCAACACTAAGGGTTCCTGCTTACCATTGTACCGTGTGCCCAAAAAAGAAGGATTGGCTGGAGGTGGAAGTCTCTCCTTTTCTCCCCCCTCTGGTTGAAGTAGAGAAATGAGAAGCTACCGATCCCATTTTGCCTTCTCTTCTCGAGCCATACGTTCTCGAAGCTCCTTGGCCTCCTGAGCCTTGCGGTCTCGGAGTTCCTTGTCTTCTCGAGCCTCTCGATTGCGTTCATCTTTTGCTTCCCGAGATGCCCTTTTGGCTTCTCGAGCTTCCCAATCACGTTCTTCTTTTGATTTTCGAGCTTCTCGATGGTGTTCTTCTTTCGCTTCTTGAGCCTCCCGATTGCATTCTTCTTTTGCCTCCCAAGCTAGCCTTTCATGCTCTCTAGCGGCCTGCTCATGATCTTCCCACATCTCGTGAAGCTGGGTCATGTAGGTGAAGAGAGCCTCGGACTATTGTTGCTGCATCTGCATCATAGCCTGCAACATGGCTGTCATGGTAGACATGGAAGTGTCTACATGATTCTGTGCTGGTGGTGGTGGCGGTTGAGGCACTGAACTCTCACCCCCCCGATGTTGGACTGCTCACTAGTGCTCATGATGTTCTTGGGGATCTTGTCTGGACCATAAAACAATAGAGCTATCCCTAAGTTGACCCTCCCTATCTCAGGAAAGAAAATTGAAGCTTTGATACCAATTTAGCAGGATATAGACTATCCTCGCTCTCTCTCCTGCTCAATACTAACTGTGACTGCAAGATGATGCACTCAATACACAAAGTGAGCTGTGGATGTGAGTGAGAGAATCAGAGGGAGAGAATTTAGTGGACCTCCGAAGAGGAAATAGATATAACTGAATAATGAATGCCAAAAGGGCTGAATACAACTGTATGAAAGGGCTGAAACCCTTAGTGCAAAACTACATAGAGGAGGTGAATCCTCACTAGATCCCTGAAGAGGCTGAGGCTAGCCTGCCGGTCTGCTCTAGGGAGACGTGACTTTGCTGCTCTGAAGGCTTGAAGGCCTAAGGAGTGGATGAATAATGAGGGCCAAAGGCTACCCTTTTATAGGCTGATAGGTCAGCCTGGCCGACTTGGTGAATGTCGACCATTGACCAATGCGGTCAAAAAAGCCAAAAAGTCAATGCATTGACTTTTGCCCAAAAAGTCGACTCTACATTTTTTGACTATCTGTTGACTGCGTGCTGATTGCTGATTACACAGGGCTGCCTGAATGGTTGTATGGATGCTTACGTGGTCATTGACCTAGCTGCCTGCATTGGCACTAGCTAGCATGGCCACGGGCATGTGGATGCTTGTGACATCCCCTTCTGCTAAAACTTGAACTAGAATATGATAGGGGCTTCCCATCGTGTTGGCGGAGGTGACTGTGTGTGGTATACCTGGATGATAAATCCTGATCCAAATGCCTGGTTCATGAATCTGAAAATGTTTCTTGAACTCATGAATTCTGATGTGCAGGTACTGAATGCAAAAACTTGACTTTGCATTTTTTGACCTGCAATGACATGGTGTTGACTGTCCGTTGACTGTGTACTAGTTGCTGATTGCGTAGGGATGCCTAAATGGTTGTACGGCTTACGTGGCTATTGACCTGGCTGCCTATGTTGGCACTAGCTAGCATGGCCATGGGCATGTGGATGCTCATGACACACTCTCTCTTTCTCTCTCTCTTGTTGTTTACATAGATCTCTATCTGTGAGTGTTTCCAAAAGTATTTTTGAGTGTACTTTGAGCTGAAGGTCAAAGAGAGGTGTGATAGATTCTATCCTCCTGTTTTCAACATGGTATCAGAGCAAGGTTTCCAGTTCTAGAAGGGAGTTCCTCAGTGACAAGTTGACTCTGACTGACACTCAAGTTTGCTACATGGCCAAGTTTTTTACTGCAAGTCCATTTTTCAGTTTGTTGTGTGCTATTATAGTGAATATGGAAGAGAAAGAACCATCTGTAGCCTCTTCACCCCTTGCTCGTCCTTCCTCCTCTCATCTTTCTTCCACATTTATCCCCAACTTTAGCGAGTTTGGGAAGCTAGATGGGACTAACTAGCCCATATGGAGGGTCAAGATCTAGAGCCATCTCGTGGCTCGAAAACTATGAAAGTTTGTGACGGGTGTTGATGAAAGGCTAGAGGATGTTCTGGACAAGAAGGAAAGAATTTTGATTCTAGTAGATGCCTATGATCTCGTATTGTGGGAAGAGAAGGATGCCCAGGCCCTAGCCATGCTGATAGGGATGATGGCAGATGTAGTAATTCCCCATATTCAGATGGCGGAGACGTTTGTAGAGACATGGGCCATCTTGAAGGATCTATATGAAACAGATAACATGTCTCATATCTGCTCGGGGGGGTTACTCATCATATGTAACCCTATCACGTGAGTTCGACAGAAGGATATTTTTTATTCCTAAAATTTACAGAAATAAATATACATAAGGGACTATTTAAAATAGTTTTGGAAAAAATTTACAGATTTGTATAGAAAAGGGGTACATTTTATTAATGAAAAAATTTACAATTAAGGGATTTTAAATATAGGCCTTGAACGCACGTGATATAGAGGGTTTATACATAGTGACCCCCCCGAGCATATCTGTTAGAAAGCATGCCCACCACTACCACATGGTAGTCTCCATGTGGTAGTTTCCTATTAGATGCATCGAGTACGAGGGAGTCCCATGCTCTCGCCTCCTAGCCATGTATAGCCTCCTTCAACCCTTAGCAAATGGTCGGTGGGACTGCAGGATGGTCTACCATATATACCAAGGAACCTTTTATTACACTCTTGCATGTGGGATTTCTCCCCAATATTCCATGTGTCACCTGCATGTCCCAAGGGTCTCTTAGCCCCTCGTTAATTTCTTTCATTTGTCCATGACCATGAGGGGGTTAGGACCATACCATGGCCCCTTTTTTCAAACATCCCTCCTTGGGTCTAACACGTGAAATTGAGAATTGCCAACCAGGCCTAATATAGTGACCACCCACCGGATCAGCCTAACACATGGCGACCACCCACAATCGGGCCGGGTCAACCATCAACACTTGGACATCACCTAACGACTGCCCCAAACTCAGGGCCAGAGCTGCCAATGCACAGTTCCCGCATCAGCCATCAAGTCATGGACAATCATCAAAACACGAGGGTCATCACTTCCCGCATGTGCAGCCACCAAAGAATCGCGCACGTATGTGGCTTTCATGAACAGTCGTTGTCACCGTTGCCACATGTCATCACCACACTCTGCAAGCCAACCATGTCTGCAGCTCTGATACCATGTTAGAAAGTTTGCCCACCACTGGATCTGTTCAACGGTCGACATTGACTAGCCAACCAAGGTCAATGGTTGGCAAATATCCAAAAGGTAACCCTAACACAAAATCATGTTATGAAAAACATATCAAGATAGAAAGAGAGCCAAAATTCAAAGAGTCTCCAGTTATAAGAAGTCCACATTTCAAACCGAAATGCTGAACGGAGAGTGAAGCAAAAAACAACTCCACCATCCATAGGATTCCATGAAGTACATACCTTCAATGCCTATGGGCAATCTTAAAAACCCAACAAATCAATGTAAGAAATATATTTAAGGGGTCAAGGTGACCAAACCTTGATAGTAATAAGTGTGTACGTGTGTTAAGATTTGACAAGAACCCCATAGAAGGCCCAATAATATATTAACTACACATGAAGAGTTAGGAGATGATATGGATAATCTTGATTAGAATTCCAGATGAGATACATCAAGGAATGAATTTCCATGGAACACTCTTGAACCAAACTTCAACCAGCACTGCTCCTACTTGCATCCATCCACAAAAAAGATATGTTAGAACAAGAACCCTTTAAAGTGGGATTGTAAGCTTCATAGCACAGCTGGACTTGTTATCAATGTCCAAAGTAAAATACAAGAAATGATCATCCAAGGAAACACACAGAGAAATAAAAAAATTGTATACACACAATTATTATAGAGATGTAGTTGATAATGAAATCACCACACAAGATTCCAAAGTATACACACATGGATCAGTAGCTCCAAGTAGAGCTCATTAACAGTATCACCAAGTATAGTGTGAAGCCTAAAAATAAAGAATATGGGTCCCTTTGAAGAGGATAGCCATAAACTATGATGAACTTCAATATCAGTTCAATAAGAGCATCATAAAAGGTAACCTATTAGATACTCAAGTAAGAACTTACAGAGGTAGTGTAAACTCATTGACAAAAAACTCATAATTCCATAATGTATTTCAAGATCATAATGATGGCAGCAAATGGAAGTAGAGGCCTTTAAGTGAGTTGTATCTTCTTGTAGTACTTTCGTCCATGCTACTCATGCTGTATAGTTAGATTCAATTCCCTGTTTGTAACAAATCAAGTGGAATAGAATACAAAAGATCCAAATATAATTGTATCTTCTTGTAGTACTTTCATCCATGCTACTCATGCTATATAATTAGATGCAATTTCCCATTTGTAACAAATCGAGTGGAATAGAATACAAAAGATCCAAATATAATTGTTTCTAGAATATCTAAATAGTGAACAATGTAATCCGAAGATCAATACAAGGGGATCTATGTAAATGGATGTACTCCCTAGGTGTCTCAGATTGCATCCATATCAGGTTACATATTAGATTCTAGAAAAAAACCGATTGTATAATAGTTGCGCATACCAACATCAAATGAAAACTGGGTAAGGCAAACCAAGTCTGATTCACAACAATATATGAGTAAGAGGAAGTCACCCAGGAAGGATAGAAGAGCGAAAAGCTTAATAGTTCTCATGCCAGGTATAAGATCATGTTATTATGTAACAAATATAGAGATTGCTACATAGAAGAAGTATTATCCCAAAAATATGCGGAGATCCATACCACCAGCTCAAACCATGTGCAATAGGTTCCCAAGCCCATGGTGAAATTTTTAACTATCAAATATGTTGAGTTACAATCATCAATAAGTACATGATACCAGACATGGACAACCCCCACTATAGACCCACAACTCATAACGTGATTCTTGCATAAGCAAGGAGATAATAGGAGCCAATATGATGTAAAATAACATTTACTCAAGAGATAGAAGATCCATCGTCATGCAAAAAAGCATAATATATTCATAGATAGTGCAAGAGTTCAAAACATAGACCCATGAGGATCAATATAGACCGTATGTGCATAAGGACATATATAAATGGATCCATAAGGAATGCCATAAAGAATACATTAAATCCATGTAAAGATTGATCCGGATCAAATGAATGCTCAGAGCTAGATAATCAAATGATAGTGTAGGAGACAATAGTTACTTGCAATATATTCCAAGCATAGTCTTGCAAGTCTCTCTAGGAGACAAATATAGTGAAAACATATAGAATGTAATTGGCAACCAATTCTAGCATGATCCTGGTATGTGCTATCGTATGCAATTGCACAGTTCCACAAATCCATCATATATTGTAATAGACATATCTATCAATGAGTCCAAGAGGAGAAGCTATGGATGTAGATGAGCTTTAGAATCATTCACGGAAGAGAAGTAAGTGCTAATCTTTTTTCATAAATAGAAGCATAAAAAAATTGCGCAACTCTTTGTACTAATAGTAAGAGCAAATCGGCATAATACCATTAAAGAGAGAAGTGAATGTATGATCCACAACTACTATTCAAGGTAGCGCAATTGTAGTGATTACACATCGTAAAAGAACATGGTAAAAGAAAATTAGAACAAAGCAACAAGCTATAAGAAGTTGGTCAACGTCTACATGCATTTGCAAGGCAAGCCATGCAACAACTCCAAGATAGGCTACATACAACACGTCTATGGTAGAAACTACACTAGCAAACATGCATAAAGATAGCAACAATCTAACTAGATGGATGCCAAGCTTCATCAACGATATTTTTTGAGCTTAGAAGAATGTTTCTAGATTTTTATGGAGCCTCAATAGATTCATGGAATCGTATCTTCACCAAGCTCATCCTCAAGGTCAACACACACCTAGGATTAGTAAAAGATTTGACATGTGAAGCCACATCATCTTATCTATCCTATCATCAGCATCTTGCCACATCCTCCTTAACTTACATCATCAACAACCACATGTAATTGCGATAGCTACAAGACACCTCAACAATACAAGTGTAGCATAGGTCCTCGGGTCATGTTCCGGTGAGAGGTGTAGGCTAAGGCATGGAAAGAAGATCTCATGCATGTGTGCGTTGTGAGAAACAGGGTTTGGTCACAATGATTGATGGAGGCTCTTGCCTCCACAGGAGTTCAAAAGTTTAGAAGGGGATTTCAGGGTTTGAAAAGGGGACAGGGTTGAGAGAGCTATCTAGGAGTTTCAAGGTTCAGAGGGGGTTGCAGAGTTAGGAGGAGTCCAAGGTTGAGGAGTGGAGAGCTAGTCTCCTTCAAATTTTCAAGGGGTAAGGGTTGAGGAGGAGGGACAAGGAAGGAGGAGGGTGGAGGAGGAGGAGGGAGGAGGAGGAGGAGGAGGGTGGAGGAGGGAGGGAGGAGGAAGAGGGAGGAGGGAGGAGGAGGGAGGACGAAGAGGGAGGAGGGAGGAGGAGGGGCGAGGAGGAGGGCAGAGGAGAGAGGAGGACGCAATGGAGATCAACCACATGAACAAAAGAGTGAGCTTGAACACTAAACCTAAATGATTGGGAGCTTCATTCCATTGAGAGATTTATACATGGTCTCTACACAATCCGTAGGTACCTCCGTGGTGGGACCTCTTTTGTAGGAGATCTTTTGGACAAGAGTCCCTCCACTTTTGGGGGGACCTTTTGGGTCTCTACACAAAGTGAGGGGACCTTTGAGTCTCTACACAAAGTGGGGGGACGTTTTGGATCTCTACACAAAGTGGGGGGACCTCAAAAAGTGTAGGCTTTTAGTCGCTCTTTCTCTAGATTTAGTCTTTCTCTCTCTAGATCTTGATTTTGCAAGTATGATTGGATCTTCTCTAGAGAGGATTTTGGCTATCCTCATCCTTTAAGATTCATCATACCATCTTTCAGGCTCAAGACATTACAAGCGGAGCTTTGCCGCTACTCTACACACATAATGTTCTCGTCGTTGTTGTCCTAGACTACACTTCTAGACCTTGTTGCCACGAGGTTAACAACATCTATGTGGAATTGAGATAGCCATCTATGTAGATGACTTGATAATTATGGGAAGCGAGACAATTGAGATAGCACATGCAAAGAAAATGCTATGTGTGGAATTTGATATGAAGGACCTTGGTGAGCTAAGGTACTTGTGAGAATTGCAAAACTTTGGACTCCTCATGGGATATGGATGCTACAATGGTAGGATATATTGATATGCTCCAAAATTTTGGGATGACAGCATGTAAACCGGCTACCATGCCAATGGACGTGAATTTGAAGTTAAACCTGGTGTTGAAAAGGAATTGGAAGTGAACTTGGAGTTACGTCCTGGTGTTTTGGAGGAATTGGAAAATCAAATCATGTATTGGAACTTGGTTGGAAGTTTGTTGACTAGGCTAGATATGTGTGGTGATATAGGAGTGTTGAGACAACACATGTAGCAACCAAGGAGGCCACATTTAGATGTAGCACAAAGGATGCTATAGTATACAATGCTATGCTAAATGATGGGATGCTTTATGCATATGTTACAGCCATAGAGGTGTTTTGAGTAGCATCCAACTGGCTACTAAACAAGCGTATCATGCAAGGAAACAGCACATAGAAGTGCATTATGATTATGTTAGGGAGAGGTCCTTGTATTTATTTGACATGTGCTAGGACAGACGAGTAGGTGGCTGACATATTCACAAAGTCATTGGGTGTAGAGAAGCACAAAAAGGATCAAATCATGTTGAGTGCGATGGACTTTGGTTTGAGCTCAAGGGTGTAGCTATCATAGTAATATAGCCAGCTACCTTCATAGTTAGTTGTCAGTTACTACAATTAGTGTATGAGTAAGATAAACTCTTGTTAGTCATGCACTATTGTATAATGTGAGAAGTAGAAGGAATAGAGAAGAAGAGATTTATGTGTGCATCTATCTCTCTTATGTGTGAAGAATTCCTTTCTTGTTTGTGTGATTGTGTGTGTGTGTGCTTGCAACATCTCAAACTCCCATCTCCCTTGCATATTCTTTCACACAAAGGGATTTTGTTAAGGCTCTTGCCACACTCACTAAGGGGATGTCAGTTCAAAGAGGGTAGGAGCATTAGTTAGGGTTAGAATTAGGATGGTTTTACAAACGTGGGCCACATGAGTCATTCTTTAAGATTAAGAGCATGTCTAGATATGTCATATTCTACTGCATTATTGGTAGGGTAGGTCTTTTATGTAAAATAATTAGAACAACTCCCTCTCTGAGTTAGCTACAATTATCATCTTCATTGAATTAGAGAGTAGGAACTGAACTACATGAATAACCATTTGGGACTCACCACCCAACCATAGAGCCCTTCCATCTCACCCTTAAGGACATAGGTTATACGTAGGTCTATGGCTTAAGGTTGTAAGAAAATAATACAATGTCTGTGCTCAACAGATAACAGGATCTTGTAAGCAAGAGAGAAAACAAGATAGTATGGAGAATAAAAAATTTGATTACTATAGAACTGATACAATAGATGGCGCTGCCTCCCAGCCGTGTGCTCCTGTGAAAGAAGCTTCGATGGCATGCTGGAAACAGTAGAAGATGGAGGCTGAATGCTAAGGAATCAAGGTTGCTGTAGCCAGTGATGAAATGGGCTTCACGGGCTTGCTCCTATATAGCCACCAGTCATAGTTGGTTAGGCTCAATTGGGTGGCCGACCCAGTCCGCCCAAAACGATCGACTGGGGGTCGGTCTCGAAATAGGCCACTGACCACATGATAGAACCGGTTCGGCCCATAGCCATCCGGGATCATCTGAGGCTCCAAACGGGCCCCGCAACCCGAGAGTGGGCTGCCTCAGGAAATGCTCCGTCTATCCTCAGTGCGGTCAGTCAAGGGATGACTTCCCACACTTGCATGTAGCCTAGTTGGCGGTGTGCCAACTCTATCTGAAGCCGTCTAGCCATCAGGCCACACATGGCCCCCATCTAGTGTCCAAACTAGGACCTATCAGCAGATAACCAAGCTGGGGGCTTACAAGTTGAGTTAGCTGGTTCCCGTGTAGTTACACGAGAGTGGAGCATTGATATCTAACAAAGGCATCCATGTTCCATATCATGGAGATCCCCTCCATAAAGTAGGCATCAACCTAGCTTTGTCATGCCTAGGGCCAAAATCCATAATCTAAATATTGATTAATGGATTCCCATGGCCCAAGCTGTCATGTTGATATATAGCATAGGCCATGGCTAAATATATCATGAGAGATTACCCATAGACCTCTAGTCCATATGGTTTTTTAAAACCTTTGGCTTGAGGGAATTCCATCTCCAATCTAATCGCCTCACCCTCTTGGGTCTCCTCTAGCCGCAAGATTAGCTATTGGTAATCATGGTTAGTCACGAATGTAAAATACTTCCCCCCTCAATTCAGTCCTTGTAAATAGAAGAGGTAATCCTTATCTTTGAGCTAGCAATTCTCTTTTCAATTAGATTTACCTAACCTATATTCCAACAAACATTACATCTTGACTTCAATACAAAGTCCACATAATTTTAGAAGTTCATGTGACATTCCATAAATAACTCATAATCAATCCTTGAGGCATCCCATACCACCATAAGTCATTTCTAAGATGATACATATGTTGGATCAAGTCCTTAATAGTTTTTGGTTGAAACTCAAGCCTCAAGATAATCAGAACACTTTGTGGCATGCAACCTTACTCCTAGATTCCCATATGAAATATATTCTAGGTCTTCCACTAATCTTTTCGATTCATCTATGAGTGACAACATATATATTTTTTCCTTGTACAAAAAAAAATGCAGTAGATCAATTCTAAAAATAAGAGAGAATTCTAATCATGTGCCACACATGATCAAAGAGCAAAATCAAATTATGTATCATGATAATGTATGATACTTTCCAAATCTCAAAATGTGTGCATACATTTAATAGTGATACTGATAATTGGAAAGTGCCAATAAGAGATCGAAGAAAGGTATTAGTATATTGAGGTTATATTTGGATTTTTGGATCGAGGAATTCCCTTGGACTTGGTTGGAATACCCAAATTTATGGTTTACTTGAGATTCCCACTTATTACTTGGATTTCACTAACTAATCAAACATAGAGAAAAATAATACCAATGCCAAATAAAAAATATCAATTTTTGGCGTCACATCTTTCCCCCCTCAGCACATCCTCTCTAGTGATAGAGAGGGTCTGTTGGCCCTCAAGGTGATCGAGCATAGAAGAATTTAAGGCGATACTCATTGGTGCATATGGGTATCACCATGCCATCAACATCCTCAAGATGATAGGTTCGGTGAACTTCTTATTGACTTGATATGGTCCCTCCCATTAGCCGATAAACTTTTTTTTCTAGCCACTCTGAATCATCAATAGGAAAGATGAATCCTGCCTCAAGTAGTTGTGTTACCTCTTTCTTTAGTGTCTTAGCTTGGATCACCCCTAATCGCCTTAAGCATTGCACAACTGGCTTACTTTCTGGCTTCAACTCAATCTTGTGCTTCACAAGAGAGACTAGTCGAACTTGTGAATAGCTTGTTGCAAAGAGATATGGGAAATCATCTAGCATATCCAAGTACTAGAGCTTCTCACTACCTAATAGAGAATCACCAAGAAGCTCTTCATTGTGTTGGCGTCGTTTAATGTGCTCCACATCCTCCACATGAAGTGTCTCTACAGGATCTTTTTGTACCACCACCTTGTTCCCTCCTGACTCACCATCCCGATCAGCACCAGGACAAAGATCAAAGGCCACTCCTTCCACCTCATCCTCTGAGCTGGACTCCTCGGAGCTACACCGTGTCTCTTCATCTTCATTGGTTAAGTTAGAGCTCGAACTCTCTGATGTTGAAGACTCCTCCTTGACAACTTCCTTTTTGCGACTTCTGATGTTGTAGCGCACCTTCTTATCATTTCCCTGCAAAATCAATTCTCTAGTATCCCACTTTTGAACAGCCTTCACCTTGTGTAGCCAAGGCCTTCCCAAAATGAATGGATAGGCACATGCATCTGGCTTGGTAGGGATCACCTGAAAAGTAGTCGGCACAGAAATGCCACATACCTCCACTTCTAGATTCTTCACAACTCCCAAGGTCTTTACCCTAGTGTTGTCAGCCAATTTGATGTGATAAGGAGAGGTAGTACTAGAGTATTTTAAATCAACATATATCATGGTCTTCTCACTCATGACATTAATCGATGCACCTCCATCAATGTAAACATTAGAAATCACTTGACCATCAATGATCACATCAATCATAGGTACATCATCACAAACCTCTATATCTACCTTTTGAACAATAGGAATGACACTTTTCTTTTTTTTCTTCTTTGACACTCTTGTGCTTGCTAGCTTTCCCCATTCTTTCCGTAGTTTTGGAGACAAAGCAAGTAATTGACCAAAGGTGATATGAGCTTCCTTTTCTTTAAGGTCAGACAACCAGTCATAACTTCCAATGCCTTGTCCTAAAGGAAAGTTTGACTAGCTAATTCTCCTTCTAGATGCCTTCTTTTTCTTACTATGGCATTCGTCTTCCTGATGTTTCTCATCTACTTCTTCCTTGCTTTCTTCTTCTTCTTTTGCTTTACCATGCCCCCGTTTAGGCATCATTACCTCTCTTTCCTCATCCCTTGAAGAAGCTTCTAGCAAGGATACTTGTTTTTCTTCTTTCTTTCTCAATCTAGGACACTTGGGGCGATAGTGACCTTTTTCATTACATTCATAGCAAGTGACCCCACTCTTATCTCGAGGCCTATCCTCACTCTTTAGTGCTCTAGGTTGTCGTGCATTAACCAAATGCAATTTGAAATTAACAAACTCTGCCATCAATTGGGAGATATTATGATCTAACTCAGAGGACTTTGCTACTCCACCTTAGAAGTTGAAGCTATTGAAGACACAAAAGAGGATTCAATCTTTAGAGAAGATTCTTTCTTGGTCACAATGTGAAGTGCCTCCATGTATGTTGTTGGATCTTTACTCATTACTTTTGATCGAAGATGAGGCTCGAAAGCCATAACAAATTTGCTCATCTTTAAATGCTCCATCCCTACGAGACTTTGAGGGGCCGATGATGTGGATGCCATAGCTTGTAAAGCTGCCCTTTCATACTTTGTCCATAAAGTTTCATATCGGATCGCCAACACAGAGACCATCTCACCTCTCCCTGATAGAACTGGTCCAATTGCAACATCAAAGCATTTGGTGACTCCGCTGCCCCAAATCTCTACTTCATTATAGCCACCACTTGGTCCCAATCCTCCTTGGTAGAGTCTAGCAAGGCCTCATGCCAACTCAAGGCTACACCTTCAAGAAAATCAAGCAAAATCTTTGCTTGATCCTTCATGGACCATCCAGCTGGCATCCTCGAACAAAATCCCAAAGATAAGACTCTGGGTCTTCCCCTTGGGTCCCTCGAAACATTGGAATCTTCACCATGATGAAACACAAAAAGGAAACACTAAGATCCAAATAATATCCCACACAAGATCCAAACAAGATCCCATAGAGCCTTAGTATACCAAGATCCAAATAATATCCCAAACAAGATCTAAACAAGATCCCATAGAGCCTTAGTATACCAAGACCAACTTATTATGCACATAAACACTTGTTGAAAACCCTCCAGAATGTGATCCTCAACAAAATCTTCAAAAATAAGTGACCAACCAGCACCATGAAAACATTGTATATACATGCATTCAAGAATCACCCTTGTCACAATTGGAAATGCACATAACAGCTTCAAGATATTGTACTCTTCATCATTTGCATAGCCAAAGAAGTTGAAAGCATTGAGAATCACCAGTCCACTGTTACAGTCAAAAACTACCAGAAGACTCAACTCTTCTTCACACCAAGCTTCCAGTGCATGAAACAATCCCCAATCTTTCATTGTGCCTGCTGCTAGCATTGTCAATTCACCAACATATTCAAGAGTGCAAACATAAAGGGTATGATCATGATGATCGTGCGAATAGCTTGAGCATCACCTTCACAATCTTCTAGTTCTCTTAAACGAGCTGCAATCTCCTCTACCAGAGTTCTTCTAGGCATCTTCTTTATCACATCAGAAAACACATTCCTATACTAGGCATAACATGCAACGAAGACCGTTTAGTAAGGTGGGATGAATCCAATACCAAATGTACTTGGCATCTCCACCAAAAGATGTGACATGAAGTTGGGGGTAATAAACTTCACGCACTTCTTCACTTCCTACTGCCTTTGAACTGAGTGACAAAGATATTTATCACTAAGAAAGGGACATTAAAAAGAAGCTTTTATGCCAAGATACCACACCATACTTTCCTCCCTTAGATGAGAATGAAGATGGTAACATCCCAAGTGTTGTACTCAAGCATAGGGAGAAGGAAAGGATCAACAGAGGCCATAATCTCAGCAAGCCGGTTTGAGCCAAAGAGAAGAGTGATACGTCATTGAGAGAAGATCTTGCGGCTCAACATGACATGAACTGAAATATATCGAGGAGTTTGAAGGGGCTGATTGGGTCGGATGAATAGGTTCCGAGGAAACATTGCACCTTCTTCATAGATACCTTTACAATTAGCTCAAAACACTCTACTAGCTGTCCTTAGACACAGAGGCCTATAACTTTCAGTAGAGACATGATATTAAAGATTCAAACACACATAGAGATGCAGCTTGAGATGGGCTTCACACAATATAAGTTTCATCAAAATCAGACTATTGAGCAAAAAGTTATGAGCAAAACACTAACAGGGGGTCAAATTATCATAAAACTGCCCTCCACCCATGCTAATTTCACCTAAGGAGGATGCTCCCTCAAGACTCCACCTTCATCAACGATCCACCACTCATAGATTTTGCCTAGAAGAGGGTAAGTAACTCCCTTGGTGGCTCAGGAAATGGATGGACCATGTGTGTGCAATGAGCGGCCGAATAGAAAGAACTTTTAAGGCTTTGAAAGAAAGAAAAGGAAAGAGAGACTCAAGAGAGGGAATACGAAGTGATCTTTATTGTCAATAGAGTAAGACTCCACTCCAATAAAACTCAAAATACTACAAACACAAGGGAGAAGAAGAGGTTTCATACATACAAGAGGGAGCGGAAGCTCCAAGACTACTCATAGAGAGAGAATGAACTAGAGAGAGGTGGATTCAAGAGTCTATATAAGAGAATATCTACAAGAGGGAGAGAAGGCTCATGGAAGAGGCTTGAGGAGACTAGAGCTACAGCAACATGAGGCCTAATGGTGGAAGAGATGATGAACAAGGGAGAGGAGGGCTCCTTTTATAGAGATTTTGTCACCCTCCTTCACCCATTTACAATTGTTGCCTGTAGATTCTTTTCCCCATTAATCACATAAGACCGTATGTCACCATTCATGTCCTTTTTGGCTACTCTTGCCATGTGTCCCATCAAAAGATGCTCAAAACTCTTAAAATATTGAGAAAGTCAAGAGTCTCCCCACATGGAGCCCATAGGGACCCTCTCTTTTCCATATGTCCAAGATTGAACATTCTATTGGAGACTAGCCATCAATATGTTTGTTCTTTTTGCAATGTTTTGACATGAATGTGAGTATAAAAATTGACTTTCACTTTGTAATTTTGTCAGAAGGAACGGTATGATATGAATTATTCTCACTTAGGAAGTATTAAGAGATTGGTTAACAATGGATTACTCTCATTAAGTGTTTGAAAAGGGCACGAGCGAATGTCTGCAATTAATTTATAAACTGGTCCTATAGTGTAGTAGGATAGTTGTTTGATAGGACACACACACACACACAGAGTCCCTCCCATTACAGGAAGGAGCATGGATCATATTGATCTTATTGGGGTCTTTCCCGATATGGTTTAATGTTCTATATTAATGTGGAAATAATAACAAACTGACCATTTTGGAACAACAATTAATCTTTGAGATAAGATCAGAGAGAAGAATCATAGATAGTAGATGATATATATGTATATAAGATAGTATGAGATGGCTAACACCTATATACCAAGGGATATTTTTCTAATTAATGCAAGTATTTGTTGTGTGTTCTTGAGGGTGGTCTATACTTTGACTCCTTTCCTTTTCGGGAACTTGACCATGATCATGAGTGCCAATGAATGTGATTATTAGTGAGCAGTCTTGACTCTTAAGCTAAGGGCCTTAAGTAGGTATGGAGAGAAGGGGGAGATGAGATGGCAATGACTTGAGTAGAAATAGGGCACGTGTTGTGACTACAAATGCACAATCAAAATTTCTTGAAATTAGAAATGCTCGTTCACAATCTTCAAGACGAGTTATGACTTGGCAAACTGTGGATGCATCGAGTCATGCCCATGCTAGTGTTGATATTCCTGAAAATGTTCCCGAGATTGAAGAAGGAGTTGCAGAAGAGGATCTCATTGCCGAAATGGGCACTACCCCAATGCTTGATCCACCCTGTGAGGTTGTTAACCAAGATACAGGGAGAGGATTTATGCGGGTGTCACAATCCTCTCAAAGAGTTGTTCCACGTGCATAGGGGGGAAAACGTAAGTCACATGGTTCAGAGTAGGACTTTGTTATTAATATTCGTGACTACGTTGAGTGGAAATGCAAATATTGTGGAATACAAAATTCTGGGGGAGCACCTTGCATAAGGGGCCACTTGCTTGGTGACTCAAGAAAGAGCATTCAGCGTTGTGCGGCCCCAGGAGCTGCTGTAGGCAGCTGGCATCTTGATAGAGAAGATGCAAGCTTCTGGAAAAACATGAAGAAGATCAATTTGGGAAAGTCAAGGTATAAGTGGAGTAGAGTCTATAAGCATACACAGTGACAGAAGTACTAGTGTTGGAGGGTCCCATGCCATAACTCCTTGTTTGGACACTAGCATGCAAGATAGATTGCCACCTATGGCTCGTGAAGCTAGATCGGTAGTAGCTACTACTCCTAACTTGAGGAAACCCACGATAGTTGAGAGCATCCGCGTTCAAGACTTGGAGAATGCATAGTATGTTGGTAGATCAATCTTGCGAGATCAGGATATCCACTGAGTATGGTTGATAACAACAATGATATGAGAGCTGCATGGAATTGCATTGCTAACTATGGGTCGGGCTTCTCTCTCTCTCTCTCTCTCTCTTGTCATAGACACATATAGTTTTGGATGGTAAGCTAGGATGCTAAGCACCCCCACCCCCCTTCTCCTTATCTTCAACTAGCAAAACAATGGGTAGCATACTGCTAGGCTACATTTTTGTCTAATGATCTCCTACATATCTATTGAGGCCGTACTTGCAACATGCCATGAACCTTTTGAGGTAGGTTTGTCATCAAGATAGAAGGCCTTGTGAGTAGCACCACAAACAAGAGTGACTCCAGTAAACTATAGGGACTATGCATTGTGCTTTTTAAACTTGTGTAAATTTTGACAAAACTAAAAAAATTGATAAGAATTGAACCACCTTCTTACCACATATTGCGTACGTCATTGTTAGATAAGGCATATGCAGAAGAGAAAGAGTACATAAATCGTATCCTTTTCGAGCAACTACATAACATCGGATGCACAATTGTCTCTCACGATGGACAAGCATAAAATGCCATGCTTTATTGAGTGTGATAGTTATATTGCCACGTGGGGAGGCCTTCCACACATCGATTGATGCCTCACATGTAAAGAAGTCGGGGACATATATGGCTTGTGTGTTATCCAAGGTTATAAGAGAGTTAGGCCTTGAAAAGGTTGTTTAGGTTGTCATGGATAATGCCAAGAGTTGTAAAAAGGCAGGAAGAATATTGCAAAGGGAATATACCAATTTATATGCATCTGCATGTTGTACACATACTTTAAATCTTGCATTGAAAGATTGGTATAAACAAGTGCCATGGTTCAAAGAGATTGTTTGTGAGGCTCGAGAGATCATCAAGTTAGTACGATCGAAGCAACGTCTTGAAGCAATCTTTATGTCTCATGATGGTTCTACCATGTTGCAATTGCCAGCAATCACGAGATTTGCCATGTGCTTCTACACTTTGCAATCTCTAGCAAAAAATAAGAGTTTTCTTATACAGACATTTCATTGTGATGCATTTGAACGATGGATGTCAGAGTTGATCGGATAGGGCAACAAAGGAGAAAATGCATGACCTGAAAGAAACATCGGTATCCCCTACATTATGGAAATGGTTTGAGGATGCCGCTAATGCTATGAAACCTATTTTATATGCGCTTAGGGAATTGGACTTAAAGTCTCCAACAATTGAAAAAGCATGGATGCACTTTTGGAGTATTGAGCAAGCTCTTATTGCGAGAAATCCCCCTGCCCGCCCGGGCCAAGAGAATGAGAGAAGACCATTTAATGCTACAAAATGCAAGGAATTGTGGCAACTATTTAGGCTGCAATGGGAGAAAGCTCATAATCCATTGCATAGTGTTGGGTACCTTTTAGACCCCGAGTGGTGGAATATGAAGCCCGAAGAGATCCCAATTGTTATGCATGACTTTCATAAGGTGGTGTGACAATATTATCCCCAAAACCATGAGTTTGCAAAGTGTTGTAACAAGTTATTGTATTCGAAATGTGTTCTTGTTTTTTGATTGCAGGTTGCGGTTTAGGGTTGGATAAGAATTGTCTTGTTGTGCATTGTAAATATCTTGTGTTAAGGGTTTGGGCTTTCATTCTTCCTTGTCGCCATCGCATAGGCATCTAGGTTGTAATGCCAATTGTTGTGCTCTTGACCAAGTTCAATTGATCAAGAGCATAGCAACTGGCATACCACTCTATCTCATATGCAATAGAATCCTATGCAAGGACGTGAGGAAGAAGCATGTGCAAAGTCTAATTTCTTGTCTTTGGTAACACTTATGTTTAATGACTTTAAAGATAAGTTTTAATTGTATGTGTGTGTGTGTGAGAGAGAGAGAGAGAGAGCGAGACTTGTGTTTAGGGTTTGGGATTTGCTTCTTTCATGTCTCCATCACATAGGCTTCTGGGTGGTTATGCCAATTGTTGTGCTCTTGACCAAGTTCAATTGATCAAGAGCATGGAAACTGGTATACCACTCTGTCTCATATGCAATAAAATCCTATGCAAGGACATGCGGAGGAATCATGTGCTAAGTTTAATTTTGTGTGTGTGTGTGTGTGTGTGTGTGTGTGTGTGTGTGTGTGTGTGTGTGTGTGTGTGTGTGTGTGTGTGTGTGTGTGTGTGTGTGTGTGTGTGTGTGTGTGTGTGTGTGTGTGTGTGTGTGTGTGAGAGAGAGAGAGAGAGAGAGAGAGAGAGCACTTGTGATGAAAGTGCATATAATTATATTTCAATGGCAAATAGAAAATGCTTTCAACATTTACTTTAATAGTTTATAATTATGAAAGTTAAAAGTTTACTTTATATAAGATTGCATAATGTTTTACATTCCAAATTCCAATTGATGCAACCATAGCCTTCCTTAATTTATTTATTATGAAATAACCATAGCCTTCCTTGATGCAATTAAATTATTTGTTTTCAATTAACCATAGCTTTCCTTAAATTATTTATTATGAAACAATATATTGACAATATTCCAATTGATGACTTTAAGATTGCATGTGATGGATTTTTCGATTGCACAGTGCAAAATAATTATGAACATTGGATGCATTTAAATTACACACGAAGAATTTAAATATATGAATCCCACCACACCATATAGTATACCATCTTATAACTTCAATGAACTTAAAACAAAGGCATATATTTTCATCATAAAGAGATTGTATACATGGTCATGAACTTCATTCAATATGATGGTCCTGGATACAACTATGCTAAGCCCAACACCATGTACAATGCCATTGATAGTTGGGCTTTACAAAGTGAACAAATGGACCTAGTTGGCAAGTAATTTGCTAGACAATAAAGATGAAATTTGTGGCCGCAAGGCAAAGAGTAATAGCCAGTACAATTATCAAACAAGCATTAGCATATTGGGCACAAGCAATTGTTTAGGCTATCGGAGGGAAGGGGTTCCACGGCATATGGTTGTGGGGATGGATGGTGACAAATATCTAACCGTGCCTCCACACTTGCATTTCCGATTAGTGTTGCACGTGATTCGTGGGCCTCTTACCGCAACCATGTGTTGAGGTCCTCCAAGCTCTTCAATTGGGCATGTAGAGCAATAATCTCATCCTACAACTCTAGCTCGATTCGCGATCTTTTAGTCTCTAGGCATTGGACTTGCTCAAACCAAGCCACATTCTCTTCATGAAGTTGTGCCACTTATTGCCATGCGCACCCTCTAATGCCATGGACAATTGGGATTGGGTGATCGTCACTTCTATACAACCACGCATACGCTTGTCCTTGCATGAGGAGTCCACCTGTATACCTTTAACGAAGTGCATGTACAAGAATTTGGTGAAGTACATTGCCACTTCATTATGGTGTGGGGGCTTTCCATATACCTCCATGTAGATTTTCCTGGCATTTTGCCGAACCCGTTCGTCTCAAAAATTTACTATCTTCCACCTCTCATGCTATTCCAAAGCTTGGGTTGGGGTGCTTCCATCTCCCTCTGTTCTTCTGTGTCTCCTCGCTTGACTGCCTGAGGCTACCTCTTCATCTGCCTCTAAGGGCTAGATTGCCTGGAGCTCTTGTTTGGAGACCAGCTTGTGTACTTCTTTCCAGTGCATGGCTGCAAAACCAATGCCCATGGTGTCGATTGCTATTCAGATACTTATTGAAAATATCTTTAAACAAAAATTGAATTATTAAACACACAGACCTCCAGGTTGAGCATACACAGATGTATGCACAATAGTCAATGCTGGCACATGCTCGTGCGCTATGTTGGCAACCCTGCATAGTTGTTCAAACTATAACTATTGATGCTCGGCACATCGTGCCTCCTCTTTAGCATCCTCTTGTGTCAATGGATGCTTGCTTGCTCTTCTGGAGACTTCCTCCTCCCTATGCAGAGGAGGAGTATCCTCTCCTTGTGACATTTTCCAAAAGTGTAGTGTGGATACTATAGTTTGGATAGCTTAGTATAGATAAATGCCCTGAGTGTAGTATGCAAAGTCTGCATGCATCAAAATCAATATTTGAGAGTTCATCTTGTGTGAGATAGGACACAAGATGCAAATGTCACATACAATATGCTTGATGAAAGATGAAGATGTTACAAATTCCATGCAAAATGTACACGTTGCAATCTTGAATAAATGCTTTCAAATGTTGCAATCTTTACAAAATATAAAAGGTTGTACATCCACAACATAAATGACATCTTTTTTTAATTATAAATTCTTTCAAGGCCAATAATTTTATTTTTGAACAAGAAGTTTATTACAATAAGTTTGACAGACACATGGTGTCCCAAAAATATTACAAGGCAAAAAATGTGGCTTATGTTGCAAGCCTAAGGGCAAGAGACATCTCTTCCATAGGCCTCATAGCCAATTCTCCCTCATATTCCACTCTCTTTAAGATATCATTGGTCTCTACAAATAGCTTTCTATGATTGGCAATGTGATGCATCATTTGTTCATGCACATGACGTTTAATGGCATTAACAACATGAGAGGGAGGCATTTTTCGATCATTCTCAATATAACCCCAGGCGTCTTCAAAAAATTGAATCATCTCAACAATGGTCCATCCCAATGCATAGGTATCTGCATGGCATGTATATCTGCCTCTTAAGGCTACTTCTTGTAGCTTGGGTGCAAGCCACTTTTCTCACCCATGCTCTTCCTCTTTCCTGGAAAACTCTCGTAGCAAAGTCAGCATCTATCTCGAAAGACTTCTTCTTCATATCCTTGAATGCTTTTTGACTCTCCAAGAAGTCCTCCCCCAATCTATGATGCCTACTCGGCATCTAGACTTTTCAACAAAATCCAATAAGATGTTGCCTGGGGGGTGCAAGTCTATGTGCATCCACCTTCCTGCGTGCAGCCTTGCCAAACCATCCACAAGTGCATGGATGATATGGAGGAGGTTCTCACAAAAGACATTGATCCGAGCAATATCTTCCTTTTCCAATGTAGATGGGACTTCCCCACTTGCTGTGGCCATCAGATCCGCTCCTCCTCATAGAACATGGTGAAAGTAGCGTGTGAACCTACCCTGGTCCATTGGCAGAATCTGAAGAAAAACTGTAAAAAGCTACCACCGTTAAAGTAAGGTGTGATGGTCCACAATGGCTCTTCTCAAGTTGCTGCGATCACACGTACAAGGACTGGGTGTAAAATCTGCATGAGTTGTTCTTTCCTTGCTTCTCATGTACACATCCCAATATTGCCCTTGTACTTCTTTACGGCATCTTGTGCTTGGCCAGACACTCATCCATTGTGTCAATTTGAAGACATCAAAGTCTTGTGCAAGAGTAGGATCTGCATTGCATGCTTCGTTGAAGCAGGTCTCTGCATTCCCAATAAAGCTATCAACCCAAGCATTGCATCTATCTCCCATTGCACCCGACTCGCAAGGTCATCCTGACCTTCAAACTGCAAACTGGTCTTAGCATCACCAAGAATCCTCCTCTTCATGGTGCTAACTCCCTCTAAACTAGATACGGTTGATTCCATCTCAATCTCCTCCATGTTGCACACCCTAATAAAAAAGGCATCCAAATGCTCCTCATCACTCTCTTGCACTTGCCCTTACTTAGCTCTTCCCCTACTTAGCTCTTCCCCTACTTTTCACTTAGTGCCGGAAGTTGAGGCCATGCTTGTGATTAGATCTTGTTGTGTGTGTGCGGAAAGCTTTCTCACGTGACACTAGCAAATAGCTATAGTTGCCACACAATAGTCAGTAGGCAGGCATCTGACAATAACTCCCACCCTATGCATGCATGAAATGCAAATGCAAATGATTTCAATATACGCGTGCAAATGATTTCAATGCAAATTTGTTAATTACAGGAAATGCACACATGTAAGAAATGATTCTTTCAATACATGCATGCAAGAAATGATTCTTTCAATGCATGCATGCATGAAATGCAAGATAATATCGTAAGAATTTTGATTTTAATGCATGCATGCAAGATAATTTCGTACAAAAATTGATTTCAATGCATGCATGCAAGAAATGCAAGATAATTTCATAAAAATTTTGAAAAAACTCCCCCCCCTTTAAGTGGAGGACCCAGGAAACCTAGTACTAGGTTGTGGTCCCAACTAGCCCCCCGTCCTATTCAGGATGCGGGACCAAGAACCACTTCCTGGACTAGGCCCCTCAGCTAAGAGATGGAGAGATGAGGATTTTTACCTCTTCTTAATCCACTATTAGTGGACAATGACACCAACTGTTAGCATATATTTTCAAGCAGTAGTAATACCGCCAGTAGTTCAAGCATAACCACCAGTAGCAGTAGTACTATTGGAAGTAAAAATATTGATACTACTAGTTGTACTACTACTATTGGCGATTATACTTGAACTACCGATAGTAATAAAAGTACCAGTATGTATCTAGTTTCCAAGTCAAGGCCACCTGATAGCGCAACGCCATGATTCTAACCGCCGTGGTGAATGCGTGAAATATGTCATCATGACATGTAATCACAAAAAAATTCATGCGATTACGTGAATATGAGATCCTTGGACAAAAATGATCAATTTTTGAATAAGGGCCTTTTTTTTTTTGAGCCCTAACCTAACCTAATGTACTATGGTTAGCTTTACTAACCTAATCATTAGTTAGTCCTACCCTAATCTCCCTCTCTCTCCTCTCTCTCTTCTCTCTCTATATTCTATCTCTCTCTCTCTCTCTCTCTCTCTCTCTCTCTCTCTCTCTCTCTCTCGCCGAGCCAATGGCGGAGGAAGATATGTGATGGCGGTGGTGATGGTGGCATGTAGGTATAGCGAGAGCAAGGTGTTTGTGGTGGTGGTGTGTGTGGCAGCATGCGGGTGCAACATGTGCATGCATGGAGATCAAAGTCAAGGGTGGAGCCACAGAGTGGGCATGTGTTGAATGGCTATTCATGGCCCGAATGGTAGCACACATGCTGTCCTATGCACCTGCGGCCTATGCACATCATGGCACACTATAATTGGTTGGACATCCAATGGCGACAGGTATGATGATGATGGTGGTGGGGAGATGGGTGGATACAGTGCTAGAACAATGATGGCGATGGTGGTATATGACAACGGTGGGGCGATGTAGTGCAACACCGATGAGAGAGTGCACGGTGGTGCACTATGCCAACAATATGATGGCATGTGGCACCCGAGGCACTAGTGTGATGCCTTAAGTGCATGGCACCCTTAGAGAAAGGCACAAGGCACCCCTAACGCTCGACGAGCTAGCACAATGCCTAGGTGCACGGTGCCCAAGGTGCATGGCATCAGTGGCATGCAGAGCACGAGCATGGCCCACATGTGCGAGATGATTGGGGGGGGAGCAGGAAAGGGTGGGATTGGGGGCAGGGGGAGGGTGTTGGTGGAGAGGCATGTGGTGGAAGGGGTTAGGGGGGGAGGGGGGGGGAGGGTTCGAGTGGAGGGGGAGGGGGGGGGGGAAGGGTGCTAGTGGCAGGAGGGGGGTAGGGGTTGGGAGAGATGGGGTGAGGGGGAGGGGGGGTTGGGAATGGTGGTGGAGAGAGGTTAGGGGTCGGGGAGGAGAGAGAGGTGGAGGGAGAGGGAAGGGGAGTAGAGGGAGATAGAGAGATAGTGGGAGGTAAGGGGGATGGAGGGAGGTAGAGAGATTTTGTGAGAGGGGGGTTGGAGGGGTAGAGGGATGGTGGGAGGAGGTATGGTGTGGAGGGAGAAAGGGGGATGGTGGGGTGGAGGGAGATGGGGGTGTAGAGAGGTAGAGAGATGGTGGGAGGAAGGGGGATGATGGGGTGGTAGGAGAAAGGGGGATGGAGGGAGGTAGAGATATGGTAAGAGGTGGGGGGATGATGGGGTGGAGGGAGATAGGGGGATTACCTTGAGTGGTGGAGGTGATGGAGGTGGGGAGTGGGGGAGTTTTGACGAAAAAATGATGGTAGAAGGGGGGGACTAGTGTGAAAAAAGGGGTGGTGGTGGTGGTGGTGGAGATGGTGAGTAGCTACCATAAAGAGAGACTTACACATGAACAATTGAAACCAAATGAATGGACTTGGAAGTGTGCAGCTGATGTCATGAATTTTTTAAGGGGCATGTTTTGTGGCAGTGACTCAGGTGAACAGAGTCTTTTGGGAAATCAAAGAGGATGAAGTACACAGAGATAGTCATTGGGAATGCAAGCATGTGGAAGGTTCACAATTTATGCATTCTATTAATAGATACTCAGGTATAGATAAATGTTCCTTGAGGTGTAGGAAGCTCTCTTGCTTTTGTGATCCATATATGTAGTGAAAATGGAGACGATGAAAGAGTAAGGCATATGTAGAAATTTGGGAGTATGATACTAGTCCCCATGGCTAATGGGGTGAAGGATCAAATAATAGCTATAGTGATGAAGAGGATGTTGATACCCCCATGTATGTTGGTCCCCCATATGCCTTGAGCGATGCATTGTGTGTGGAAGAAAACTTTGTTGTCAATATGTCAAGTAACAAGGAGTAAGGTGAATACTTCTACATTATTAAGTACTTTAAGGAAAAGAAAAGAATACCCAGGGAGATGTTGAATAATTGGGACAATATTTTTCCTACTTGACCGCTAGCAGTTACAGAATACTACTATGAAAGAGTCCACAATGATGTGTGGTAGCTTCTTGTCAACAAACCTCCCATTCTCATGTATGCACACCTAGTGTGGGCCATCAAATTTCATATGGAGCCCCTACTAGGAGAGGAAAATCTTCTCAGGGTCATTGTTTGCTTTGGTGTAGCCATTTTTGGTGACGTTTAGGGCATTTTTTGTATATAGGTATCTTCCTTGATCCATAACTTATGCATTGCTCAAAGGAATTTGACAAAATCTGTCTTCAAGTTGTAGTATACATTATAATCCTAAACATGAGACCAAAAGAAAATAAGGAATAGAGCATTACATATGATATGTTGCATGTGAAGCATGCATCCTAAAGAGTATAAGATATAACAATTTATTCATAAACATCAAAATTTGTTCTACACATACATACAATCTAGGTAATCATTCAAAAGTACACTGATTGAGCTTCTCCTTGACCCAAGGACATGCTTAATTGAGAATCTTAGGTATGGTTTAAGGGACCTCCAATGTTGTGCTAAAATTATGCACACCCATTTGAGGGCATGCTCCATTATAAAAGAATTATTTGTTGAAAATCAAAATGGATTGAAAATTTGGAATCCAAACTAGAAGGAGTACAATATGGTGGTCTTAAAACATTGATAGTTGGGATATTTAGATTTAGATTCACCCTAGAATGTAAGAATTCAAAAATGTGCAATTTGTGCTTGTACAAAGATATTTTAATAAATCCAACACTATTTACAATTTTATATTGGTTCTCTTTCCATGCACTTGCTCGCTATATGGCTCATAAGCATGCCAAAGGTCATTGCATTCATCATATATAACATCAAACCCGATAGCATGCCCTTTGTCCAATTTGTATTTTGAAGGAATTTAGGCCACATTGCACTTTTCTTGGGATATCCAATTTTTCTGACATGTATTGCTAGAGGGGGGAAATGCCAGCAGGCTAAAATTTTTGCTACACTCGCAAATTTTATATTCTCACATCTCCTGCCTACTAGTCTTTGAATACTACAACCTGCACTGCCCTATAGCTTGCACTGTAATCCTGGCTCATCAATCCTATCCTTGAACATGCACCCAAAACGTCCCTCCCCCTAAGGAGCATTGACATTGAGATGTTGAATGCTGAGATGGCCCTTGTAGCCTACAGGATGTGTAGCAGTAGGTGGTGTATAAAAACATCGATGTTGGATGACTCGAGTAAATTGTCTTCTATTCTTTGCTAACCTCATAAGCTATTTGGTCTTTGTTCTAGAGGTTCTATTATGGTAATTCACTGATCATTGCCATGGTGTCAATGGCAAGATGTAGCTTATCATGGCTTGTAACAGAAGCAGACAAAGGCTATGAGATAGGAAAGCTAAAAAGCTTGGTCAAAGCATAAGGAGCAGATCGTGGGTGAAAAAAATAAATGACACAGTATCAAAATGGATATGGAAGACACTTTTGTAATGTTTGTGGAGGGGGAAATGATGAGAAGACTTCTTGCAGAGTAGCAGCAGTAGGAAGCGGTTCCATATGCATGCCATCGAAGCAAAGAACATGAGCTTAGATTAACTAGTTACAAAGAGGGTGACATTAGCTATATTGGCATCCTCTAAAACACAAGAGAAACAGCTTGGGTGCACAATTTGGAAGATGTTGTCAATCAAATGGACCAACGTGGCTCCAATTAAAGTGGAAGCAATGCATAATCATCTTGATCTAAAATAAGAAAGACATCCGCAAAAAGCCAATGGGATGCAAGAAGTTGGGCAAGCACATCATATACATGTTGAATGTAGCATAGGTCAGTGGTTGCCTAAACCTACTCGATGGTTGTCTGTGATTGAGTTTTAGACGAATTTAATTGTTTAATTTCAAAATTGGACTGGCTTGGACTTAATATGATTTTCCTAAACCAGCTCAGTGGTTGGAACATCAAGCAATTGTGGCTGGTTCAGGTCAAATACGAGTTATGTGATTGTCCTAAACCAACGTGGTTGAACAAAAATTAATAGCAATATATTTGTAGTTGTCTATGATTGAGCTTTGGCATGTTTAATTTCTACATTGATCTAGCTTGGACTTAATGTAATTGTCCTAAACCAGCCCGGTGGTTGAAACATCAAGCAATTGTGGTTGGTTCAGGTCAAAAGCACTAGTTATGTGATTGTCCTAAACCAACATGGGAATGGAAAATTATCAGCAATATATTTTGCAACAAAATAGTAATATAATGTTCTTGTCTAATTGATGACCAATCAGGTGGCTGAAACTGTTGTGTTTCTTAGTAGTTAAATAATTTAAATTAAATTTTCTATTGGTTCAAGTCATATACCAATTAATTTCTAAACCTAAGCTATTTCACATCAACCAATAGTTATGTGCTTGAAATTGTGGTTGGATAGAAATACAACAGTGAACAGAAACACATTATTATTGTCTAATTATTATATATCACCAAGACATGTTCAGGTTAGACACCAGCTAAATGTCTTAAACCAGCTCGATGGTGGCAATTATTTTGTTTTTTAGTAGCTTTGATTAGTTTAATTATTAGCTTGGTTAGTTTAATTAGATTGCATTTTTTGCACGTATAATAATATGTTGCTAAGTTGGTTTAGTTCAGACACCATCCTAGTGGTTGAAATTGTGATTGTCCCAAACTAGCCTGGCTAGTTTTCTTTACTAGTAGGTTAATTAGTTTAATTATTACCTTGATTTAGTTTAATTGATGAGTTTAATTATTAGCTTGATTATATGTGACTGTCCTAAACTAAAATTGTTTTGTTTTACTAGTAGTTTGATTAGTTTAATTATTAGCTTAGTTGATTGATTTAATTAGCTTGATTATATGTGACTACCATAAACTATCTTAGTGGTTAAAATTACAATACTGTATTTACATAAATATTTGTTTATCATGGTACACCGCCCATGAATAATAGCTGGATGACAACTATCTTTATGGACTCTAGTTAGTGGCTCAGTTAGTCTACCACCTTAGTTAGCTGATTTTGGTTTGAGACCCACATATAGGGTTCACCTATTCTTTTGTACTAGGAGAGTTCTTTTGGCTTTCACAACTAAGAAGAGGAAAACTGTTTTCAGCCTCCACCTTTGTGTATATTCCCCCATTGTGTATGTGAAAAAGCTACAAGTGAGACTCCTTCCTTCTCTCCCACTCTCTTCACATGGTATCAGAGCTCGGTTCGTGGTAAGGAGCTCAAGAAAGCAAACCAAGTTTACGGTGTCCTAGTAAGAGGATCAATGTTGCTTTCCTTTTTTATTCGAGTTTGGGAGCAAATCTCTACAGGTAGCACAGCCGGAAAGTGCAAGAGTGCACTATCTCAGATTGGGACACCCTTCGTGGTGTGGCGGGAGGGCAGTACATGCTACAGGATAGGGCAAAGCCCTTGGTGAAATTATTTTTTTGATTCGAGGCCATCTCAGGGCCCGTTTTGGTGGCGGAATTTTTCCACATGCACTCAGGAAAGTGCCTTGTTTTTGCTGTGTGACAACTGTTCTATAGGTCAGTGAAAAGTTATCGCAAAAATTACATTGTATGCCTATGCGCAGAGATATTAGGAGTGACAGAATCATTCTTATTGCCTGTTGATGCATAATCGTCACTAGGAAATGACTATGTGGTCAAATACCACTCTCTCAATTTTGCAGATTTGCCCTTGTGAGGCAGAAGTTGTGTTTTTTTGCAGTGACAGAATATTTTGCAGTGTTCTGTAATGGCGTCTGATGCTCTTTCACAGATTGTCACTGAAAAGATTGAGAAGAACAACTTCCAAGCATGGAAGTTTAACAACCAGTTATTCCTAATGTTCCCAATCAACAGGAGTTGCAGGCATTTAAAGGCTAGCATGAGAAGGCCAGAAAAGTAATGTACTAGCTATCTTTCAGTATTTCAGATTCTATGATTGTGCATATTCAAGATGCAAGCATGCCGAAGGAGGCATGGGATACTTTGACAAAAATGTATAGCACAAATACACAAGCCAGGAAAATGCAGCTCAAGTAGGAGTTGCATAATGTATAGAGAGAAAATATGAGCATCAATGACTACCACATGAAGGTGAAGAAGATTACAGATGCACTTGCTTCTATTGGGTCACCAGTGGAAGATGATGATTTAGTTTCTGTGACCTTGAATGTCTAGGAAAGGATTATGCACAATTCCGGACATCCATTGCCATCTGTGAGAATTTTCCTGATTTTGAGGAGTTGATTGCTCTTCTAATTTCTGAAGAGCAGAGAAATGGTGGTGCATCTTCTTCAGGAGGAGCTTCAAAAGAAGCTGTCTTCTACTCAAATGCTAGAAGAGTAAAGGTAGAGGTAGAGCAAGCCAATTTGGAGGCCGTGGCAAAAATCAAAATATGTAGCAAATTCAAGAAAACCAGTCCTATGGAGGAGGACATGGTAGCTTTAGAGGTAGGGGAGCCAAAGAGGTCGTGGTGGATGGCAGAGAGGCCAAAATGCAAACAAGAATCTGTTTATGGTGCAACACATGACCAATTCTGTGACAAGTGCAAAAGAAAGAAATGATGTGTGGTATGTTGACTCAGGTGCATCAAACCACATGATAGGTCATGCAGAATAGATGTAGGATGCAAGGAAAATGGAAAGACCAGGATTTGTGGAGACTGGTGATGATATTGCACATGCTATTGTGCAGATTGGCAAAATTCCTTTGTCTATGCACGATGGGGAAAAGAAATACCTGTCTGATGTATTTCATGTCCCAAATATCACATAGTGTAAACCATCCCCTTCCCCCTATCCAAGGGAGCAAGTCAGGACTGCTGCTCTCGATCCTGTGTCTACCCAACTGCGGAGACCTCTACTGCCTTGAGGAGAGTGTCTGGCACCGCTGGTTCTAGGGGAGAAGCTGCAACCAAGGAGGAGGTTGTAGTTGAAGCATCTCGTACTGTGTGAGGTGAGACTGGAGGGACACCCCGAGGTGAAGCAGAGTCCACTAGTGTATCCTCATGAACTGAAAGAGGAATCTGTCAGAACCCACTGGTATGCATCAGGGGCCCTTAAGGTAGAAGGTCCAGAGGCACCTGAGGTAGAAGGTGGCAGTATCAAAGGAGCACTTACCGGAGGAGCACTCTAGCGAGTAGGAGCTATACCTGTTGGTAAGCTGAAAGGAAAGCAAAGAGTGGACACAAACTCAGAATACTTGCATTATGGAATGAAGAAGAGTGAGGTTCTTAAGTAGGCACCTCATACATGCTCACTGACATCACTGATGACTTTAGAGCTCCACAATCATCTCCTCAATCTGCTCCTAGATTCTCTCAATCATCCTATGTGGCTCTTCCACCACCTAACTGTGCTTGTGGGCACCTAACTGTGCCTCTAGCACTCACACATAGAAACCAAGGTGTGCCTGAGGCATACACCTTGAGATATCCCATCAAACCCCCCCTCAAGGGAATGCCTCAGGCTATGTCAAGGATACATCTAGTCTCATAATTTCTCATGCCATCTCATGGTGGTCAAGGATAAATCTATGGCTAGGTTCTCATGCTAGCAAGGGTTCCCTTGGGTGTAAGGTAAACAAAAGGGATACAAAAAGACCTTCCAATGGTTATCTCCCCTGCATGTACATGTACACAATGTCTGCAGGAGGTACCATGGAGCAAAACATACACATGGCCTACATCATAAGGTGACCAGAGGTGTTTACAAAACACACAAAACACAATAGTTTATTTCATTCATTTTGGAGGACTATCCAGGCTGAGTACCTTGACATAAAAAGAGAGATCTGGAGCATACATAGAGATGTTTTAAAATGCATAATCTTCAAAGGATGCCTCATCTTGTGGAGGCTCATCAACTGAAAGTAGATTTGCATTTTCTGTCTTTGCTTTGGCTCTGTAAAACTCATTATGGTTGTTCTTGCCACAGTGCTTGCATGGATTAATTTTGAAGCAGTCCTTTGAAAGGTGATTTGTCTTTCCACAGTGATTGCAAGGGGTATACTTGCCCTTCTGGACTTTTACAGCATAAACAGTGTCATTGCCTTTCCTGAGCTCCATATGCCTTTCTTCTTCTTGGAGAGCAG
Organism: Dipteris shenzhenensis; assembly: GCF_047967505.1. NCBI lineage: Eukaryota > Viridiplantae > Streptophyta > Polypodiopsida > Gleicheniales > Dipteridaceae > Dipteris > Dipteris shenzhenensis. Next base: position 11,707,610 of record NC_141597.1, read on the forward strand.
AGATAATACCTTCAAGATTAGGATTAGGAAGATTTTTCAAAGTGGTAACTATGTGATCATAATCTTCAGGCATACTCTTAAGTAACACTGCCATAGCATCATCTAGAGTAATAGGAGAGTTGATAGAAGCTAATTGAGTCATAAGACTCTGCATATAGTTGACATGAGCTGCTAAAGTAGTACCACTAGCCATCTTCAATTCAAAGAAAGAGATTTTAAGTGATAGTTTAGAGATGTGAGAGCTAGCACCAAAAATCATGTCAAGCTTCTGCCAAGCTTCTGAAGGAGACTCCAAGTCAGAGATATGGTGAATATAATCATCTCCTAAAGCAAGAGCAATGATACCATATGCTTTTTCTTCTCTAGCTGGATCCCTTGCCGATCGTGTCGGAGTTGAGGATTCTCCAGCATTGGAGGCCGTAGAAGAAGCGGTAGGAGTAGGTTTGACAAGTCCCCATAAGTTCTCCCTCATCAATGCAAATTTCACCTTCATCTGCCATGTGTGGAAGCCCTTTCCATTGAACTTCTCTAGATTCAATAGGGTAGCCATGAGAGGGTCTAACCCAGATATTGGGCAGTGTCTATCTCTCTTACAAGGCAAAAAATAACTGAAAGACTTCCAAAATATGAGCACTTCATGTAGCAAAGACTAGTGACCAATATTCAATCAATGATGCTTCTTCTTACATGCTTCATAGAAGTGGCTAAAATGAATACTTTCCAATCAAAACCAGGTCTAGCAATTCAAAACAAAACTAAAGCCACACTTGTACTGAAGTTATTGAAAGATTCAAAAAACCAGAAATGCTAGAGTAGCATTTTATGTAGCATCATCTTCAAAAACTTGTCCAAAACTGTCAAAACCAAAAGGCTGAACTTGGAGGGCTTGTAGCTCACTCTTCAAAGCAAGGAAAAGAGGGCTTTTTGAAGCAAAAGAAAGCTCATATACAGAGGGTCCAGCACAGAGGTTGGACGAAATGGTGCGCACTTTTGCCCGAGGGAGTTGCTACAGGCTGAACCTGAGTTTTGACGATTTCTCCCTTGTTACTGAACCAAATGAGCTGAAAAATGGCTCAAAATCTTCGTCTTGAGGTCGCCCATCTACTCCTAAGAGGGCTCAAGCAATGGCGGAGCAGGCATGGAGTATTGAGCAATAAAAGAAATGGCAAAAAATGCATTGTTTGGGGAATGGTAGCCACCACAGACGTTTTTTCTTCAATTGCTTGCAGCTGGAAGTTCGCCCATACTAGAGGAGTTTCCAGCTCAGAGGGTTTGGGCAATGGTCGTTTGTAGGTGGAGAACCAAGCTCTCAAAGATTTTGGGAAGAAAGAGGAAAATGGAGAAGAAAAAGATGAAGAAGAAGATGATGATGTGGCAGAAATGGGCTCAAGGGGGATCAAAGGGCTCTGATACCATGTTGGTAAGCTAAAAGGAAAGCAAAGAGTAGACACAAACTCAGAATACTTGCATTATGGAATGAAGAAGAGTGAGGTTCTTAAGTAGGCACCTCATACATGCTCACTGACATCACTGATGACTTCAGAGCTCCATAATCATCTCCTCAATCTGCTCCTAGATTCTCTCAATCATCCTATGTGGCTCTTCCACCACCTAACTGTGCTTCTGGGCACCTAACTATGCCTCTAGCACTCACACATAGAAACCAAGGTGTGCCTGAGGCATACACCTTGAGATATCCCATCAATACCACCATCCTAAGGAGTACCACCATGTGGAGGTTGAGGAGTAGGTGCTAGACCTATACCACCCCCCTGTCGAGGCCGAGGAGCAAGTGTTGAACCTGTACCCCCCTTGTCGAGGCTATGAGGCGGTAGCTTTACCAGGGGCTTCTTGGGCCTTTTCTTCTTCCTGGGCGAATCCTTGGCAAAGTGTCCAATGGTCTTGCATATCTTGCACTAGTCATGTCTGCCTATAATTTCTACTCTCTAGCAAAAAAAGGAACCATCCGAGCACTGGATCATAACATGATCCATTGTGAGGTGAGGATCCTTATAGAGGACCCTAACTCTAGGTACCCCATCAGCCTTGGTTGCCTCTACTGCAGTCAATGGCAACCTAGGGAGGGGTGGGATCTCAACAACCACGCTGAAATGCTCCCCAATAACAAAAAGAAGTCGATGGTAAACCTAGGGAAGCCCAGGAAATCTGATGAAGAGCATGTCCCAGGTGTAAAAACTCAGCTTTAAGTAATGTGCTCGCAGCCTCTGGAGTGTCAAAAACAACTTGGAAAAAACCTCGTCCCAGAAGATGAACATCTAACAATCATGGAGTGAGGTCTGGGGGGAAAGCCACAAGCATCCAGTCTCTAGCTTAGGATCTAGAAGGGTGAGACCCAAAGATGCGTGCGAGCAACGTGGTAGAGCATTCAATCTCTACATCCTTCTTGAGCTACTACAACTCGTCTTTAGAAAAAGTAATAGTTTTCGTGGTCGGTGGAGGTGGAGTAGGATTGGCTGACGAAATGTCCATCGCCAATCGAGGTGAGGAGGCCGACTCAAACACATTTGAGGCTCCGTCTGCTCCAAAAAACGCTACAGGAGAAGGAAGAGGGGGAGACAGGAAGAAGTAAAAAGAATGCGGGGGGTAGGAAGTGGGGAAGAGGGAGGGCTGAGGCAGGAGCGGGCGGAGGGAGCGGGGGAGCAAGGAAGGGGGAGCCAAGTTGAGAGGGGAGGGGGCAGCTGAGCGGGAGAGGATAGAAGGGGGTAGAGGAGAGGGAGGTAGAGGCGGGGGTAGGGAGCGGGTAGAGGAGAGGGGTGTAGAGGCGGGGGGAAGAGTACAGGTGGGGGAAGGGTAGGGGAAGAGGGGTGTAGAGGCGGGGGGAAGGGTAGAGGTGGGGGACGGGTAGAGGAGAGGGGGGAGAGGTGGGGGTAGGGAGCAGGTAGAGGAGAGGGGTATAGAGGTGGGGGGAAGAGTAGAGGCGGGGGAAGGGTAGGGGGAGAGGGGTGTAGAGGCGGGGGGAAGGGTAGAGGTGGGGGAAGGGTAGAGGCGGTGGTGAGGGGAGCGGGGTAGAGGAAGCAGGGGAGCAGGGAAGGAGGAGCGGGGGCTGAGAGGGGAGGGGGCAGGCTGAGAGGGAGAGGAGGGGGGGAAGCGGGCTGAGAGGGGAGGAAGTGGGCTAAGAGGGGAGGGGGCGTAGGCTGAGAGGGAGAGGAGGGGGAGGAAGGGAGAGGCTAAGGGAGCGTGCACATGGCTCAGACTGCAACCAAAGTGATCTGCATAAGGTATATCCAAGAAATTGCAACCTTACGGCAATGACATCTTATAAAATTGGAATGATACAGAGGAGATTAGTATGGCCCTTGTGCAAGAATGATACGCACAAATCAAGAAACAAAGGAGCAAAATCTTATGACAAGTTTTCATCTCCTCAAGAGCTTATAATGGCACTGAGTTACTAGCTTACTAGGAGCACTTATTGCACAAGCTTCTTAGTTGTTGTCATTATTTTGACTAAGCTTCCTCTTAGGGAATGTGTAGGATGTGCCTTCATAGTCACTATATTGGTTGTGATTAAACTCACCTCTAGGTTGAGTTTTGGGATGGTTATTCTATAAAAGTAGGTCATCTCTTTTGACCAATGGTGCATTGCCTCTTGCAATCAAATGTTGGTCACTACTAGTGAAAGTAGAACCTGTGATGTCTCAAAACATGGGCATCACTGCATAATCGAACTCAACAAGACAATGTGCAAATATCTCTCTTCTGCCCATAACTCCAAAATCTCATCCAAGGATGGAGTAAGAGCCAGTCAACCCTTGCATTTACTTGCAAGAATGAACCTTACGAAACACATGGTAATCAATGAGAAGGTCTTGGAAACTTTGAGAAATTTCCTTCAAAGAGACGACGGAAAAAAACAACAGAGAATCACAACTTCCTCGATTCTTCACGGAATGGCAAGCAGCTTTGTAAACATATGTTTTAGGAAGTCCCAGATCCAACTGGATAGATAGCTCTGCAAATGGAGGCCCAGATGTTGAGATCCCACTCACATAGGAAATGGTGAAATGGAGACATCGAAGTAGACAGAGATTCACCACAACTTAAAAAGTTCATGGAATCGGAAGCAGCTTCTTAAGTAGAAGTTTTGGACCAACCACTCTAGATCCACTGAGAGTGTTAAAACTGCAAATGGTGGCCTGGATATGGAGATCCAACACACGAAATCCTCGTAGGAAATGAATTTCGTCACTTTTTGCAGGAGCTGTAACTTTTCACTAAGAACTCGAATGACAGAGATGTTAAAAGTGAAAATTTAGCTCTCAATCTGATCTACAACTTCCTTGAAGACTTTAAGTCAAAATTGTATCTCTAACTCCAGATATTTGCACCACTACATATGAGAATCTGAGAAGATTTGCTTATATCCTGTGCCTTCAACTTTGCAACCCAGTAAAACAAATGCCCAAGAGTATTTTGCTCCTTTCTCTCCAACTACTATAGCAGCTCCAAAATATATAGCTCCTCCTGCTGAACAAAGATCTTTGGGATGCACCACTCTCTCTCCGGGCTAGAGGTTGCACCGAGCTGCTCACACTACCACCAGGCTCTACTGCCAAGCTCTGATACCAATTGTGAGGACACAACGGAAGCTGAGAGGGTGAGAGGAAGCTTGAGAGACACAAGTTTTGGTGGGTGGAGAACACCTTAATCTTATATTTCATCCATATATATGTGTTTGAGTATTGTACATAACCGAGGTTAAGGTACAGTGGCCTTTAACCCCCACAATCCCTTCCCCAAATATTCCTTTAATGTGTTCTCAATCACAATTTCATTGTCAATGGTACACACATGTCCCCATTTGTTTTTAATGAATTTTCTAAAAGTACTATTTTCACACTGATGCATAATCTATGACCCATCTCTGAATACTATCCTAGGTTTGCAAAGTAAAGAAGCTAAATTATCGGAGAACTTCCAAGCAATGTTAATTTCTTTTATGGGGTCAATTACATCCTCCATCTTGTGGTGATAAAGAAAAGTCTATAAAAAGTTTTTTAATTGAAAACAATTCCAGTAGAGGGTTATCAAAATAATGTATGTATAAAGATAGCAACTTTCAAAAATAGAATGATAGAAGATATGCTTACATCCCATTCTTTTCGTGATTGGTGTCCTTTAGTAGCTCTTGCTTTCGGCTTCTCTGGTTTCCCAAATGCAACCCACTAACTTCGTAGCTACTTTAAATGTTTTGCACAAGGCGCATCCTTCATGTTCTTATGAAGTTCCTCATTGGATTTTCGTGAAATTATCCGACAAATATGCTTTGGACAATTCAATACTATTCTTGCGGTTCTTTTTGCATAGCCACCTTTGATTTGTTGGATTGATGGAAAATCACTCAATTGCAAAATTCTAGCTGCTTCAACTGAATGTTGCGGCAATACCCAATAAGAGTATGTGTATATGCCTTTAGATGACACATTAGTGAGTGGCAAATTAGTGTTTGGATCATATGGCATTACATCTGCTTTTGTGGAGCAGTCTCTTGGATTCATGCACAATTCTTTGATCAAATTGCAAACATGTGCCACGAGGGGCCTGTATGCATAATAAATTGGTGCTTGTGTACAATTCAAAACTGGGATTAAGAACCCATTTGAGACAAAAGGATACTACAGTTGAAAATTGTCCACCCCCTCTCCTTCCAATCAACAATTTCCTTCTCTGACGGCACTATCCTCAATGGCTCTGCTTCAATGATAGTTGTGAAGGCTCTTTCATGGACCTCCCCAGTATCTCCTGGTGCTACATCACCCTCATCTATTTTTCTTGGCATTTTAATGGTCTAAGAGATTGTGTTGATTGCATCAACAATCATGTCATGAGTTATGCTTTCATCAATCACAATATTCCAACCCATTTTTCCCATGGAATCCTTTTTGCCCTTCTTATGTTTTGAGTCATCATAATAAGTAGGTGATAGGTAGTAGACTTTCGAGCTGACTTGGACAAAGACAGCCTCATCACCTTCTTGACCCACTATTCCCTTATTTACTCCTATTACATGGTCGACATCTTCAAAGACCAAAGAATCGTTTCTTTTAATGAACAAGTGGACCTTCTTGAAAGGCTTACCACTTTCACTATATGTGTCTACATACCACCCCCACTGCGTATCATTGCAACCATTACAAACATCCTGAGAGGGCTTGTTCTTCTTACTGGTTGCACTAATTTCACTAGTCTTTCCACTTAATCTCTTTCCTTTTTACTTCTTGGTCGACATTTCAGTGATCTTACTTGCCATCTCCTATTTCAAAACACAATCTAAAATCAAACAAAAGAAAATACCAACACAACCCAGCCACAATCACATTACATATGCATAATTTACTTTGCATTTTTGAATAACTTAGATTGTTACTCGAACACAAAAATAAACAAACTCTCGTCCATCGTCCAAGATTCAAAGGTTAGGGGATAAAGAGCCTAGCATTTTCCCTACATTTCTCCTACCAAGATTGGTTTCAAAACCAATCTTGCTAGAGGGGTTGAAGGCTAAAGGCTTTACATTCATCCAACAATCCAAGATGGGGTTTGAATCCAAGAACATTTTTAAAATCGAGTTTAGATTTGGGAATGAAGGTAAAAGCCTTTGGCCTTATTTACCTCAACAAAGATAGGTTTTGAAACCAATCTTGGTTGAAGGGAATGAAGTCATAATGTGTTTATCTTCATTTCTCAATCCAAAACCCGTTTTAAAATTGATCTTGGATTAGGAGATGAATGTCATCTCTCAATTCAAGTTCAATTGCACCCAGATTGGTTTTAAAACCGGTCTTGATTGAGGGGATGAAAGCTAAGGCTTTTACCTTCATCCCACAATCCAAGATTAGGTTTAAATCGAAGATCAATTTTACAATCGTTGATCATGGATTGGTGTATGAAGGTAAAATCTTTTGGCCTTTGTCCTCTATAAATAAGAAAAATTTCATGGATTGGTGTATGAAGGTAAAATACTTTGTTGAGGTCATGAAGGGCAAAGGCTTTTCAATTCCTCCCACAATCCAAGACTGGTTTTGAATGTCATCCCGTAAGTTCAATTTCAATTTCACTCAGATCGGTTTCAAAACCGGTGTTTGTTAGGGGAAGATAAAGATCGATTTTATCACCCCAATGAAGATCGATTTCAAAACTGATCTTTGATGAGAAGATAAAGAGCAAGGGCAAGGTTAATCAAGTCCAAATAATATTGGTTTCAAGACCAATTATGCTTCAAGTGGGATGAAGGGAAAATGCCAAGTCTTTCATGTCCAAGTAAGATCTTGGTTCGGAGATAAAGAGCTTAGCCTTTGCTCTTCATCCGTCTAACCAAGACGAGTTTTAGAGCCAATATTGGATCAGGAGGCAAATTTCATCCCCCTAATTGAATTCCAATTTCAATAGATTGTTTTTAAAACCAGTCTTGGTTTGGGGATAGAAGGCCTAGCCTTTTTCCTTCATCACAGAACCGATCTTTCGTGAAAAGATAAAGAGCAAGGGCAAGGTCTTTCAAGTCTGAACAAGATTGTTTTCAAAACCAATCATGGTTGAGGGATGAACGGCTTTGCTAGGTCTACCGTTTCCTCTACATCCCTCTGACAAAGATCGATTTTAGAACCCGATCCTAGATTAGGAGGTGTATACCAGCCCTCAAATTAAAGGTCAATTTCATCCAAATCGGTTTTGAAACCGGTCTTGGTTAGGGGATGGAAGGCTTCATTTTTTTCTTTTATCAACCCAAACAAGATCGGTTTTAAAATCGATCTTTGATGGGAAGCTAAAGAGCAAGGGTCAATCTTTCAAGTCCGAATAAGATTGGTTTCAAACTAAGGAATGAAGCGAAAATGCTACGCCTTTCATGTCCAAGGAAGGTCTTGGTTAGGAGATAAAGAGCCTTAGCCTTCACTCTTCATCCCTCCAACCAAGATCGGTTTCAAAACCGATCATGGATTAGGAGACGAATGTCATCCCCCAATTCAAGTTAAAGTTTACCACCAAGACTAGCCAATCTTGGCTAGGGAATGGAAGGCCTAGCATTTTTCCTTCATCACCCCAACATGAAGATCGGTTTCAAAACCGATCTTTGATGGAAAGATAAAGAGAAAGGGCAAGATTGTTCAAGTCTGAATAAGAATGGTTTCAAAATGAATCATGGTTGAGGGAAGAAGGGCAATTGCTAGACTCGACGTTTGCTCTTCATCCCTCCAACAAATATCAGTTTTAGAACCCAATCTTGGAATAGGAGGTGAATGTCAGCCCCCAAATTCAAGCTCAATTTCACCCAAATTGGTTTTGTATCAGGTCTTCATTAGGAGATGGAAGGCTTGGCCTTTTTCCTTTATCACCCCAATCAAGCTCGGTTTCAAAACCGATCTTTGATGGAAAGCTAAAGAGTAAGGGCAAGATCTTTCAAGACCGAAGAAGATTGATTTCAAAACCAATCATGTTTGGGGAATGAAGAGCAACTGCAAGGCCTTAATTGTTAGATATCAATGCTCCACTCTCGTGTAACTACACGGGAACCAGCTAACTGTACTTGTAAGCCCCCCATATGAGGAGAAGGCATTTGAGTAGCTCAGTTATCCGGTAGGTCCTAGTTTGGACACCAAATGGGGGCCATGTGTGGCCTGATGGCTGGACGGCTTTAGATAGAGTTGGCACACCACCAACTAGGCTACATGCAAGTGTGGGAAGGCATCCCTTGACTGACCGCACTGAGGGTAGACGGAGCATTTCTCGGGGCAGCCACTCTCGGGTTATGGGGCCCGTTTGGAGCCTCAGATGATCCCAGATGGCTCTAGGCCGAACGGAGAACATAGGTTAGTTGCTCTATTTTGCGCAGTGTTTCTATCGTATGGTCGGTGGCCCGACCCCCAATCGACCATTTTGGGCGGACTGGGTCGGTCACCCAATTGAGCCTAACTGACTACGATTGGTGGCTATATAAGAGCAAGCCCCTGAAGCCCATTTTATCACTGGCTACATCAACCATGATTCCTTAGCATCCAGCCTCTGTCTTCTACTGTTTCCAGCATGCCATCGAAGCTTCTTTCACAGGAGCGCACGGTTGGGAGGTAGCACCATCTATTGTATCAGTTCTACAATAATCAAATTTTTGATTCTCCATACTATCTTTTTTTCTCTCTTGCGTACAAGATCCTATTATCTGTTGAGCACAGACATTGTATTATTTTCTTACATGGTATCAGAGCCTGGACTCTAGCAAGAAGATTTGGTAGTGTGTTTCTATTTGCGAGCAGATTGTGAGAGATGGCCCAACCCGCAAGACTGCAAATCCCACCCTTCGGCGAGAGCAAAAAGTTGGACGGCTCTAACTATTCACTCTGGAAGTTCAAGATAAAGACCATTCTAAGCACATACGAGCTTTGGGACACTACTACTGGGGTGGACATGAGGCCAGTTGTGAGACCGGATCCAGCCAATGCAAGACAATAGATAGTACCAACTACGGATGAGATTCTCGCGTGGACAAGAAGAAATGTAGATGCACTGTGTTCTATTGTCTGCAGTGTTAGTGATTCCATCATGGCGTTCATTCAACATGTCACCACAGTGGAGGAGGCATGGACGGTCTTGAAAAATCAATACGAGACCACGAATCAGATGCAGATTCAAAATCTGGAGACTCAACTCGCGAACGAGAGTCGTCTGAGTCTGAAGCGGCAGAGAAGTTCATCACCAGGGTGAAGAATTTGCGCGATCAGATGACTACGATTGGCATCACCATCACCATCACCATCAAGAATCTAGCACAAAGGTGCATACGGATTCTCCCACCAAAGTACGACAGTCTTGTTGCGGCGCTGAATACACAGAATAGAAATCTACCCCTCAACTTTGAGGATTTCAGCGTGATGCTTCTAGAGGAGGAGATGCGTCAAAAGATGAGGATTGGAGAAGATTCGACTTTTTAGACCGGAACAAAGAAAGGTAAGGGTAAGGACTCTGGTAACCCATCTTCTTCTGATGATAAAAAGAGAAAGAAGAAGATCAAATGCTTCTATTGCAACAAGGCACTTGCCAAATATGGAACATTCAAAGCAAAGGATGTGCCTTATCCTGTTTATATGCGCACCGACCGCATGGATCGTGCATGTTCAGAGACAATCATCTTGCATGTACCCCCTGCCTATGTTCTAGACTTTAAAGAGATCTTCCAAGTTGATGAGCTTTTTTGAGTGGAAGGGCCAACAATAACCAAAAGAGCACCTAGTGAAGGGGGCATGTGTACATTCTCTTTGCGTGTTAACACAACCATGACAGTACTCAAAGGTGAACCTTTTGAAGGCAGCGTTTCTTTTTTCTTGGACAATATCATGCACCATTATGCACCATGGGCGATGAACCAAATGGAAAACATGAGGGCACCCTTTACGTGATTGTTAAAGTGGATCTGAAATGGCCCTCCAACTAATCAGATCACCATCGCCGATGGCCTGAACCCAGAAGATCGTGCAACATTGAGAACAAACTAGCCGAACATTTCTTTTGTTGCATTCTGCACTTTCCCCCTCGAACATATTGTTTAATCCTTGTCTCTTCTTTGTTAGTAGCTATCTTTTGTTGCGGATCGGAGACATATGCTTGCACGTCTAGTGGAGGAATTTGTAGATGAGGGGATTGTGATGTACATTGCTAAGAATATATCTTACATGCGAGCATGGCATGCACTAGGAAAATTTGACTTCATCATTCTTGGTGCAGTGCCAGAAGGAAATATTAGAACAACATTACATGATGCATTCATATGGCAAGTATCACAGCTGGGGTACGGCAAGAAGGTATACAACCGTTAGCAACTCGTATTTTGCTTTTGCCAATACTAATAATCAAAAAATCATTTCACAAATGTTTTGTGTAGTAGGTTGTTAGTGTCTTGCACTTTATCAGCCTCAACAACCCACTGTCTGAATACCATTGTGATTCCTGTGGAGGCTCTCAAGTCAGTCGAGACCCCTTATGCCCACACTGCTACTCATGTGATGGTGCCCAGAGCATTTCACAAATCCCTTGCCTAAAAGGGTGTGTTGTCCTGCGAGACACTACTTAGGTTGCTGTTGTGTAGCTTTGTGGGCCACATGTCGATGTGGTCCTCGGCCTTCATTGCCCTTTGCTAGAATTCCATAGTTGAAGCATTGTTGCCACACGTTTCATGTTACTTGAAAAGAGGCCCATAAGGGAGTTCACTGTCAATAGTTCAGGCTTCGTCACAAACTTCACTGAAAGTGTTTAGGGAGAATGATGTCCTTTGTTCCTAGCTTGTTGTAAATACTCATCTCAGGTTGTCTTCACCCTTCAGAGTGTTGTTCTTGAAGGTTTTTTGTGCTTTGTCCCTTGCATTTCACATGTATAGCCTTGCCCATGCCAAGACACTGTACAGATAAGCTTGTTGCAAAAAAAAAAAATCCATTGTAAGAAATTTCATGTATGGAGGCTTTCTATGTACATATTTTGTGATATTTTCCTTATTCCCTGGTATTTGATTCCAATACTTTTTCCTGCATTACTAAGAAATTTCCCTTGCATATTTTATTCGGAGAAATTGTTGATGAATCAATAGGTGAAGTTCTTTGCAATCTTTTTTTGGGAGCTCTCATTAATGCTCACATGCAGAAGCATGGTTTGATCATGGTCGTTACACCGCCCACCAAGAGCCTATTTTTGCAACTCCACATCGTCGCTTCAATGCATCTCATTTGAAGAGATACTGCAAAAAGAAAAAAACATTGTAAGAAACTTCATGTGCAGAAGCTCTCCATGTAAATATTGTGTGGTGCTTTGGTTATTCCCTACTTTTTAATCCATGTACTCTTCCTTGCGATATTAAAACATTGCCTTTAGGCAGTTTAATTTAATAACATATTCATCTTCCAAGGCGCACAATTGTTTGCCATTTCCTTCCAAAAGCTTTCATCCACCCTTTCATGCAAGAACATGGTTTCCATTTTGTAGTTTCATGAACTGCAAAACACTCTTCAAATAAGAGCACCGTTTGTAGCTTCACATTGCTAGGAACTGCAATCAATAAAAGCTTGGTTGCACGACTCCTTGGTCTAGCTTCACAGCACTGCTTGCTTGAAGACATACTGTAGTAGGAGTCAGTGAATGTTCACTGTGGCCAAAAAAGATACATTCATGCAAGAGATTGCCAAAGGTTGGACCTCAAAACTTGTTTTCCCTGTGCTTCCAAATGGACAAATGAATCGATTTGGATTCTTGCAACGTAGCATGGAATGAAGCATTCAACAAGACAAATTCAAACACTGACATGATTCTTTGCTTGCTTGCACTCTGTGCTACCTACAATAATCCTTGATGTGATCCAGAGCAATATTGAAGCATTTGAATTGGCTCGAATTACACTGCCGTCATTGGACACAAACAAAGGAGAAAGCATAGAAAGAAATATTACACCAAATGTTCACTTGCTATAGGCACTCCAAGATTCTCCGACAAATCTACCCCGCTGGTTTATCGTTGCCTCAAAATCCTCTACAACATCTTCCATGACCCCTTCTTTGTTATTATATATGATAGTCAAATGTTGGTGCATAAACGGGAGCTTGGTGACCCATTGCAAATACAAAGAAACATGATTTTGATAGATCAAACAACTTGCCCCATAACAATTTGGCCACTCCTCCCCAAAAAGAACAAAAGGACATACAATATCTGGACAAGAGAGGATGAGGCACACTTGACAAAGCTCTTGCAACAACATTTAGATTTGCCAGCAACTACTGTTGCCAAGATTTATGAGAGCACGCACCAAAACATCAAGCACAATATAGTGGTAATTTGCAACAAGGTTTACAAAATAAGATCAGCTACATATCGACAGTCCATTGTAGGTGCAAGCAAGTGACTCACTCCAAGATTAAAACACAATATGCAAAGTAATGATACCACGAGGAGCACACATAACAATACAAGCCTTAATGTAGCAAACCATCTGAAGTGAAAGCGAGGCATCTCAAAGCCACATAGAACATACCAGTTAAAAATCAACAACACTCCAAACCACGCTTACTCATCTTGTGGGTGCCTCATGTTCAAAGAAAAGTTGAAAGAAATCAGCATGGACAACTAATCATTCAGCCAAAAAGTGGCATGGATATAGATAGAGCGAAAAGCAATAGATGTGTTTGCTCGTTGTGCCATGCCCAAATTCGTGCAAACAAAATACCAAGGTTCTCCAAGGCAAACATGCAAATGTCCAAAACCCGAGAAAACACATCTGCTTTCGCAGACCTGGACAGAGCGCAACAACTGCTTCCAACATTCATAAATGACAATGTGACTATCATGGTGGTGATTAAAAGACGAATGCAATACCATCAAAATTACATCAGTGGTTTGGTTCGACCCACATTGACAATGTGTGCCCTTTTAGAAATGCTAAAAACGCACTTATATATCAAGAACAATGTCATGATAAACCACGAATGGCTCCAGCATATGCATGGACTACTATGAAACGATCAAGAGCCACGTCAAACAACAGCAGCATCAGAACAATATGAGACACAGGATGACCAAACACAGACACATTAGTTCATGGCTTATATACAAGTCAACAAGTTGTAGACTTTGAGAGAAAACCGATAATTGTTGCATCATCGGAAGGATTTTCACCCCTCAATCTTTTCAAAGATGAACAATGTGAAGAGCTGGCATTCTCGACATTATTTTATGGCCATAGTCATGCATATGACCTTGCAAGTTGCACCAATTACCAAGACATAGTGAAATGGGAACTACGGAATAAAGACCAAAGGTTTGCATGGTCCATAGAGCATTTGTTCTTCAAAACAATGAAAATTCTTGTGCAACAAGTACAATCATCAACTTGGGTTCGGATGAGAAAAGGACAATTGCTAGGGGCAACTATTGCAGTAAAGACAATAACTTTAGACAACAACATTGAAAAAATCCTACAATCAAAAATAGTGTTTTGAGACTTTTTTTACTTGTGAACATCAGCAGACTACAAACAATGGTTGAAGCAAAATGTCTTTGCAATGCTGTGGCAACTTGGCTCGCTAGCATTCTTCATCACATTATCTGCAGTAGCAAAGAAAAGGTGGGAACCATTGATTGCACGCCTTCATACACTTAGATGACTTGGTGCTAGCCAAACTCAAGAACCAAATCAACACGATGTACAAGACCTCATCATATCATACCCTATAACAACGGTGAAATACTATGTGCACAAATTCAAAGCCTGAAAACATTGTTGTGACAAGATGACAATATTTTGGGCCCAGTGGAGGTTTTCTTTTTTGCCATTGAATTCCAAATCAGAGGCAGCCAACATGACCATGATTTGATTTGGATAAGTGAGGCACCAATGTTGAATACTTTTTACTGCGCTTGCATTGAAAATTTTATTGACAACTACATCACAACTGACAACACAAAAATCCGTCACAGCGACCAAGATTTGCAAACCCATAAGCATAGGCAAACATGTAAAAAGAAGAAGAACCAATGAAGCTTTGGATTTCCCATATCCACTATGCAAAACACAAACATTTTGATTCCACTTTCGGATGGGACCGACATCAATACGTCGACAAAACTACAAAAACTGACAAGAGCAATGCATCAAAAAGACATTTCAACATTCACATTCCAAACCTATCTTGATAGCATATCTTTGACTAATCACGAGTACCAACTTACTTTGAGAACCATCATATCACAACCAAAGCTCTTCATGAAAAGGGACCCAAAAGACATCTACACAAACAACTTAAATGCGGTTTTGACAGAATTGTGGGGAGCAAACACGGACATCCGATTCATTCTAAACCCCCACGGGGTGGCCTCTTACTGCACATCATAACTAAAATAGACAAAGAGACCAACAACACCGTGAAGGATGCGATTGTCCAAAGCTTCCAATAGAACACATCGGCAGATGAACATGTTTGAAAGGTAGGCAACCCAATACTCAACTCTCTGCTTTTTTTTGTGGGGGCGCATTTTGAAAAATCACCTTTAGATTAAACGAAAAAAAGGGAAGATAATGGCTTCCTCTAGTGATGGCGGCCCTAGCAATGGCAGCCAAGATAAGGTTTCCTCGTCTTCCTCTTCTGAAGGCTTCACAGCCTGCCCCCATCCAAGTTGACTTGTCCCTATCAATCTGGAGTCTAATCAGAGAGTCATCTCAATAGTGCCTCGGATACTGTCATGCAAGATCTAGCTCATGATAAGCACAATGTCCCTCTCCCTCCCTTCATGCTTCACCTAGATGAAAGCGACATACTACAACTCAAACAAGGAGGCAAAGAGACAGATGCTCTACGTAAGCTTCTTGTCGAGTTCAAAACTACGTCGTTCTTTAGTAATAGTCCAAGCAAAGACAAGCCCCATTTTGTTTCCTTTGCTGCAAAGGAACCTCACCCCAATGGAGCCCCCAAGTCCTTAGTGCACTAGGTCCCAAAAGGGAACGCCATGTCAAAGTTGCCGAAAAGCACCTATGTTGGTGCTGTCAATGGAAGAGGTAGAATCCTTTTCAAGGCTCTGATGATGCCGAGACAGTCAGCCTGGGAACAGCTCACACTACAATCCAGGAGAATCTTCTGCGGCACCATGTCCTCCACTGGCGCAAAATTAGCAAAGCTCTCTCCCTCCTCTGATCCAAATGCTACAAAGGTAAGCTCTCTCCCTCCTCTAATCCAAATGCTACAAAGCTCTCTCCCTCCTTTGATCCAAATGCTTCAGAGCCTCTCAAAGGTAACCTTCCAATAGTCAAGGTACACAATGGATTGCTTAACAAAATGATGAAATGGCTCTATTCATGTGCTATCGTAGGCTACATTCATGGCCCCAGACCACCAGCACTATTCCTTGAAGGATGGGTTCGTAATTTTTGGTCACGCAAAGGTCTGGTAGTCACAACCATTTGCTTCCTCAGAAATGGGTATATTGTTTTCATCTTTGAAAAGATGGAGATGGCTATAGAAGTGGTCCAAAAAGGGACTTAGACTGTTAGGAACAAGCCGTTGTTGGTCTAGCTCTAGGAACCTTTCTTTAGCCCAAATTCTCAGCCTCCTTCCAAAGCCCCTATATGGGTTGAGTTCCCTAATCTATCACTTTCTCTCTTTCCCCAAATTGAGACCCTCTGTTCTCCGCTGGGCCAATTTCTTGGAGTGGAAACAGAGAAGTTTATTAGCCCGCGAGGCAACCCTTAAGCTTGTGTCCTGATGGACCTTGCCTCTGACCCTCCTAGTGCTATCTGTATTCTCAATGGGGATGGCTCTGAGCTGATCCAAAAAGTATTCTTCAAAAACATTCGTAATTCATGCTTCCTCTGTGGTATGGGTGGTCACTTCATCAAAGACTGCCCTTCTAAAAATGGAAAGATCGGAGCCACCTCAGTAGGACCCATAGGAATATAAGGATATACAGGCCCCTACTAAGCAACCAGTCTCTTCTCCATCCATAGAACAGATTGAGGAAGAAAGTAAAGAAACCTTCAAACCCATTGAGATCTCACGTGGGGAAGCAGAAGGGAAAGGTAAAGAGAGCATTACTGAAACAGAAGAACACATGGAAGATAGCTCGAGGGAGGAGGAGTTTGTGGTCGCCACCCAAGATTTTGAGGCATAATTGGAGCAGGCAGAACATGAGTTAGGTGACAAGGAGGGTCCTCCCTTCACAGTTGTCAAAGGCAAAAAAGCCACCTGGGTGGAAAAGCCAAAGGCACAAGCTGACAAGGTAAACATCAGAGGAAAGAAAATTAGCTCAATTGAAAGAGAGAAAAGAAGGATGTCAAGAGGCTTTGCACTATCTCCCCATAATAGCCCAGTCAGTTTCAAGAAGAGGGGAAACAAAAACACTCCTTAATGATGCAAGACAACTTCTCCTTCCTGAGCATCAATGTCCAAGGCTTAACAAATGACCTTAAACCTGCTATCTTTAAAGGTGGCTAGACTTGTCAAGCCTTAGACTTGATTTCTTGGCACTACAGGAGGTTAAAGTTTCAAGGGCTAAGCTACATTGGCATCTCAGCATGATAGACGACAAAAGAAAGTGGTTTTGCACTAACCACGAAGAAGGGAGAGATGGTGCCATTCTAGGAATATCTGGTCACCTCACCCAGGCAATCACACACCCACTATCCTTTTTTGAGTCCATCGGGATAGGTGTTGACTTTCTCATCCTCAACTGCATGTGGTCAAATTATGCCCCTAATGCCACAAGGGAAAGAGCACTTATTTGGGATGGAAAGATCCTTCAAAATAATACTATCCTTCTAGGTGACTTCAATATGGTAGAATCCCACAGAGACCAGTGGAACGAAATAGGAAACACTTTAAGGGGCCGGGAACTTTCTTCTTGGACTACCCTCAAAGATTCGGTTGTACTTACCGACATCTCTGCAGACACATCCTTCACCTAGACTAACAACCAATTGGGCCCTCTCCACAGGAAAGCAAGAATAGACAGAATGTACTGCTCAAGAGATATCGTTGACTCAGCCCTATGCTTCAAGAGCAAAGCCCTTGCTTCTCTTCCCTTCTCAGATCATAAACCAATCCTAATTACTCTTGATAAAAGCCAGGGAAAGAGAAGAAATTCATGGTTCAAGGCTAACCCCTTCTTCTTTCGTTTACCCTACATCCAACAGAAGATAAACTGGATCTGGGATAAAGCTTTTGATAGCACAGCCAACATAACTAAAAAGTGGATTAGGGCTACAGAAGGAACATGCATTTTCCTTAAAGCCATGAAGAAGCAAATGGATCTTGCTAGAGCTGGCAGACGCAAAATAATTGAAGAGCAAATCAAACTTTTGGAGGAGGACCAGTCAACCCAAGGACAGGAAAGACTCAAAGCCTTCAGAGACAAAGCCAGAGTAGAAGCTATCATTGAGGCAGCGCAATCCAAAGTTTACACAAGAGAATGGTGGGCAGGGAAAGGAGACAGGCCCAATGAAGACATGTTTCGATGTCTTAGGAAAAAATAGGCTCAGGAATCGATAGAAACTCTGGTACACAAGGGTCGCCTAGTCCACGATCCGAAAGAGATTGGCCAGATTGTCGTCGCTAAGCACTTCCAGAGAATTCTTGGGGAACTTGAAATCCTAATCACAGAAAAACTCAGAGCAAGGGAAAAATTTCGAATGGTCTAAAGGAGAATGATCCAACAGTTTGACTCCATCTTCTTAGACAAGGAACTCTCCCTTAAAGAGTTAAAAGGCGCAATCACCTCTATGGAAAAAGGCAAAATTCTTGGTGAAGATGGGCTCCCAATTGAATTTTACCAAGTCTTTTGGGACACAGTTGGCCCGCGCCTTCTCCTCCTTTGACAAGAGTCCAAAGCAAAGGGGTTCCTTACTTCATGGGGATAAACATAGGAATGATTAAACTAATCCCCAAAGGTGGTCCCAAGGAGGCTCTAAAGAATTGGAGACCTCTTACCATGCCCAATAGCTATAAAATTTTTGCTAAAGCCCTAGCTATTAGGCTCAAATTCAAAATAAAAGACTGGATAAGGGAAGAGCAAAAAGGTTTCATTCAAGCCAGGCACATTTTAGAGGCCATCCTAACCCTTTAGGAAGGTCTAGAGCACACAGAAGAGACAAACCAAGACATATGCTTTCTAAAAATAGATTTTGACAAAGCCTACGATAGAATGGAGTGGGGATTTGTATTGTCCTCTCTTCAAGACATGGGAGCATGTCTAGGTTTCATCTCATTCATAGATACTCTCCTGAACCAGGCAGGTGGAAGTGAACGAATCAATCTCCCCTTCCTTCGTTCTCTCTTAAAAGATCTATTAGACAGGGCTATCCTTTAGCTCCACTCCTCTTTGCCATTGCGGCGGATGCCCTTGGTTGGCTCATTAAGGATGCGGAAGACATTGGGAATATCAGAGGGATCTAGGTTGGAAATGGGGTACATATAGTTTGTCAACAGTTTGCAAAGAACACGAACCTCACTCCGAGTAATGATGTCAAATCACTTGAGAGCATCCTTAGATGCTTGGACATCTTCTGCACAGCATCAGGCTCCAAAATCAGGGGTTTTCGATACTAAGGCTGCTCCCCCCAAAATCCCCATTGACAAAGGGTGTAAGATCCTCAAGGGGGGAGAGGTTTTTCATCTCCTCAAGATTCCAATGGGATTTAGATGTACAAACAAAGACAGATGGGTCTGGGTCATGTACAAGATCAGGGACAAAATCAATAGGTGGCAAGGCCTACAACCATCCCTAGCTAGGATAATTTTCTTTTAAATCATTACATTTACCCTTCCATTTTGTATTTTATATCATGTTGGTTCCCATCAAGAAAACAGGTCGACTAACGCAACAAACTGTTTTGAACTTTCCTGTGGGGAGGCTCCCTAGATAAGAACTGAAGCTTTAAGGTAAGATGGAACTTTTGTACCCTTTCAAAGATCGAAGGTGGACTAGGTGTGGTGGATATAAAAAAATCCTCAGCAAGATTTATGGCCTAGTGGATTCTAAAAGCCTATCAAGAGCTTGAATCAATTTGGGCTACCCTTATTTTAAAAAATGTGAGGAAATTCAAACTGGACCGTTTCAGACATTGGAAAGATACTCCTTCTGGCTCTCTTCTTTTTGGGCAAGAAAGGTGTATCACAAAAGGTTCAGAGCTGTGGAAGGGCATGTGGAGAGCTTGGGAAAGTATGCATCCATTTATTAAATGGAAGGGTTTTTCAAGGAAAACAGGTACTTTCTGCAGTTAGGATTCAATCTAGTTCTCGATTTTGTATAGCTCTCAACCGCTAAGAGAGGACCAACTTAAATCAGCAATCATGCTAAGTAAGAGAGGGATTAAAGTTTGGGGAGATCTTTAGGACCGTGGTCAAGGTAAGTGGAACAACGACAACTTTCTCCTGAATTCGTACAGAGACTAACTAGATTTGACCTTCTATTAGTAAAGGAACGTCAGGTACTCTGGACCAGATAAAACCTTCCCTGGCTAGGTAGACGGCTATCTCCTACCATGAGAGAATTCAGATGGGTGGGTCTACGAAACTTAAAATCGGTCCCTCTTATCCATGAAGGATAGGATGATCTGATAGCTAGACTCAACAAAACTTGGTTTCGAGGAGATGATGCAAGGAAAGGGCCTCTAAGGTTCGCCAAAGTCTAGGATTGTAGTGTTCCTGAGAAACACTCATGTCTTCTATGGCTTATCTTCCACCGGGGTATCTAGACGGCTGTCCGAGCCCAAAAGATTGGCCATGGAAATGGATGGTGCAAAGGATGCAATAGAGCACGAGAGGACATTCCACATCTTTTCCTCAATTGTGTCTTCTCCAGAGAATTATGGGACTTACTTCACAGGCACCTTGCACCCTTCCCCCTTAGTTACTCGGTTATCCTTCTTAGGGACTCTCCTAACAAGGCCCCACAAAACTAGAACGTCATCAAATCAACAGCTCTCTGGTCAATTTGGCTTCAAAGATGCAATAAGGTGTTTAATAACATGTTAATGGATACTAAAAGTGTTTTTGAATCCTTATGCCTAATTACAGGAACGAAGAGCTAATGTCAAAAAACTCGATCATCTTCACACTTAAGCTCAAGACTTCCTATCTGTTGAGGAGAGTCTTGCAAATGAAGAATCCACACTACTGGACCAAGCCACGACGCTGGTAGAACTGGTGGAAGAAGAAAAAGAAGAACTTGTCTGAAGCAGTTGTGCCACAGTCCCAACCCCCTCTGTTACTCCCCCTCATCAGCACCTTTTTCTTCTGTGGGCCCAACCGTCACCCCTTCTGCACCTATGGTTCCCCAGCTGCTCACTTCTCCTCTTGCCCATCCCTTCAAGAGGCCAATCTCACGAGCGAATCCATCCAACGTCTCTTATGAGGTCTGCTGAGAATCACTATCTACAGAGGAATTCATGGAAAGACTGCACACTCCTATTGCCTCTCCATCAACTCCCTCTGTCCCCACTGAAGTTAAAGAAGAACCGATCTAACTCAAGAATATTGCCTCAAGCTACTCCTGCTGAAACCTCCCCTGTTCATCATAAAAGTTGGAGTGACTATTGTAATGGATCCTCCAGCTTTGTTGATGGTTTTATCCCTCTTCTTACTTCTCATTGTACTCAGTCATGCTGGTTCTTCGGACTGCAATGATCATCGGTTGTTTGTATGGTAGTAGACTTCTCTATCTGATTAAGCTCTTCCATTTATAGCTCTCAATTTACCTAGTCTTTTGATATTTTAATATAAACCCTCATTTTTTGAAAATACTCAACATGCACATCAATGCACAACAAGCTGTATACCTATGTCTTTCATTGCCACTTATAAGCGCGACAAGAGAATTTTTCTACATCAACACAAGCCCACCCAAGCAGAGAACATTACTTTTAAAATGCCGAGCACAACTCGAGAAACTCCACCTAGAAAGCACCAATGTCTTCTTTGAAGATATAATCACAAAGTACACTAACAGGGAAGACCATTTGCAAAACCACTACCTGGCATCTTTTGCATCCAACTACACTATCAAATCAGGGAAAACAAAAAAAAAAGAGCTAGAATAATACGATTTAACAACTATAGCAAGGACAAAGAGCCAGAGGACCACTACAGGGAGATGTGCTTGTTATACTTGCCATTTCATTTCAAAGAACATGTTCTCGATGAACAATTCAAAATTTGGAAAGACATGTACAAATGTTACCAAAATGGTATTGATGAACAAAAGGGACTCTTCAACAAGCCCTTTTCATATCACAAAAGATCATATGCTACCAACAACACATCCTACATGAGCACGAGCAACAACCAACCAACAACGCCAACATAGAAATATGATCTCGCAACTGAAAAGAGCCATTCAAAAAAAGACAAACAACCAAAACAATCTTTATCAAAGTAAACAAATCCATCTGACCAATGAAAAGTACTATTCCTCTCTAAGAGACATTAACCCATGAAAACGCCTCATTTTTTATGACATAATGCTCACAAAAAGAACAGATCCATCCAAATAGTTTTCCCTATTCTTGTCCGGGAATGCAAGAGCGGGGAAAAGATTTGTGGCGACATTAGTAGCAGAAGGCCTTCGATGGTACTATACACAAAAAAGCACAACAAACATCGACCTCCCAAAGATATTGCTTCTAGCATATACTGGAAAGGGGAAAAGAACAATTAGAGGTAGTACAACTAATTCTAATCGATGAGATTTCACTAGTTGGCATTAACACTTTCCTTGTAGCAGCAGACATGTGAATGCGAGAAATAAAACAAAACCACCAACAGCCATTTGGCAGGGTTGAGAGATATACTATGTGGTGACCTTTGCCAAGTGAGACCCATCAAAGACTCCTGGATTTTCAACACACAATCAACAACAACTTCAATGCTTGGATCTTTTTGGAGATCGCATATACAATACTATGAATTGTTGGAACCAATGCACCAATCAAATGCATGCTTCTTGGAGGTCCTCAATAGAATATGCACGGGAACTCATACTAATGTGGATATTGACAATCTAAATATAAAACACCTTAAGGACATACCGAATAAAAACGACACCCCGCATTTGTTTTTTTACTAACGCAGCAAAGGACAATCACAATCACACCATCTTCAATAGCATGCTTGGGGAACCGCATATTCTTACGATGAAAGACATCAAATAAAAAACATGCAACAAATTGTTGGAAGCCCCACGTGATCTAAGAAAAACTTGCAGCCTACATGAACAATTGCAACTCAAAAAAGATAGGATTATCGAACTATGCTCAGGGAACCTCAACATCAGCAATGGCATTGTGAATGATGCAGACAGGATATTCAAAGGGTCCTAAATAACAACAAACCAGTTATTGTATGGGTGGAATTCAATGACAAGAAAAAAGGGCTGAAAACATGATACTAGAATGCAAGATTATATGGCTATAGCATACCGGCAACATGGACACCAATTCTTCAAATAACGCGTGAATTTCAAGTAGGCAACAACCACCTAAACACAATCACAAGAACACAATTCCCAATCCAAGCTACATCCGGGAGGACTATACACCAATCGCAAGGTATCATCATGCATTCCCTAGCATTTGACCCTTTAAGAATAAAAATGCATGGCCTCATCTACACTGCTCTATCAAGGATTTGTAACCCGGACTACCTTTTCTTTCCCTCAAAACTAGATTAAAAAACATCAAAGTAGACCAAGAACAAAAAGACATTGGATATGCAAACAAATCGACTTCAGAGAAGAAGGGAACTTTGACAAAATGCTAAAAAGCCTAAACACAAGATCGACTGAGAGTCATAAATTAGACTTGTTATACTCGAGAAGCATCCTCGTGGCATCCATCTTATGCTTACAAGAAACACATGACCAAACAAAAAACTCGACAAAGCTGCTAGGATTTGAAAACGTCTCGATGGCAAAGGGACAAGGCAATACTACAAAAACACACTCACACTATTACAACAAGAAGGCTTTTATGATGAGGGGTGCGAAGCACTACTAACACAATTCAAAACAAGAGAAAAGAAACAAATAATAATCATCAACATATACAAATCACCAAAAATCAAACCAAAAATTTGACAAAAACAATCAGGAAGATATTGGAGAAAACACCGCCTGCAACAACAAAAACATATATTGCAGGAGACTTCAACATTGACTACAACTACGAATTTTATTTTTTTTAATACAAGAAATAATGAAAACCTACAACATGGAACAACTAATCACAACACCAACAACAATACACGGATCCACAATTGACCAAATATGGACCAACCACAACACACAACCTCCCAAGTAGGGAACAAACTACGTCTATTGGTCAAACCACTCCCTAGAGTAGTATAGCTACTCTAAAGATAACTATAATATTATAAATCCCCTCCCCCTTTTGCATGTCCCTTTCTCTTTAATGCCCCCTTCATAAGTGGCCCCTCTCCCCCTTCCCAATCTCATGTAGCTTCCTTTTTAATACACCCTACCCTCCATTATTCTTCAATTGAAACTCCTCCCCTTCCCGTTTCTCTCTTAGTTGAATTATGGCCTTGCCCTCTTCCTTTTCAACCATCTTCTTTTCTCCATAACTAATTGATAGGAATTTCCCATTTTTCGATGTCAAGGGGGGTATACTAGAGAACACGTATTGTGTAGACTCAAATAATTTTAGTGTGAAAATAGTTGATGTATAAACAAAGAGAGAAACATGTAATAGCATAGAGGAAAGGGTATAACAAATATGATTGCAAACAAGATGATGTTCCATCCAAGCAACAAGCTTAAAGCAATTACCAACAAAAGATGAATGCATTATCAGCAACAAGCTGAAGAGTTCCTTTGCTAGCTATACCGATCACTTCATAAGCTTGCAAACGGGAGTGTTGAAAGAGATGATTCACACAAGACAATAGACTTCATGCTCTCCAAGCTTGGGAAACACAATCAATACCCAAATATAATATAGGATTGGCAATGTTGGAAAGGATGGGCTCAAGTTCATGAAGCCTTCATGAGTGTGCCTGTGACTATTTAGTGAAGCATAACTTGCCATACCTAAAATGGCATGTGGTCGATCAAGTACATCTTGACGATATGGGAGTGAGTGTTCTTCTAGCATGTATCAAGTCTCTAAAATCAATTGTAGCACTGCCTTCCAAGCAACGCTCTAGTTACATTTTTGTTAAAAAGTGTCCCACACACTTTGTTGCCAAGTGGCCCCCTTCTATTTTGGTTCTCTCTCTCACACACAGAGTCACTCGCGCACACTTTCTTTTTTTAAGAACTCTGTCTCTCTCTCTCTCTCTCTCTCTCTCTCTCACACACACACACTTTGCAAATCTCTTTGCATTTGCAAGCAGTTGGATCGTCCATTCATCTTGACAATCGTTTGCATCTGGCAACACTCTCTCTCTCTCTCTCTCTCTCTCTCTCTCTCACACACACACACACACACACACTTTGCAAATCATTCGGACTTTCCTATGCACGGGCTTACATCACAAGTGCTGCAAATTTATCATCCAATCATCTTGACAATTGTTTTCCTTTGACAAAACCAAATCGAAGGCAATGCTCACGACAAGTACTTGTACTGACTTGTTAGCACTGCCTTCCAAGTAGCGTTACAGTTACACTTTTGTAAAAAAGTGTCCCACACACTTTCAAGTGTCCCCCTTCCATTTTAGTCTCACTACTACTTGTACAGACGTGTTAGCACTGCCAAGTAACGCTATAGTTACACTTTTGTAAAAAAGTGTCCCACACACTTTCAAGTGTCCCCCTTCCATTTTGGTTTAATCTCTCTCTCTCTCTCTCTCTCTCTCTCACACACACACACAGTTTGCAAATCATTCGGACCTTCCTATGTACAAGCTTCTATCACAAGTGCTGCAAATTACTCGCTTGTTTTTGGTATATTCTCTCTGCCGATAAGATTACAACAAATAAGCTAAGGAGTATTATCTTTAAGACAATGGCTCTTCATTGCCCCACATCCCAATGTAAGGATTTTTATCATTATCATTGCTTGTGGGAGCATAATAAGACACCTAATTTTTTTAATTGATTCAGTTGGACTTTTGATATTTGTGTACGTCATTAAGGAGGAGTTTTAAGGTTCCACAATTTGGCTTGTTTGGAGGACACAAGAAATCTTTGAGTATGAAGCCTTTAATTTAAGGTTCCAAGACTTGACTTGTTTGGAGAAACATGTGCAAATGGGCTTTTGATGGGAAAGAGATTCATTGGCTGTTGGGTAAAACTTAGTCATTTTTAGAGTTTCAAAAACAGCTTCAATTAATAGATAAGGCGTAACTGACCTTTTTTGAAGTAAAATGATTTCTAATACACAGTTCAAGTTGCAAACTGGGCATGGTTAGTGTTTCAGACCTGAAAGAAGCACCTATCTTAAAGCACAACAAACTTCAAACTTCATGCCCTGCAAGCTTTAATCATGCAGTCGGTGACTTCCCACCCCTCCAACTTTGAATATACAGACACCCATCACTCTTTTACAGAAATACAGAGGGATGTATGTAATGCGAGAGGAGGGGTTAACAAATATGATATCTTCCAGAGCTACACCACAAGAGGGCAACTTTTTAGTGAGCAAAATGAATAATTTGAGAGGAGCAGGTCAATTGCAAGCTAATGCCCTGCAAAAAAGGCAAACCATTTTCAAGAGCAGGTTAAAATAACCTGCCAGTCCAAGCTTGGATACTTATCATTTTGCATAGGATGCCACCACAGCACACTGTCGATTACTCACGCTTTTATAGGTCTTCAGACTATACTACAATTAGGCTTGTTAGCTACAGAACCAAAGTGCTCAAGCTCCAACACATGGCAGAGAGGGATATTCCGAAGATGCTCCACTGAAGTCCCACTCAAGTACACCACGGTAGTTTTTACAAGGGTAAAGGCATTCACTTGATAAATCATTAGAGCAAATATGTAAATATAAATCTAGAAGGCTCTAGGAACATGCCCAAACTCATCCTCTAAAAACACAACTCACGGTGCCATTTCAATCTCATGCTAGTCACTCAAGGTTGGAAACCATAAATCCCCAACTCATGTCTAAAAACACAACCCATAGAGCAGTTTCAGCCACATGGCACTCACTCACAAGGTTGAAAATGTAAACTTGGTATTACAATTAGCATGGGAGGTCAATAATGTGTTGGAAACAAAGAAAACCACATAGGTTCATAAAAATTTCCTAGCAAAGGCTCATTATACACCCTTAAATATGACAGCCAAGGAATCCAAACTTCAGACACTTGATATCCCTTCATTCAGGAAAAAGCTTCCATCCATGTGCAACTAAAACAATCGAAATCGCCTACAATTGTAACCATTTCCTTCAACATATAGCATTACATTCTACAGATTTCTGGACTAAAATGTAATATCCCTATCTACATTTACTTTCTTTGAAAACAGTAGTGCTGCTTCAGTGTATTCCTTACTGTCTTTGCAAGGTATAGTGCATCAACCTAGAGTTGATGTTCGAGAGCAGGACATATGCCTAGTACACAGCTATATCAGATACAAACTACTACTTGCCAAGCAGGTCAAATTATATGGAAGAGAACTTTTCCAATGAAAAATATAGTCAAAGCAATGTCAACTGAGCACGTTCAAAGGGACAGATGACCGGATGATTTCCATTTCTAGATGCCAAACTTCAAGCTGCAAGTCCAAGTGATAATAGTACACGAAGGTCTTGACTAGTTCTAATTCTTAAAGAACAGTTTCACATTAAGCCCTACAACGCATGCTGATTGGGCCAGCAATTGCAGTACAGTCAATGCAAATTGCTGAATTATATTAAAACACCACCTAAGCATATAGCAGAACCACATTCTCTCCGCCCACCAAAAAAAAGAAGGAAAAAAAACGTTTCAGAAGCCACCACAATGTACAACGCCAAACTAAGGCATGAGCTATAATTCCAGAACAAGATGTTCACCATATAAAGCCTTCCACACAAAAAGATATTCACTGAAGGAAAATATGAGTCACAATCAAGATGTATAATTCACAATCTAAACCAAAGTGTTTGCGATGTAAACCTTCCAACTCTTGCTCAAGATCTTCAGCACCAAAATCATAAAGCAACCAACCAGAGTTTATCAACTCATATCTTTGTCTGGCCCTGAATCCAACACAGGTAGCTCAACTCAATCATATCTTCATCTGGCTCTGAATCCAACAGTCATTTGCTTCCCAAAGGCGCTCCAAAACACCGGCCAAGAGCTCGATCCCAAATCATCCTTATGATCTGCAGCAGTTCCTGTATATGCGGCACATTCAGGACCAAATGGCGTTATGCACAGAAGCTTGCTTTGTCTCATCCTACAGAATTGCATTGTTCCTCCTGGTGTCTAGCCTATGGCCTGAACAATGCTTCTGTTCTGTTGTCTACTCCTTGTACTCTTCAAAGAAGCAAAGAGTGAAATGGATGCAAGGCCTTCCTGTTCTGTACATTGACAAACCTAATACAATACCATTCTAGCTTACAAGGGCACAAACCAGAAGCAAATGCTAAATCAATCTGGAGTACTTCTTTAATTCTTTTGCTAAAGCTAAACACGCAAAACAAAACAAACAATGACAAGTGCACATTCCTCTGAAACTTTAGGATAGTACTGTAATCTAAGATTACACTATGTAAACATCAAAAGCTAAACAAACAGGGTAATAGCTATCATTCTTCTAATACAAAAACTGTTTCTCGTACTTGTAAAAAGGCCTTACTTGAAAACAAGGAAATCATTCTCACCTAGGCTTTGCATTACAAACCTACTCCTGGATAATCTAGCCTATTCTAGGTGGGGAAATCAGTAGAGTCTGGACTTACTGACCACATCCAGTTCTGTCAAAACATTCAACCGACATCCATGAGATTCAGTATGGGCTCAATCCTCTGTCCCAACAAATCATTGCAATAAAGTTCCGAGCCAGGTGCCTGTAATGACAGGGCTGAAGAAAGTCTGGTGAAATTAAGAAGACCGCTCAGCTGTAGCAGGGTAAGGCCTGAAGCGAGTATCAGGTCCACGCTGTGTTTGTTTTCCAGCTACACCATAGCCTTCAGCAGCCGGACCACCACCAATCCCATATGCGGCACCTGCTCCTGGTCCAGAGCCGGCTGCTGGAGACGAATGAGAATCAGGTCCTGATCTCCAGCTGTTTTCTTGATATCCAGAGGTACCGTAAGGATCTCCATAGCTTGCAGCTCCACCTGCAGGAGCCGAAACATAGCCACCACCACGAGCCCCAAAACCAGCAGCACTGGAGCCATATCCACCATCACCTGCACCATAACCATAACCACCAGCTCCGTAACCTGCAGTCCCAGTGCTTGCCTGACCAGCAGCAGCAGCACCAGAACCCCACCCAGCACTTCCATAACCACTCGCACCTCCACCATTTGCTCCAAATCCAGCTGGGCTCCCCCCGGTTGAATATCCTCCCCCAGTGCTACCCCAGGGACTTCGTGGACCAGCAGGCGCAGTCCCATACCCACCTGAAGCCGCACCCGTTCCGTAACTACCAGCAGTCGCATAGCCTGTGGATACAGGAGCACTGCCGTACCCACCCCCATAGGAACCTATACCTCCGTACCCAGCACCACCAGGGTAGCCACTGGCGCCATAGCCTCCGTTCATGGCAGGTCCGTAACCACCACCCGATCCATAAGGAGCAGCACCATACCCACCAGGTCCATAAGAAGGATAGCCACCCCTTCCAGCTGCCGGTGCTGCGTACCGGTTGTCCATGCGACCTCCGTAAGAGTTTCCAGGGCTAGAGTTATATCCTTGGCCGTAGCCACCATTGAAAGACCCGCCTCTACCAGCACCCCCACCAAATCCACCACCGGAATTTCTTCCGCCAGTAGAAAGCTCCTTTGGGACAGCTGGTTTCACTTCCACCATCTTTTCATTCAGCTCATGAAAGGTCTTTTGAAGGACCCTATCCACTGCATCTTCCGAGTCGAAGGTAATGAACCCAAAGCCCCTAGGTCGTTGGGTGCTATGATCGTACATAACGACAGCATCTGTTATGTTGCCGAACTGACCAAAGTACTTCTTGAAATCGTCCTCTGTAACAGTGGAGGCTAAACCACCCACAAAGATCTTCTTGGTCCTAGGTCCTGTGTTGAAGCTTCTGCCAGAATTCTGCTGTTCGTCTCTCGGGACGGCCTTCTTTGCTTCGACCTTTACAAAATCACGAAACGAGCTACAAAGTTACCAACCACCGAAGCAAAAAAAAAAGCCGCTCCAAAACACGAGGCCTGAGCAATTCTCACAAAAGAAGATCCAGGCAGCTAGCTTACCACGCGCCCGTCGATGGTGTGCTTCTCAAGCAAAGCCCTATCAGCAATGGAAGGATCAGCGAAGACGACGAAGCCAAAGCCACGGGCGCGACCGGTGGCGCGATCTTTCATGATGACGGCCTCAACAACTTCACCATAGGAGCCAAAATACTCCTTGAGCTTATCTTCAGAGGTTTCCCAGGAGATACCACCGATGAAGAGCTTACCCTGGTCAGAATCCATGGGGGGAGGAGGGAGGGAGGGAGCTAAAACCCTACAAAAACCCTAGAAGAGAGGAGATGACTAAGAAAAGCAAGGGCACAGAGGAGTGGCTATGGCGGCCACTGAAAAAACAGTAAGAGGACGAAGCAACAATTCCACTTTAACAAGAAAAGGGCATTACAGGTTTTTTTCCCCCTTTCCCTCTTTTTGTTGTTTTTTTCAAGGCGGGAAACTTTAACCCTACGATCCTCCCCATCCAACGGCCCTCCCTTCTTACCCCCCTCCTTTCTCTCTCCCCCCTTTCCCAACGGATAGCCGCCCCCCGGGCTTCTTTAGGTGAGCCCTCTGATTGGGTCACACGAGGTAACGAGGGGTAGGATCACTCGGTATTGTCGACCCCTGATGAAAGAGATCAAGTGACAGGAAGCAAGACGGTCGCAGCAACACAGGAGTTCATCTTTGCCAACCAATGCCCCTCAAATCAATGCCAACAAAAATATGAACAAATACTCACTTTACCCAAAATGAAATCAAGCCAAAAAAATATGAACAAATACTCAGTGTACCCAAAGAGATTTTTTCCCTTTAAATGTTTACTACACTCATCCCTTAAGGGATTAGAAAAAGTTGATACGACCACAATGGCCCTGTTCTAGGGAGGTTGAGGGATGGCAAGGGGGGATAGCGGCTTGGACTGTGGGCTAGGCCACTATTTTACACAAAAGAATCTTTTCCACTATACATATTTAGCACAAAAGAACCTAGCTAACGAACAAAGCCTTAACTAGTATAGTCAAAAACAAAATAAAACAAACACTCATAGATCAAGAAAAGTACAACCTTACCCAAATCGCATTCGAGTCCCTGCCCCTTGGCCACCTTCATTTCACAATCGTGACCTTCTGGTAATGGATGATGGGGCACTTGTCACTAGCCCCAAGGATCTAAAATTGTCATCATTACCCGCCCAATCTGTTGTGGCCTTGCATAAACACAATGGTGAGCCATCGATCATGACCTCAACTTGTTGTGTCTATTCCAAACACCACCATTAGTGAGATTGCATCTTTGTCAAGCATGCTTGACTAAGACATGCATGCAAAACAGGAAGCCCATAAAACCTTTAATCAACTTATTAGACCTTCATTGCTTGGGAATGAGAAATGAGGCCAATGGATGTGCTTAGACCAAACCATAAACCATGCCAACCTCCATCAAACCCACCTTAGCAACAAGATCATTGCTTTTGCATCAGAGGTAGGTACTAGTGGGGGTTTAAAGATTTGTGGCAAGAGCTTATTACCTCTTTGCTTTATAATTTTATTTCCAGTTGTTGATTTATAGATTTTGAAGGTAAGCTTATTGACTCCTTCAGAATCTATAAAACAACAACTAGAATTAAAATCATAAAGCAGGCTCAAGCTATATATTGAACTGGAACGTAAATGCACCATGGTCCACTCTATTGCCATTCACTCAACATAAACACACACTAGCAATGGCCATGCCATATGCACATGCATTGAATTTCAAGAGTTAAGCAAAGTCACCATTAAGACTTCTTACCCCATGCCTTTTATGCACCTTTTGTTGGTCAATCATTGATTAAATGTCTTGTAAGGAAATGCGCTTGTTTAGGAATTCATTCCTTATGTATAACCAGAGTGAAGCCTAAAAGAAGGACAAGCTTAAGAAATTACCCACTTTGGACCGTTTGCATACCTTGTCAAGCCTTGTAGTATGTGCCATGCACAAGCTAAAGAGTCCTTTGGGAATCTATTTTTTGTTTCATCCCTAGCTAACCATGGTTGTTAATAGCTAGCCCTAGGGTTAGTGGAGACCTTAGAGGGCAAGGCTATCGTAACAACTAAGTAAAGGTAGAAAGCAAGGACTGATCAATGACAAGAAAC
This sequence comes from Dipteris shenzhenensis, assembly GCF_047967505.1. NCBI lineage: Eukaryota > Viridiplantae > Streptophyta > Polypodiopsida > Gleicheniales > Dipteridaceae > Dipteris > Dipteris shenzhenensis. The sequence continues at coordinate 11,739,584 of NC_141597.1, forward strand.
AAGAGGAGCAGAATAGCAAGAAACAACAACGACAAGACAAAGAGATAAGTCGTTAGGGCAAAAGCTGCCTGCGACGTTCTATTGCAAGAGGCTTATAGAATGTAAGTACAACGGTATGCAATCGTCCAGCAATGCCAAGATCATGTCACCACGTCAGCGCGGTCAAGTGGGCTGGTTAGGTGAACTGGCAGTCGTCACATCTTCCCCCCTGTGAAAGCAGATGAAGCAACCGGGAGAAAAATGGCTTTATGCCAGCAATATGCGCAGTGGTCTTCGTCTTTCGGTGGTCATGGCTACAGAGTTATAGTTCGTATGTTATTTTGTCCACAGGTCGAAGAATCTGGTACGGGCCAATCCATTTGGCAATAAACTTCTCAATTAATCCTTTTTTCCTAGTAGGATAGTTTAGCATTACCAAATCCCCATTAGAGAAAGTAGCCAGTTTGTGACAACTGTTGTACAATCTTCATTACTTTATTTGAGCTCGTCGAAGATGTTCTGTTGCATTTTGTCTCAAGAAAGACAATGAGTCTTGTAAATAGTCCGCCCATTGATGAGTCTCCTTGTGGTTGATTTGGTCTTTATCAATGATGCCTATCTCAGGGGGGAATTGGGGCCAAGTAGACTCCCGAATTGATGTGTTGTAGGCCCACGACTACATATGGTAAGGAGACATCTCAATTCGTGTGGTGCGGGTCCACAAACATAGCCAACATCAGCTTGATCATGCAATTTAATCACTTAGTGAGGCAATTACAAACAATCCCTGATCGGACAACAGTTGTTCTAGGAAGCCGTGTGGGAGAATCAAATTTTGCATCAAGAATTCAACAACTTCACCTGCAGATGCAAACTTCAACGGTTGTGGGATTGTCTACCTCGTGAGATAGTCTGTCAAGACAATCATGTACTTATTCCCATTTGCTGATGTTGGGAAAGGGCCCATAATGTCATAAGCCACCAATTCAAAAGGTCATGACACAACAATTGGGCTCATGTTACCAGATGATTTCTAAGTTGGGGACTTCAAAGGTTGACATGTGGTGCAAGATTTGAGATAATGGTGTAGATTATTCCTCAGCTTGGGCCAATAAAATATGGTTTAAATCTTGGTTAGAACTTTGAGAAATTCCAAGTGTCCCCCAAAGATTCCGTCATGAAATGCATTCAGGTATTGTTGACAGCATTGTCTGGGCAAAAAAAATGCGGGGCTGGAATGGAAGCTTGTGGTAAAAGAGCAGGCCATCAATCACTTGGAAGTACAATGGCAGCTTTGTAGAATGTAACTTTTCAGTAATGGCCTTGACTTCGGGATCTTCCAATTGTAAAATTTTCAAATCGTCAATTGTGGGGAGTTGAGTTGGAACATGAGAAAGGTAATGGAGTTCGAGATGCAACTGGTTGGACATTTTGAGCAAAGACCACATGAAAACATGAGAGGGCATCAGCTACTTGGTTCAGTTTCCCTAGTCGGTAAGAGATGCAAAAATTATAGCCTTGAAGTAGTAAAACCCATCTAGCCAAACGCCCTTGGAGTTGCTTTTTTCGCATCAAACTTATCAGTGCTGCATGGTCGGTCTACACCTCAAATTTAGTGCCATGAACATATTGGTGTAACTTCTGAATTGCTCAGACAACAACAAGGCACTCTAATTCAGTTCAACATATCTTCCTTCTGGAGGGGTCAACGACCTATTAAGGTAGATGATAGGGCGTAGATTTCCTTGATCATCGTGCTGTAATAACACTACCCCTAACCCATCTGTAGATGCATTCGTGTGAATGATGAAGGGCTTTGATAGATCTGGGTGCCGTAACAATGCATCTTCTTTTAAAATCTCCTTAGTCTTGTCGAAAGCTATCTGGCTCTCAGATTCCCAAATATACTTGACATTTTTTTGCATGAGATTGTGCAAAGGGGTAGAAATTTGTGACAACTCGAGCATAAACCTTGCACTGAAACCCACCATGCCGAGAAAACATTGCAGTTGCTTGACATTACGTGGTGCTGGAAATTTGTGCAATGCCTTTACTTTTGTTGGGTCGGGACGAATACCATCACTAGAGATGATAAATCCTAGGTACTTTAGCTTTGTTTGCGCCCACTTGCACTTGAGGGGATTCAGTTTGAGATTGTATTGCTGGAGCAATCCCAAGACCTGCAAGATAACTTCTTTGTGGTCTTCCCATGAAGCTAAGTGAATCAACACATCATCTAAATAAACTAAAACTTTTCCAACTACTCTCAAATAGTGAAGTACAAAATTGATGACTCTTTGGAAAGTCCCAAGAGCATCATTCAAAACAAATGGCATTACATTAAACTGGTACAGACCGAAGGTGTCCGAAAAGCCGTCATAGGTCAACCGTCTTAGGTCGATCTTATGGCTTAATTGGTATCTGCCAATAACTTGCCTTCAAATCAAGGGTAGTAAAGAATTTCGAATTTGCTAAGGAATTGAGGATGTCATCCAATTAGGGCAGCGGGTACTCATCTCTAGAAGTAACTTTGTTTAGAGGGCGGTAATCTATGCAAAATCTATAGGAACCATCCTCCTTTTTAACTAAATGTGGTGCATATGCCCACAGGCTTTTCGAATGTTGAACAATGTTGCATCAAATCATCTCATGGACATGTCGATGGAGCACCCGAACTTCTTTGGCAGAACGACGTCTCTGTGCTGTCGAGATGGGCTGAGAATTGCCAGTAGGGATCTCATGGAAAATATTGGCAGAAGTTGTAGTTGGATTTGGACCTGCAAATGCACCTTGAAAGATTGAAAGGAATTTTTAAATTTTGGCTTGCCTAAACATTTCTTCAAAGATGTAACAACTAACTACCATGTCAGCACGGTCAGGTGGGCTTGTCAGGTGAGCTGGCAATCATCATGCTATTAGTGAAACCAAAATTCAAGAAGTCTCAAATACAAAAAAGCACCACTTGACAAATGGAAGAAAGAAACAAGGCACAAGGAGAGTATAACAACCCAATGTCGATAGTGTTATTGGTGTTGTATTGTACTTTGAGCACAATTATATTGGGATTAATTGATTTGGTGATTCATCCAATTGATTATTAACAACTAATTTGGTTGAGTACAGGTGATGTGAACTAATGATAAGGATTGGAGTTAGTGCGAGGGTACCTATTGAGGTGTCACACGATGCATATCATATGGCATAGGTCAATTTTTGTGTTACATTGATATTTTGTATGCCTTGAGCAAATTTTTTTTATCTAAGAGAGGACATAAATCATTTTGGATAAATCAAGCCCAAGAGGCCATCATTGTATGAATATTCTAACATGAGATTTCAATTGTTATCCTCTACTTTGTTCCTTATATCAGAGAAAAATATGGATCCCCTTGGTAAGGATTCTTCATATTTTTTAAAGGTTGAAATCCTATAGCAATGATGTGATTAATACTTGGTTTCCTGCTTAGAGCATCAGCAATTACATTTTCTTTGCCAATTGATATTGAATCATGGGCTAAAAGCTTAGAATCATGGGTTGAAAGCTTGTATAAATTATGCTTATTTGATGTGCCTATTTGACATCAATGGTTGGGTCAACAAGTTTTAATCCTTTGTTGATCGTAGGTAATGAAAAATTTGCCTCCCATTAGATAATGTTTGCACATCCTTAATGCATGAACTACGGCGGTCAATTCTTAGATGTCCATGGCAAAATTTATATGAAAAAGATATGAAATGTCTAACTAAATTTCAACACATTCTATGCCAATTTTATCAACTAGGGGCATAGCAATCTCTCCTTCTTGTACATTAACAAAACCTATCCTGGGTTCCTCAATTACTTCATGCTCTAACTCAGCAAATTCACAAGCCTCATCATAAAGACGAGGTTGAGGCTCTAATGATGATCCTTGCACCCGATCACTTGTAGCTCCCGCCTCTTGATCAACATTAGGCAACTCATTCATTGCATTGATCCATTGGAAAATGAATGATGCTTGGCCTTAGTCCTTCTCAATTGAGGTAGAGAAATATCCAATTGTCATCATCTCAAAGCAATTTACCATTCTATCCCCTGGCACATGTGTGAGATTAGTTTTATACTTGCAAAAACCAATCATGATATTAAGGCTCTTGCAACACATATAGCATCAATACATAAATAAAAGAAATACTATAGGAAAATACAAGAATAGAAATTTTTCTTGCATGAGCACCTTTGCAACTGACTTATGTTAATTGGTCATAGTTAAATGGGCTTTCATCAAAGGTTGACCCCTTCAGTTTATAGCTAAACGAAATGTCAGCTATGTAGAATTTACAATTCATATTTGGGATCTTTTCGACCATGTCCATGATATCAATATTGAAGACACCATACTACTGAGGCTTGAGAGGACATCCAGGTAAAGAGATTTGTTTCATGTTAGAAGTAAGCAAAAACCATTCTTGGTAGGCTGAGGGCTCTGCTCTCCTTCTCAAATTTAGCATATTCAATATGAGAAAGGAAATTGGCAGGACATGGAAACACAGTTGTATCAAGCTATCACGACTAGTTGAAGAAATTCTTTGTTGCCTTCAAGAATATTGTAAGTTTTATTTAATGTGTTATACTTTCATTATTCATAATGAAAAATCCTTTTTCTTGTTCTGCTATTACATAATAACGTTTTTAACATGTATCTTGTTTTATCTTTTTCTTGCAATAACATACTAATATTGGTTCAATGGATTATTCATATTTTTGGCTCAAAAAACAAGAGCTAGGGTTTGGGTAGTTTTTCCTAACCTCCTCCCATGACAAACAACTTAATCGGAACATCATTTGTTCTTGCATCTTCATATTGTCCTTGTGCCTATTTTCACAAAGATACATGTGATATCATTGTTAATAAATGAATATCTTAAAGAAGAATTTCAAAATTAATTAAAAAATAATTTGAAGAAATACTTACTTGTCAAACTCATTTGTTGTTTCTTCAAGCGATAACTCCTTGGCAATTATTGGGGATAGAATAAAAGTTATAACTCTCTCATCATTAATCCCTTGCATGGACTTCCAAAGAGTGATTTTCATATTATCAGGAATGGACTTGATGGAGACATCAACCTTCCTATCCTTCCCTTTGTAGGACACATTTGGATCATCTTGTTGGATGGCCTTCTTTTGACCTTTCAAGGCTCTCAAGTCCCACAAGTTAAAGTTGTGGTCCACTCATTCCCAAATTGGACCACTTCTAAATGCCAATTGAAAGAAATTATCATATTACTTTCATCAAACACCAATTCTGGTTCTAGGCAACAAAGTTTTCTTAATTCAATGGAAGGTTTAGAATTTGTTACAATCCACTCCAGATACTCATTATGGAAGAACCTATAATGAAGAACTTGATGTGTTGAATAATAGTCATAGTCAATAATGTGGTCCCATGCTAAGAGCTTAGCCTCCTTATTGGTAAGACCTGCATAGATCTTACATCCACAATTCTTAAAGTATGGGGAGTTAGGATACTCAAGTAATAATTATCTTCTCGCTTGAGCAGAATAACCACACCCAATGCAATAGTAATCATATTGATCCACACGACGAGGATCAAAGTTAGCCTTTGTAGAACATTGCTATTGATCGACTTTTACAAGAAATGGAAGAGAATTAGCTATAAGATTGATCTTCATTTTACTCTCAAGGTTATGCACATGCAAAGGTACAGGTGGATGGATTTCTAACACTCTTGTTCTAGTGTCCTCATCAATTGGTGGCCAGTGAATCTTATTGATATGTATGTAATAAGTCCTCACATCCACAAGTTTTCCTTTTTGAATTTGCTCTCTCATTCTATTTTGTTTGGATTCTAGAGCTGCAGGTCCTAATGGAGCACTAGAGACCTTTGTGACACATACATCTTCTTCATCTTCATCATCGTGCACATGTTTTCCTTTGTCATCCGTCCTTGCCTCAATTCTTTAAGATTTTACTACATACATTTTCCTTTGAGTAGCATGCAAGGACTTGGTTGCATCCTCATCTCGATGTCTCCATTATGGAGGTTATAAAGAAACTAATTGCTTAGGTTGAGACTGAATGAAAGTGGCATGCTTTAATATCTCAGTGATAATGTTTCTATCTTCCTTGATGCATTGGCTTAGAGCTCTTGCAAGCTCCAGAGGTGTGGAAACATCTTCACTAAAGAGAGATTCCATAATAATTACATGCCATATCTTGTTTATTTATAAGATTGTAGTGAAGAGCATCAGTGCCATCCTCATCATACCAGAAGGCTTTCTTCTTATAACTTGATCTCTTCCTTGATCAGATGAAGGCAATGAATGAGAAGATGCATGTTTTGTTGTAACTGGGCTTTCAAATACTGGTGATTAATCCTTATCCTTAGGTGAGGAGGGCTTTTTAAATTTGAACTTGAGAGAAGGTTGTTGGTTGCATAAAGAACTACGAAATCATCAAAAGATGTTATATCACTATATTTATGAAGAAGACATTAAGATTTTATAATGGATTTATTGAAAGCAGCTTGAAAATGACCTAAAGGAGAGATGATAGCTTGAAGAGAGGTGATAAGTATGATGAATCCTTTACAAAGTTCACAGACCAAAGTCATCGGTAAATTTTTCATATAAAATTAAGACAAAAGTTGATGATATTATCAATTTGCATCATAACTTGTAACAAATCTTGATCACATCATTGAGTTTTGATGTATATTTGTTGATTTGGGAGGAGACGAGTACTTGGCCATGTTTGGGGAAAAAGCAAAAATTTTGTGTCTCTATCATTTTTCTCCCTTTATCACATCCAGCAGACGCAGGAGATAGAAGAAGAAGGAGCCGACAGAGGAGATTTTGGAAACCACACAACTTATAAGAGATGAAAATCATGGCTTGAGATAAAGAAGGCATGAAAATCATAGATTGGTGGATGCGGAGGAGATGAATTTATGGCTTGGAAGATTGCATGTGATTTGCTATGAGAGACGATATGGAAAAAAGCTCGTGAAAAAGGCTAGTTTTCAATGTAAAAGAGTTACTTTGTTCTCTTCAATTTTGTGCAAAAAACTAATACAAGAAAATTTTCAAATTTTAAACAAGTTATGATAGAATTTGATGATGTCATCGAGTTTTGTCATGATTTATGACAAAATTTGATGATATTATCGAGTTTTGTCAAAAATGTATGTATGAACTTGATGATATCATCTCTATGTTATGACAAAGCTTGATGTTGTTATCAACTTGTGTCATAATTTATGATAGAATTTTCCTAAATAAAAGTATGAAATAGTAAAATGAGTGTAATTTTTGAACTATAACTCCTTTTTTGGAATTTTGTAGAGCACGAGCGACTCTTTAAGCTACACTTCATTTGCCCATGATAGTTTACTCAAATTTGAAGATAGTTTATTCAAATTTGAAGTAGAAGACACTCAAAAATTGATGACAACCTAAGGTGGTCATTATCTAGCCAACACATATCCCCTACTAGTAGCTTGCAATAATCTTTTTATAATTAGAGATCATATAACTCTTTTTATGGCTCATTACTATTTTGTTAAAACTTATGACACAACTTGATAATATCATCAAGTTTTGTCATGACTTATTTCTACACTCGATGTTGTTCTCAAGTTATATCATTATGCCTATTCTCATGACCTTTGGATCATTATAAAACTCGGCATTGTACCTATATTAATTACCATGCTAACAAAGAGGTGGCCATTGAATGTAGATATTACATAACTAGAAAATATTATCAATCTATTTCATAATTTATAATGCTACTTGATAACATGATTAAGTTAAGTTATTACTCACGACACAACTTCATGATGTTATCACCATTTGTCATAACTTCTTCATAATATCATTGAGTTGAGCACACAACTTATGACAAAACTCAATGATGCTATTGAGTTTTGTCATAAGTTATGTCAAATCTTGACAACATTATCTATTTGTGTCATGAGTTAAGCCATTACACATGATATAACTCGATAATTGGTCATAAGTTATGATAAATATAGATAACATCAATGATTTGTATCATGATCTATGAGTCAAGTTGATGTTGTTATCAAGTATTATCATAACTTCATCAACACTATGTAAATTGGTTTCAATTCATGAACAAAAGGTTAAAAAAACATACCCTTTAATCATATACATTTGAAAAAGGAATATTTTGATTCCATATGGAATCTCCACATTTGATAGAAATTCCTAAGGTGTTCACTTCCACATTTTCATTGACTCCTCAAAATTACTTCAAAATCATGTTTCTAGCTTGATACAAGCAACCTCATTGACCAAAATTGCAAATGAGGAATGTGCTTGTGGGATCTCCATTATATAGTCTTTGGATTTGAATTGCATTATTTTTAAATTTCTAAAGTTTTAGATTCCAAGGCTGCTAAAATTAGTTTTTAAGGTTACTAAATTTGGATGCATTGTCCTCATTTCCCTCGTTTCTTAAAGAAAAAGGTCCATACCATGAGTTCTATCCCATGTTACAAATCTAGGTCTCCAACAACCTTATCTCAAAATCATGGACCTTCTCTTGTGTCAGCCATGTCCAATCCAAGTTTTTGTGACCTGCCATAGTAGGGTTCGCCTTTGATACTAACGATGACTTGAGTGGAATTACACATGCCTATGGCAAGTCAGAATGGTCACCATTTTCAACAAGAGTTATCACGTACGCACTTCGGCTGATCACATGTCTCACATTCCCAAAATGGAGGACTAGCAATAGGGGTGGAAGATGATATTCCAAATGCCCCACTATTCCTTATTGATCTGATTCCAAAGTGGGCTCAAGATACCAGATACTCCTTAGCCAATGGATTACCTCAGGATAAGGCCCCTAAAAAAGACTAGGTTAGGAAACTTATTAAGGATGCGGCCCCATATCAATTAATACATGGCTAGCTCTATCTCATGGGAAAGGACGATGTAATGCACCTCTATGTCTATGAAAATGAATTTGTGGAGGTTTTGGATGAAGCCCATTCGGGCATCGCAAGTGGTCATTTTGTTGGAGAGCTTACAGCCCACAAGGTGTTACAAGCAAGACTACGGTAGCCAACTCTCTTTGCGGATGCGGCCAAATTTGTTAAACACTGTGACGAGCCTCCATCCCCCACAACTAGGACTATATGCCCCTAACATGAGTCCTTACCAATTAGCCCTTTGAAAAATGGGGCATTGATTTTGCAGGACCAATCAGTCCAACAGCTAAAGGGACTTAGGCCCGATATATTATCATGGCCACATATTATTTTACAAAGGGGGTAGAGGCTAAGGCCACCAGGAACGTGGATGCAAGGGCAACCACTAAGTTCTTGTATGAGAACATGGACCTCCCACTGAAAATCATGCGTGACCAAAGAACACATTTTATCAATGATACAATCTGCATTATAATGAGTGAGTTTCTCATCATTCATAGGAAGTCCACAGCCTATTACCTTAGAGAAAATAGCCAAGCCGAGAGCTCAAACAATATCTTAGGCTGTACAATGGCATACGCGGTGGAGGCTAGTCATAATGGCTTGGAACATATGCTCACCGTGGCACTTTGGGCATACCAAACGGCATATAAGTTCATCACCAACTACATCCCTTTAGCTTAGCGTTTTGGATAAAAGCAGTCATGCCTATGGAATTTGTAGTTCCAAGCCTCATAGTTGCAATTAGGGATAGATAATCCGAAGAGGTGATTTTAGAAAGGCTAAGTGAGCTTGAGAAGCTCAATGAGATAAGGTTGAGAGCGGCATATGGCATAAAGGTAAAAAACTATGCCGCAAAAAGTGGTTTGACCACAACCTCCAGAACAAGGACCTAAAAGAAGTAGACCTTGCACTGTTATATAGCATAAGGAACACAAAATGTAAATTGAAATATTAGGGTATGGGTCCATATTGGGTTGTGGAAATCACACAATAAGGGTCATGCAGAATGACCCTTGATGGCATTGAAATGGATGGTTACATCAACGGTAGCCAACTTAAATGCTATTATGGTCCCCTACACTCCAAACACTGTAGGCCATCCATCGGGAAAAGGAACTAAAGAAGGAAGTCGCTCGTATGAAAGAACAATCGATAGAGGAAGATGAGCTCGGCAAGCCAATGCAAAAAACTTAGGACTAATAACAATATGCAAGGCATCTGTGGAACCCACCCCTATCATGGTACACATAGTGAATGAAAAGATCTCACCCACAATAGGTTGTATGGAATTGCCCATATCGGTAAATAACCATAGCGTGGCGAGAAGATGTTATGTTATGCCTACACATGCCATGACCGAATAGGTCATTCTCGGCAGGACTTGGTGGTGTGCAGTCAATTTCCAAATTGACTAGCGTGAATGCACAATGACCTTGATAAATGATGCCCCTTCCCCTCTCTTTCTCTCCATTCCCCCTTTGAGGATTCACATTGTTGCAACTCCAAAAGCCATTGAAGTGACACCTTGGATGGAGACTGCACATTTTTGGCACCGTTGCCGGGGAGACAAAGGTGTGCTTTTTCTTGCACATGTTTCTCCCGTTACTTTCCATTGCCATGAAGCTTGGTTGTGGAGTTTAGTGTAGAGAGTGAGTTGAAAAAGTGAAGGAAAGAGAGTAACAAGGAAGAGGGAAAAGACTCAAACTATTTTTTGGAAGTTTTTTGGTGGTTTATTGTAGTTTTGTGTGCATTGGTGGAGGTCTTGAAATCTAGGAGGAAGTGCTTTGAATCATTGTTAAACCTTGGATGAAGTCCCATCCCATTGGAAAAGCTGAAAAGTGATGATTGGGTTGAAGTTTCAAGGTCTTGGGAATGATAAAAAGTCCATCTTGGGAAGAAAACCTTCCATTTTGGTCCAAACTTGCTTGTTTTTTGCTATTTTTGATTCCTTTTGGTTGTTTCTTGTTGTTTAGTAGGTAGATTAGCTAGAAAACTAGTCCTCACACACTCCAAACACTGCACAGAGGCCCAGGAAACTCAGAGAATCTCAAAAAAAATTTGGCTAGAGAGTCCATGAGAGAAGCACCGGGTTAGCCTAACACAACACATACATTAGGATAATAACCCGGCGCATGGTGACTTACTTTTCCACCAAGATATTGATGACTGTGTCAAGATACCATTGACTTCATCGAGTATCATTAAGTTCATTGAGTTAGGACTGCTAACATTCTGACATTTTTTGATAGTGCTGATAGCTTGACACTTGACAAAATCTCGGATAGTTGACATAATTAATGACCAAATCTTGTCCAAAATAGAGGTCAACTCTTTTTTTTTTGAAAAAAAACAGTGCTGATTATATTACTTCGAAAAACAAGATACAAGAGGTTAGTTTTGCAACTGACGGCCGCGTTCACAAATCGGACGCAACCCTACAAGGAATCAAAAAGTTCTCTCTTGCGGAGGGATCAGGCGGGTGTGAGTAAACAGCCAGAGAGGTGGTGAATAACGCCACTGAAGGCCCTGAGAAGTATGCTCGAAGAAGAGGTCCCTCGTATCCCAATCTCGGAGGAAACGTCTCCGCTTCTCCCGGCCAGCCCGGGAGTCTCCCTGAATCTGGTCCCACTGGCCTCTGAGTGTGTGGATGATCTCACTCCAGATGTCGGCCATGATCTGGGCAGTCGAAAGAGGGGTACCACCAAGGATCTGCGCGCAGCGCGAGGTCCAAATGTGCTAGCCAGCGATGCTACTAATAATCTCCCAGACTGGCTGCCTCTCCTGAGAACCTGTGTCCGCCTTTGCCAGGTGCGGCGGGATGCCCTCCAGCGGCCCCCAAGTCCCTTGTGAATAGAGGTCAACTCTAACCCCATGCATGTTGGGTTACTAACCCGCTGCATATGCAACCTTACCAACTCCACACACATTGGGTTACCAACTCCACACACGTCGGGTTACTAACTTGCCACATATGCAACCTTAACAACTCCACGCACATTGGGTTATCAACCCCATGTACGCTAAGTTAGCATCCCAATGTACATAGGGTTAGCATCCTAGCACACACAGGGATACTAAGCCGGTGCACACACTGGGTTAACAGATTGACTATTAGAGGAATATTGGAAAGTACACATGCTGAACCACCTGAAGATCATCCACCCTGAGCTACCTACATATGATTGAGGTTTGGAAAGATCCTAGGAGCTAAGCTAGAACTGAAAGATAGTGCCTCCAACAACTTGTTATTGAGTCAAGAGACCAGTCTAGTGTCAGCCTCATCCAAAATCTTAGTCTCGAGCTCATACTCTATACACGGTCTGCTACAAGGCGATTCACACTCAGAAGACTCAATTAGCTTTGATGCTGAAATGGGGGAGAACCCAAACCCGAGAGCCACTATGGCTCCTAACTCCATCTCGATTAGGCCCCAATCCTCCACACCTTTGACCATAGCTTCGCAATTGAGGGAGTCATTCTGATGTCAATGCATGAAGGCTAGCACAAAGAAATCATCAAGTATCTCTCAAAGTGGACATTCCCTGACAATGCAAGTAAGAACGGATGGTTAAGGACCACCCTGAAGTCATGGAAATACTTGCTCATAGGTAGTTACTTGTACAGAAAGGGCACATGGTCCTTTGATGATGCATCTTTTTGCACAAAAGAGCACTCGTCATGGAAGAACCCCATTAAGGGGTTGCCAGTGGTGGGGGTGAACACTTCTCCATTGAAGTTAGTGAGGAAAATCCTTAGTGCAAGATTATGGTGGAGCACATTCTATGCCGATAGCACTATAAGAATTGTGATGCATGTCAATGAATTGGAAGGCTATCTTCCAAGCTCAAATGCCCCTGCAATTGACCCACCCATGGGAGCCTTTCCACAAGTGGGATTGAACTTCATCTGTTTGTTCACTATAGCAATGCATTCAGTGAAGAACATATACATGGTGGTAGCAACAGACTATGTCACCTAGTGGGCTAAAGCAAAAGCTCTCTTGGACAAAATAGCCTATAGCACAGCATGGTTCTTGTACGAGAATGTATCTGCCAATTCTATGTCCAAGTGGGGTTCACTTCATGAATTTGGTCATCGATGTGATGACCAAGGAATTCCCCATTTAGCATAGGAAGTTGAGGATGTACTATCTACATGTGAATGGCTAGACCAGGTCTTAAAAGATCCAAAAGTTGATAATCCAAAAGATGGTTAATGAACAATGAAACGACGAGGATCACAAGCTGCATATAGCACTGTGGGCGTAATGAACCGCATTTAAGGTAACGATATATACTCCATTCTAGTTGGCATTCAGGCTTGAAGCAAATGTACCAACAATATTCCTTGTGCCAAGTCTATGAGTGGCTATCCAAAAATCAAATGGCTAAGAAGAAGCCATAGCAAAGAGATTGGACAAGTTGTCTAGGATTGACAAAGTCAAGTTAAGGGCTGCTTGGACCCAAGGCGTAAGTCAATGGGAGGCGAAAAGCGTGGTATGATCACCAAAGTGCGGCATGATCGTACTCGTGTAGTGCTCCTTTAGGAGCAATGAAACAAAATCTCCAACATTGGTCATGCATAGGACCCTCTGAAATTAAAAACTGCTTCGATAATGGGATGACCGCCCTAGAGGACCTAGAAGGAAACGAATTGCTAAAGCGTATCAATAATGAAGATCAAGGTATTTTGGCCATAGGTCGAATTTTAGCCAAGCAAAATTCATTAAGGAAGTCACAAAAGAATGAAAGGAAGCAGTTGATCCAATTTGAGTCATTACACATCAAATCATATGGAATCATGATTAAGGGCAGTGCCAAAATTGGGCATAGACAGCCATAACGCTATACTCTTGATGAGGCCAAATCTCCAATTGGATGGCCTAATCATAGCACGAAAAGGTGGCACAGCTGACAGTTGACAAGACATGGGAGGGAGGGCATAAACCGCTCGAGTTTGAAGAGCTCATTTTACAAATCTCCATGCCAAGTGCGAGCTCCTCTTATCTTCCCTTGCCAGCATCCATTCCTTCTTGTTCACACTCCCACCCAAAGGTGACGAATGTGACTTGTTCTTTGCCTTGACTACCTATCCTGCAATTATGGCTGGTTGCCTAGCTAGCATAGCAACGGGATGAGCAATCGTTTGACGAACAAATAGTAAGACTACGGATGAAGGGATACATGTGCCGGCCATGACAGAAGATGAAGCTAAGCTCTAAAGAAACAAGAAGGCAAACTAGCACCCCTGCACTCGATCATGGCAAGGCAACACTTGGCAATGAGACAACAAGTAGATCCAATAAATTGGAGCCACAAGGACACAACTCAAAATAGAGGAGGGGCAAATGTTGACCCTTGGAACTAACGTTTTGAGGATTCAACTTCGACCAAAGGAAAACTTGAAGATCGAAGGATGAAGCAGGAAAACAAAGCTTCCAAGCATGAAGTAGGCAAACAGGCAAGGGTAATTGGGGAAGCTAGCCAAAGGAATGGGCCGAGTAGGAAGCAACTCGAGTGCCCCCCAAGTCAACATCGTGTTCAAGATGCATGTCTTGAGACAACAGGGATGGATCACATACCATGATCACCAAGGCTGTGTGCATTAGGTGACAATTGTGTAAGCTAAGACCCATGGTGCTAGCCGACAAGAAAAGTGGTGCCACATGACGAAGGGAGTAAATGAAAGACTCATAATTAGTGATAAATCTAGTCCATATATAAGTGATGAGTATGTAGATAAGTTGTACTTTACCCTTCGCGATATGAAGAGCCACCTATCATGGGGTGTGGCTTTTGAATTCTAACCCGTATGTTTTTGCAGATTCATAATGTTTTTGAAATGTCATTCAGTAGAGTCTAGACGACAGAGAGATAGAAGGCTATGTTGCATGAACTATCTAATAATGAATGAATGATACTATTATGCGCAGCTCATATTCTTTGTTTCTGGAGTGTTTTCCTTGTATTTTTGCATAGCACAATTATGAGAGATGAATAAGTGTTGATTCTTTTCTATGTCAGTGTGACAAAGAGATTATTTGATCTATCTTCATTTGCATTGAGCAATGACTCCATGGCTTCTATTCCAAAATTTGTGTAGAGCATGATGAGTTTATTCGGATTTCCCATTATTTTTTAACCCTTACAAACCCATTAACAAGGACCCCGATTATCAAAGACACGCAATAGGCACAAAGGCCAAGAAAAGCATCATGAGCCCAGACCGATATGAAACAATGGCATTGACAAGGAAAGTGTGAGTCATTGTAAATGTGGTGGGTAGTACCCACCATGAATGTCAGATAAAAGTTTGGTAGGGTGCTAGAGTCCTAAAGTTAGAGTTGTTTCTACAACATTAGCATACTCGTGTGTGTAGAGTGTAGTGTACAATTGTTTGTATGCAAGCCAATTTGGCTAAGTAATAGAAAGGCTTCTTTAAATACTAATAATTGCAAGCTTTCCTTCTCTCTCTCTTTCAACATTTGCTGCGCTTTGAGTTGTACATCCCCCCTTGCCTCCATGGTACACATACATTTACCGATCCACATTCGCTTAACGCTCTTCTAATCATCTACAAGAGGCAATTGCCCCACATACTCCAACGAATGAAGGGCCACAAGACAAAGGGTCTAACCAGTCACACCATTACCGCAATTTGGCATTAACAAGCTCTTGGTTTGACTCAAACGAAGGATGTTCCCATAAAGGGGGTGTGATGGAATGTAATGATCAAGTCCTTTCTCATTCCCAAGAATTATCATCTTGAGGGAAGACCTACTTCATGATGTTTATCTTGAGGAAAGGTATCGAGGAGTGATCTCAACATCATGTTCATATTGTGCATAACACTAACATAGAAGAGTGCTAAAAAGGCATAAGGGTTTAAAACCAATGATCAACTGATTTTGTGCATATTAGGGAATGTGTCAAGCAAGGAAGGTATTTTTTGAGTGTGCTCATGTAGCATGAACTCCTTGTGTTGAGATGGGCAATGAAGCCCAAACAGTCTATTAAGCCCTTCTTACTTGAGAGTCACTCTGGAGGCGGTATTGGGTGGTTTGTAAAGTCCAGAGTTCTCTTTACAGACCGCCCAATCTCGCCCAATGCGTGCCCATGGTGTGGGCATGAGTTGGTACTCTTTAATGGGTAGGGGGTTTACACAATATCCAAGCAAGAATCTTTCAAAAGGTTAGTAGTAAATGCATTGTTGACATAAGACTGCAACTATACTTGAATTTGATGAGAGTTTGGGTTGCCCATGAAATTTCATTTCATGGGGCTGGTCAGCTACTGCCTCACCTTTTGAAGTCTGCCCAATTATGGCTGTGTGTAATGGGGGTGAGCCCATCTAGCCTAGTGCGTAAGAGGTTGTCCCCATAGACCCTCCTGTGAGGATATGAAAGGTGCAGTTGTTGGTTGGCCCCTTGTCCCCATACCCATGCTTGCAGTAGCTAAAACCTAGTTTTTGAATTGCAAGTGGAAGAATTTAAGTTTATAGAGTTAGGTTTTAGGCAAAGGAGGGATCCACGTGGCGAAGAGAGAGAGGAGATTTACTTGTATATATTAAGGAGAAGTTTATTGAAGTTGGTGACATGGCAAGAGGATGGTGGTTCGGAGAGTGATTGGAGGTTTGGAGAGAGGAAAGAGAGGGATTGTAGGTTCGGGAAGAGAGATGTGGTGAGCATTTTAATGCCCGTGCAAAGCACGGGTACAACACTAGTTGAAAGAAAGAGAATGCAGCGAGTTGCAAAGACCATGTGGAGGATTGTAAGGAAAAAGCCGTCTACGAGGGACTCTTATTTCACAAGAACACTCGTGCCAGTCAAGTGACCTCACCAAACTCTTGACACACCTACTGAGAAGTGGTCTGGCCCAGGGGTCGAACGCAAGGAGACACTCCGCTACTCCCTCCCCCCCTCTCCCCGAGGTTTGAGGCTAGGAGTTGACGGGGGGCCGTCAAAAGTTAACAGTGCCGTCAGCCTCAGTCTTTTTTCCTTCTTCTTCTTCTTCCTCCTCAAAACGCTACATTTTTCTCTGCTTTTACCCCTCTTCCCAAAACTCTCACCTCTTCTCGCTTCCCAGATCTTCGCCACAATGGTTCCCTCTCTCTCTCACACTCTTATGGATTTGTAATTTCCGATTCTCCATCTCCTCCTCGTTTTTCTTTCCTCACTCCTTTTTGGTTTCCATTCGCAGGTCGTCTTGGCCGCTTCCATCATCACTAAATCTGGCAAAGGTAAGCTCCTCCTCTTTTGTCCCTCCCCCTGCCTGCTGCAAAAATTAGCCCTAGATCTGCAGGAATTCGTTCTTGGTTTCGCTGCGCAGTAGATCAGGTCCTGTCAAACGGAGGATCACGATCTTTGCCAATGCCCTAGTTGTGAGATCGGTTTTAAGGGCTCCACTTTTGATCGAAGGGATTGTGCTCACCGTCGGAAACCTGCTCACTTCTGCAGCCCTGGCATCTCGCCAGTTCGTAGATATGACGAGGATACGTATTGAAGGTTTGCTGGCTGCCTTCCCCAAGTTGGTCGGCAGTGGTAAACAGCATACGTACGTTGAAACCGAGAACGTACGCTATGTTTATCAACCAATGGAGCAGTTATACTTACTTTTGGTCACGAACAAGCAGAGCAATATTCTTGAAGATCTGGAAACTTTACGATTGCTCTCAAAAATAGTATCCTTTCTTCACTCTCTACTTTGGCAAATGAACTAGGAATTTGTAAGTTGTATAATAAGTATAATCTAGCGGTCACATTCTCCTGTAAAGTGTCAGAACCTTGACAAACTATAGGTCCCTGAATACTGCCCTGGTTTGGACGAAGACGGAATATGCAAGGTGGCTTTTGAGCTTATATTTGCTTTCGACGAAGTCATTTCGTTGGGCCACAAGGAGAACGTCACCGTTGCACAAGTGAAGCAGTATATTGAGATGGAAAGTCATGAAGAAAGACTGCACAATCTGATTGTACAGAGCAAAATCAATGAAACCAAAGACATAATGAAGCGCAAGGCCAATGAGATTGATAAGAGCAAGGTGGGACTTCATCCAAGTAGCTTGGACATGTAGAATTAACCTTAATGTGGAGATTGAACAAAGACTTTGTTTATTAGCAATATTAACTATATGGCAGCTGAACGTACGTTTGTTCTTGAAGACCATATGCTCATTGCTAGCCTTATCGCTTTATGCAGATCGAAAGGCACAGGTCTGAGAAGAATAGCTTCATTCCTATCTCCACAAGTGGGCCAGTAAGGTTTGATTCGAACGGTTTCAACGATCTCAATTCTGCTGGAGGGGGGGGCTTTGGAAGCAACTCCAGTTTTGGATCTTCTTTCGATTCAGATGCATATAAGCCAAAAGGTTCTGAGCTTAAGAAAATTATTCGTTGGCTGTAAATTCGTATGAGTCAATGAATTGGTTGTAGGTTTGGCCCTTTGTAGTTTACCTGCTTTTAGGTATAACCTGGTTAGTGCTTGGTTATTGCAGCCAGGGGCTCCTTGCCCTCATCAGCACCATCTAAAGGCCTGGGGATGCAGCTTAGCAAAGGACAAAAGACCAACCAGTTCTTAGAGTCTCTGAAAGCAGAGGGTGAAGTAATCGTGGAGGATGCTCAACCAGGTGCAGGGCCTTTAAAAGCTGCAGTATCATCAAGCGATCCCATCACAATATCCATTGAAGAGAACCTAATTGTCGCCCTGAAGAAAGATGGTGGCCTTGAAAATCTGGAAGTGAGGGGAACAATGTCTTTAGCAGTCCAAAATAAAGAGGATGCTCGCTTACGTGTCCAGGTTTGTATTTAAAAGCTTCACCTCTGTTTGTACTCGAGATTTAACATATTTTAAAATTCTTTTCACTGCTGCCTGCTGCCAGGTCGAGACTGGCACCAATCAAAATTTTCAGTTCAAGACACATCCTTTAATAGACAAAGAGGCGTACTCAAGAGAAAACGTTTTAGTCCTCAAGGATCCCTCCAAATCTTTTCAAACTGGCACCCCTTCAGGCATTCTGAAATGGCGGCTGCAGAGCAAGCAGGAGCAATTAGTACCTCTGAGCAGTAAGTTCATGAGATGGGGGGTTTCTTCAACTGTTACCACTGGATATTCACTGGTTGGATTCTGGGTCCTTAATTTGCTTTCCTATAGGAAATAAAGCGTTGAGCAAATTGTCAGACTTGGGTTGCTAATGAGATGTAAATGAAATTTGTTCCTTTTCCAGTTAATTGTTGGCCTTCCATTTCTGGAAGGGAGTCCTTTGTGAATATAGAGTATGAGGCATCAAAAACCTTTGAGCTACAGAATATTTCCATAAGTATACCTTTACCTGCACTTCGGGACCCACCAGTGGTGAACCAGGTGGATGGGGAATGGAGGTAAGCAATAGAAAGTCTGCTGCTTTGCCAAGGCTCTTTGCTACTTCCTCACTCAGAAGCAGTTGCAGAGTTACGATATCTAGTATGGCTTCTTGGATTCCCAGTCTAATTTACTCTACTTGTTCATGCAGGTACAACTCCAGGGGGTCTACATTAGAATGGTCAATAGTGCTTATAGACAGTACAAATAGAATGTAAGTTGGCAGTATAGGCTGCTTTTCACCTTCAACTAGTCTCTTTGTCAAGGCCATTGGTCTCTTCCTAGATTGTGTATTCTTTCATGGCCTAAAGTTGGACATCCATGATGACATGGAATTTGCAGGGGGTCTATGGAATTTGTCGTACCAGCTGCAGATCCTTCATCTTTTTTCCCCATAGATGTGAAGTTCTCTGCACCCCAGATTTTTTGTGACATTAAGGTATGAATTATCATATAAAGTTCTCTCAAAGGCTTGTGGAGCTAAATCACAATAAGCTAAATCAGGGATTTATCTATGAATAAGTTGCTCACCAGTTTTGCTGTTATATCAAGGTCTAGTTTCATCATAAGATTGTACTGAATTTATCATAAGATTGCTGTTATTTCACCATTGTTTTATCATATGATTGTACTGAATTGTTCTGTACACCCTTTGTAAAACATCAAAAAACAATTTCAACAGGTTGCAGCTGTTACTGCTGAGAATGGAGGGGGGCCTTTAAAGTATGGCGGAAGAACTCAATTGATTGTAGACAGTTATCAAGTGGTGTAGGACACAAGCCTGGCAGAAGGGTGCGTACCTGAATCCAATGAAATGAAGTGTCCATACCTTAGTTTGAGTTGAAAGGAGTAATGAGGCTCTTGAACCTGATTCACAGGCTGTTATGTTGCACAATGTGGAATTAGCCTTATACCTGTGCATGCAGTACCTCGGACTCTCAAATAGCTGTCTTGATTGAGAGAGTTTTTCCCACTGAGACGGGTTTCTAATCGATTAGGTGAGAACTGATAAGGCTAGTTTTAGCTCTATGTAGCATTTTGAGAATGTATTTGAGCAGTTGGTAGGTGAGCTGTGGTTGGAAGCTTCACAGTTCAAAGGCTATGAAACTCAGGGATGTTCTTCTGGTGATGGGCAGGGTGGCCAGCCTGAGTTATTACTTCTCTTACAGCTTTCCTTGTGAAAAGTTTTACCAGGAAGCTGCAATTTGTTTCAATCTCACCGGCGCATTTTTTCAGGAAATTAGAGGTCCTTGACTGTTTTCCTGCTGCTTTTGATAATGCAGCCCACTATGTATCTTTGCCTACTCAGATTATTTTCATGAAAGTTAGAAAGTCCAGCATTCCAGGACAATTCCTTCTGTAAATTGCCCTGTGTGGGCTGTGGACTTCTAAAAATGGTTGAACTTAACTTGATTGTTAGAGAAACCTAGACCCTTGGCTAGGCTAATTTCTCCACACAGCGGAAATAGAAATGGATAAGGTGTGTGCGACAGACAGGAGAATCTCGAGAGAGGAGAAGGGAATATTATAATCCATACTTCAAACTGTGCCCATGAGAGAATTTACAATTACTAAATTTAGGAGAATAGACGACAGTAGAACAACCCAAAATATCTGAGAGTGTTGCAGAGCGCTGAGCCAAACATTCCTGACAGAAAGCTCCACCAGAGATATCAAAGCATGCAGCAATCCTCTACCCTCGATGCTCTATGATGAGCACAAGTATTGCTTCTACTTCCTAGGGGACGACCTACCAATCTCAAAGCAAGCGAGTAGAAAATGGACAACCAAGAATAGTACCATCTAAGTGCCCAAAGATAACATCTGATAGAGTAGGAATAAGTGAATATTCAAAATATTAAACCCCCATGCATCTTAGGTGATCAGGCATAGTTGTACTATAGTAGGCGGACCACTTACGATTCGTTTTAGTGCGCTAAAGGCACTCCATTTCATTGGATATGAGTTTCTCAATGTCTGTGAAAGACCAAGGAATCCAAGGCAAATGAAATTGCACAAAGGCCATTATATCGGATTGCACTATTCGAAGACAAACATGCAGTGGCCATGTGGGGAGCTTTTAATAATCTATCTTATGAAAGAGCTTCTGCAAAACCCATAGTCTTTCCTAAATATGCAAACCAATGGGATAGCCAAACGACGGACAATCTGATTAGCAAGCAAAATCAATCCAAGCCATAAAATGCGGTGCCCATCACTTGCATGGAGAGGAAAGAGTTTGGATTTTGCAAACTTCAGTTTCAATCTAGCTGTAAGACATAAGATGGCGAATATTTGAGATAGTTTCTTAGAAAAAAGGAATCATTGTCATAGGCCTGATTAATAAAAGGAACAACTCAAGGGAAATCAATGCCATGCAAACACTCGCAAGAAACCAAATCTTCCATATGCATTAAGAGTGGATGTGTAGCAATGGCAAAAAGCAAAGCACTGAGTAGACAGCCGTGGCAAAAAGTAGAGCATTGAGTAGACAGTCGTGACGGACAGAGTGTCCTATCAGACAAAAGGCAGGAATCATAAAACCAATAAACCACTCTTTGCATCCTATATCCAAAACCCAATCTTTGCATGACATCATGCAATGAAATCCCTGATCGTAGCAAATGCTTTTTCAATATTTATTTGCATGATCAGAGAATCCTAATGCGTGTATTTGGCATATTCAATACCAACATAAGTATTTGCGATATTATCCATGATTTCACAAATCCATATTGTGCAAGATGCAAGCCTCTATATAAGATATACAGGATACGCAAGACCAACATTTTAGACATGATCTTGTATAAATAACAGGCATCAAGGTGATTGGCCTCCAATCAAATAGATGCTGTCGTAGAGGCTTCTTGGGAACCAAACGCAATGACCTTTATTCCAAGAAGAGGGAAAACTACTAGATAGCCAAGCATCATTGATCATGCATAAAAGAAGACTCATTTGGTTCCAAAATTCAGCAAAGAATTCCATTGTGAGGCCATCCCAACTTGGGGATTTAGAACGTCCCAATTTAGCCAATGCCCCTTTAACTTCAGCATATGTCAATGGGAATTCCAATGAATTAGCCTCCTCAAAAGAGAGGATCGGATGAACATGTCGAAGAAAAACATTTTAAGCAGCATGCTCGGCAGATGAAGAGGACAGAGGAGCAACAAATAAATCCAAAAAATAATGATGAACCACCTCATCAAGTTGTTGATTATTTATTGTCCAAAAACCATCTGGATGCAAGACACAATGCAGAGAATGCATTCTATAAGAAGTATGGCGACTTCTAAAAAAATATTTGGATGAATACTTGGTATCTTGCATGGCTTTTTGGTAGGAGTACAGCTGTGATTTCCTTAATTTACTTTGATCATTTTGAGCGAAGCAATTAATAGCAGCATGAAAATTAGCTTGCTCATTGGAAGACAATATGTGTTGCTGCATCACAGTAGAAAGATGTTGAATATGAAGCTTTGCATCAACCACTTTAGCCCGTAAATCATGGAGGTAACTCTTTCCATACTCTTTAATCAAAATCTGCATCCCCAAAGAAAATTGCTTCCATGCCCAATCCAGATCTACCAAAGAGTGTAGGGTAAGTTGGGTAATGAGGCCCTTGACCATGACTGAGAAGGGGTAGTGTTGCAGATATAAAATGTTCAACAATAAATACCTTTTGGAAGGCAATGTTACATCATTCATTGGCAAGCCAAAACCCAATGTCATGAAGACAGGAAAATGATTAGATAACTTCAAGGCATAATCCACATTCATGTGAGAGGCAAAATCATCAAACTGCCTTGCATGAAGCATATACCACCGATCCAAGCGAGCCCAATATTAGGTTAATGTATTTTGATGAAATGTGTACCCATCATTATCAGACATAAGCTGTCCCCATAGATTAGAGGTATGTAAAGAAGACTTGGTGAGCCAGCATACCCCTCATAAACATTTCCATACTCTTCATTCGAGCTAGGCGAAGGAGAAACTGGATTATCTGATGACGGAACAACCATATGAGATAAAAACAAAGGATCAGAACGAATAATTGCAGACCAAAGGCTTCCAACCACAAAACCATCAGGTAAAGGAACATCCTTAGATGTTAGCCGTCTCTGTCTAACTTTTACTAGCCTGAGTCCTGGCTTAAATGTCTTCTTAGGCAATTGCCAATTAGAAGAGGCAGCTTTCTCTCTCACAAATTTTTGATCCCTTGATTTAGAAGGAACAGAAGTATTTTTAGCTTTACTCTTATCATTAATCTTAGGTGGGTGTAACAACCCCTAAACAACGAGTTCATTGCTTGACAGCTAGCCTCAACAAGGAGGATTCATCAAGGGCTGTAGCTGCAGGGGGAGGCTTAAATAATAATTGAGGGCACTCAAATTCCATATGGCCAAACTTGTCACATTCAAAACATACACCAGCAAAGTTACCCCATTTCAACTTACAAAATACTTGTTGAGAAGGCATACCCTGCATCTCCACCCATAAAGCAACATGAGGTGGAGTGGCTCTATCAGTATCCGACATAACACATAATGGGTTGGCATTTCCAAAAGAGCGTGGAGGGCATACAACTTTTCCCAATGCTTTAGGTACATAAGGAAAGGCTGGCCTGCAATATAAGACAAATCTACCACCTCCACCTACACAGGGCATTTATGACTAATAAGACTTTTGTAATCCTATGTGGGCATCCATGGATACACATGCACTAGCTGGTTCCCAAAAAACAAAGGGGATTTTTCCAATAACTGTTGCTTGTATTGAGCATTTGTAAAAATGACCTCATAAAGTCTTTTGGAAACCTTTTAGTAGCCCGCAACATAACATTCTTTCAAACGAGACTTCAACCATTGAGCACATTTGTTGCATCAGGCATTTTTCCAGGAAAAAACAAAACCACTACCTTTTGAGCCATGCTCATAATAGGAGCATAGAACACATGGCCTAGAAGTGAGACAAGAAATTCTGGAACTAACTCCTTAGTCCAAGCATTGTTAATTTCAAAAAAGCCCTCATGTAAACTATCTACAAAAGACTATAGCTGAGGATTGAGACAATGTTCTGGATCTTGTGGAGAAAGGACTTGACGAGGCTTGAGATCTCCTTAATAATACTATAGAGTCTCTATAAAGTAAGGAAAAAAGGTAGGGGAAAGGTGAAATGAGAGCACGTGAAGGTGCCTAAACATAAGAAAAGAACCCCGAAAATAGGCACACAAAGACCCTACAATCTCAACTGCTACACACAGCCTATAGGAAACACAAAAAGGGTGACAAAAGGAGGCCATAAGTGCTCTAAGACTGTACAACAACAATGGACGAACTCCACGCAGCGCAGTAAGAAACGTGACCTAGGAGAAACTGCTGGAAGGTTCATAGAACCCTAACGAGAGGCTGAGGTATATAAGTACTTTAACCCAAAGTCTTCCCACTATTTTTTCTCTTTATTTTTCCCTCTATTTTTACCCTTAATCCTCACTTTATTCCTACTTTTTTATCTTCTTCACTCATAGTTTAAACTTTTTATTTCATTATTTTAATTGTGAATCTTCATAACTATAGTTATTTTCTTTGTTACCCCCCCCCCCCCCCCCGCCCCCCGCCTTTCTCTCTATTACAAAAAATCCCCCTTCTTTTTTCCTCCCTCCTATCTATTTATTTATTCCCCTTCATTATCTCCCTTTATGATTCCTTCTTATCTCCCCTTTAATTATGTTTCCCCCTTCTCTATACATATATTCTTCTCCCTCCTCTATATACTCTTTCTTTTCTTCCCCCTTCTCAATTTAATCATTTTCCTTCCCCCTTCTCTATTTCTTCATTTCTTTTCCTTCCCTCTTCCCCATATACATATTTCATCTACAATTCTTCCTATCTTCCCTCCCTCTCCCCCTCCCCCTACTCCCTTTATATAAGTTCCCTTTAATAAACCTCTCTTTAAATTTTTCTTGTACTTTTTCCATTATTTTTCCACTTTAATATGTCCCTTTACAACAGCCCTTTATAATCTCCCTTCAAAATTTCCCTTAAATAAACTCCCCTATAGTCACTTACTTTACCTCCTTAATCTTTCATTTCCATTTTTCTTTTACTTCTATTCATAAGGTTTTTTCACCCTACTTCGATAAAACCACATTTTTCACTTGCATTTCTACATTGTGCTAGTCAAGTTTGCAGTCAAGCTTCTATTTTATTGTGACCCCGATAGCAAGGGAGGGGTGTTTATGACACCTGTCTTCCCAATTAAAGTTAAGCTCGTTCTTACCATGTTTTCTTGTTGGATGGTGGCAAGTAGGTAGACTCCCCTCTTCAATAAAAGTGATGCTTGCCAGGACTTATCCAAGCTCAACATCTATACATTTTCCATAAAGTCATTTCTACAAAATGGCCCAATGCTGGTTTCCTTTATAAACAGGGATTCACCTACTTGTACAAACTTTTTCGTTAATACAATTAGTCCTACTCCATTGTCTAGCTTCGCTCTTTTGTCTTTTCACTATGCAAAGGGGTATTGTTAAATCTTACACACACACACACACACACACACACACACACATACATTTGTACACACACACACAAACACAAATACACACACATGCACACATGCACGCATGCACCACACGGACATGCACATGCTACACGCACACATACGTGCATGCATGCATGTGCGCATGCACAATGAGTCCACTTATCACATGGCAAATGATTTTGTGACATTGGGAGCAACATTTTGAAGGACAATGTGACGTCCCATTCTATGTGAATAAATGCACTGCATTAAAAAAAAGCTCAAATAAAATCCCAAGATAAGGAGAAAAAACCAATATCATGAGGCATTGAAATGTGGTAGGAGTATGTGCAATTGCAAACTGCATTGCATAGAAAACGTGATGTGGTCTTTAGTATACTTTCTCAATATCTCCATTTTTTGGAGCCCTAATGAAGCTATTGGTTGCTAAGATTTTGGCCCCACCAAATGATGTCCTTATGAATGGGTGGTTTTTTAGGGCATTGCCATTGCAGTAAGATGTGGACAAACTTCTTGAGTAACCATCTTACAAGACTTCCTAAATGGTCCTAGTTGGATTTTTAACCACCATAAATCCCTAACATTGGTTCTCTTAACTCATGTGGAATCACCATAATGGCAGCATCAAGGAGTTGCAGCAGCAAGTTAAAGAAGGTTTGAATGAAAGAACAAGTTTTGAGGAGCCCTTATTTTTTGAAATCCAAATCAGATGTTTTAGTGGTGCATTGTAGAGGTTCTGGTTATGGTCACAAGGAATGTCCCTCCAAAGTTAAGTTGTTTTTGGGTGGATTTTGGATCTCCAAGTAGAGCACAAATAAGTTTCACTGGTGCATTGGGCATAAGGAATAATGTCCGTCAAACATAAGTTATGTGGTTCTAGTTAGTTTTGCACCTTTTGTGAGGATGCCTCCAAATTTTACTAATAAAGTTGTCTTTAAGTGGATTTTGGATCTCCAAGTAGAGCACATTAATTTGGATGCCTTACGCACCAAAACCATTGTAAAAGCATTTTCATCAATATCAATCTTATGTTGAATGAGGGTGACTCCACTTAGACATTGACAACTTGTGGTAAAGAGTTCAGAAATTTGTTATGTGAGTGGAAGAATGTCACTTGAAAAGCATGGCCTTACGCTTGTTTTTGAATCAAACTGGTGAGACACCAAGAGTGTATAGGTTACTATAGATTCATTCCCATTGTTTGAAACTTCCTTGGAAATTCCAAGTATGGGAGAAGAGGATCTGAAATTAAATGAAGAAAGCTTCCCAAATTAAATGAAGAAAACTTTCTTAGCCTCTGTGCTCAAGGAGAACATATATATTAAACTTTAGGACATGGTCTCATAGAAGAGGTTTTAAATACATTAAATGCACAAAAATTGTACTTACATAAACATTTTTAAATTCACGAATCTAAGAAAAAACTAACGTTTCATAGGGGAAGGAATGCAGGACCATGTGTAAGTAAGGCTTGTATTGTTGTCCCTTGAATGAAGTGGGCTTTTAGTAGTAGTGAGACCTATAGGCTCAATTCTTAGATGACACTAACATTTTATAGGGTAAGGAATGTGGGACCATGTGTAAGTAAAGCTTATATTGTTGTCCCTTGAATGAAACGGGCTTCTAGTAGTGAGACCCATAGGCTCAATTCTTAGATCACACACACACACACTTACTATCCCCTCCTCCATTGGTTTGGTCACTTGCGTTGTAGATCTCCCCCTGACACAACCCCCCCCCTCCCCAAACCCCTCCTTCAATTTTCTTTCTAGTATTTCCCTCTTTTCACCCACTCTCCATTCATTTCCCTCGCATTTCGCACCACAGTCACCATAGTTCCCCTCAATTTTCCCCTTTTGTTCCCCTTAAAATTTCCCTTAAATTTCCCTTATTCTCTCCTTATTTTCCCCCTTTATTGCCCTTGGTTTTTTTCTAATTTCTAAGATTTTTCTAAATTCTTTTTGCCGAAAAAACAGTGCTAATTATATTACTTCGAAAACAAGATACATGAGGTCAGCATTGCAACTGACGGGCTGCGTTCACAAATCAGCCCAAAAGGTAACAAAAAAGTAAAGCTCTCTCTCACGGAGGGATCAGGCGAGTGTGAATGAACAGCCAGAGAGGTGGTGAGTAGCGCCACTGAAGGCCCTGCGAAGTATGCTCGAAGAAGAGGCCCTGTGTGTCCCAAACCCGGAGGAAACGTCTCCACTTCTCCCGGCCGGCCCGGAGTCTCCCTATATCTGGTCCCACTGGCCTCTGAGGGTGTGTATAATCTCACTCCAGATGTCAGTCATGATCTGGGCAGTCAATAAGGAGGTGCCACCGAGGATCTGCGCGCAGCGCGAGGTCCAAATGTGCCATCCTGCGATGCTGCTAATAATCTCCCAGACTGGCTGCCTCTCTTGAGATCCTGTGCCAGCCTCTGCCAGGTGTGGCGGAATGCTCTTGAGCGGCCCCCATGTCCATTGTGTGATAAGGAACGTGGGGTCCTACTGACATGCCTCGAACAAGTGATGAAAACCAGGTGCGGTGCTGCACCAAGTGATCAAACCTAGCTCCGGTGCTGCGCGAGTAAGGATCTCGAAGGTCCACCTCCACACTTCCTGGGCGCGAGTGCAGCTCCATAGACAATGTTTTGGTGACTCCTTGTCCTCATGACAGATCTGACAACGTCCGTCTTGACCTATCTGCCGCAACCAGCTCCCCACTGGAAGACCTTTGTGGGCGAGAAGCCACATGAAGTAGGAGATCTTCCGCGGCCGCCAGCTCTCCCACAAGGCCTTCCAGAAGGCCTGCAAAAATAACCTGGAGATACCCTGAGCATACCAACTGGGCCGCTGGGTGGGAGGGCGGCTCTGCATCCTCCCGAGAACTCGCCTGCCCAATGTCGTGCTGTAGGCAAAGAAAGAGGTCGACCCCTGATCTGTCACAATCTCTGGCCATCTCCACTCTCCTGGGTCCCAATCAAGCTCTGACAAGGCCCGCCCCTCCCAGAGCCAGAGTCGCCAAAGCTGCAGCTGATCCTGCTCTATGGTAGGATCGGTCCGCCAAACCTTCCCCACGAGGCCTACGACCCGAACCCTCTGCCATGGGAGTAGGGGGTCGATGAAGATTTTTCTAAATTCTCCCTTTAATTCTTTCGGGTTTTAGCCTAATTTTGTTTCCAAATTGGTCCTATTCAGAAACCCCCTTTTCCCTTTTCTACCTTTTATTATTAATTTCTCTATCTTTTTTCGTTTCACTCCCTAACTCACCCCACCTAACTATACCCCACCCCAAACTAGTCTCTCTCTCTCTCTCTCCCCCTAACTTACCCCACCTAACTAACCCCCCCCTCCTTACCCCCCGAAGACTGGGGCGTGATCTTGGGCTTCCAAACTCTTGATCTCCATGCCACATGATTGCCAAACCACTTCTTACTCTGCTTTCCCCGACTGCATCACTGCAAACTGCAGTATGAACCGGTTGCCCCTCACATTAATTTTTTGACCCCTTATTCCCACCTTCTCGCAGCCTTCATGCTATCTCCCCCGACTGGAGCATGCACTTCGTTTGTTTTTTTACCCTCGATTACACCCAATACCCATCTATTAAAACCCTGCACCTACCAGAAAATGGACTTCCTCACACTTGTTTGCTTTCCCCTACTCCCTTTTACCTGGCTGCCAGCTCCTGAGACATTTACACATTTGTCTGCCATATTTGGTATCCCACTCGCCCCCTTAGGTCCACCTCGCCTTGATTGCAACGTTGACAGCAGCTCATCGCTCCTGTATTGACTACTGGCCCCCGTGCACCGACTTGCAACCTTCCAATTCTATGTACTCCACATTGCTCTCGTACTGACTACTGGCCATGTGCGTCGACTTGAAACCTTCCAATTCTATGTACTCTATAGTGCTGCACTACTGAGCACCCTTGTTGAGATCGTGCCTCCTCTCCTTACGACCCACCACCTTTTTGTCATCATGACAAGGATAGCTCGTCGGGTTTCACGCCCATGGTCATTTTCCACCTGCTACTTCTTTTCTCTCCCCTCCGTGCATAATGGACTCACAGGTTCCCTTTTTTCCCTACTTTCTTGATTAACCCCCCCCCCCCTCTCTATATACATCTAATTTGTCCCTTCTCAATATTTATGTCTAAATTTCGCCCTTTCTAATCCCCCCCCCCTCTATATGTACACATTCTCCCTTCTTCCCCCTTCTCTATATATATAGCTTCCCCCCTTTTTTTGTATATTTAATTTCTTTTGTTCCTTTTTCCCTCCTTTCTTTTTCCCCTCGCTTCTCTTTTTGCCCTTTATTTTCCCTTGTAAATTCCCTTGTAATTCACCTTCTAAATTTCCCCCCAAACCCCCCCCCTCCAGCCTTGCTTTTACTTTAGTTTCCTTTCTAAGTTTCTTCATGTTATGCTTTTATAAAATTTTCCTTTATCCTCACATGTTATTAGCTTCATTACTTTAACTTTGTTGCTACTTTTACTATTAAACCCTTTTTCGAATTAACCCTTAAATTTTTAAAATTCCCCCCTTAATTTTTGCCCTCACATCAACCTATCACCCCTTAATGTCCTTTCCCCCTCTAGTTCTTTGTTATCCTAACACATCTCTTTCCTTGCTCTTCTCTACTTCCCCTCCTTGTCCTTTTAATTAATTAATTATTATTTTTTCCTTCCCCCTCTTACTTAAAACTTATGTCTCAAATTTAAATCTTCTACCTTCCCCTTCTCTATCAATTTGAAAACTTCTACATTATTTGCCCCTCTTTTTTATTGTTATTTCCATGATCCTCCTTCATGCACTGTCGTAACATTTTTCCCCTCCACATAAAAAAACTGACTCACTCACGTATCTATCTCCCTCCAAATTTTCCCACTTTTTCATTCTGCCTCACACTCATTTATGCTCTTACCTTTACACCAAGCTGCTTAAGTTTTTTAGTTAAGCTTCTATTTTATTGTGACCGTGATAATAAGGGAGGAGAGTTTATGACACCTGTCTTCCCAACTAAAGTTAAGCTGGTTCTTATCATATTTTCTTGTTGGATGGTGACAGGTAGACAGACTCCCTTCTTCAATAAAAGTGATGCTTGCCAGGACTTATCAAACCTCAACTTCTATATAGTTTCCACAAAAGTCATTTCTATAAAAAGGCCCACTTCTAGTTTCCTTTATTAATAGGGATTCACCGACTTGTACAAACTTTTTCGTTAATGCAATTAGTCCTATTTCATTGTCTAAGATTCGCTCTTTTGTCTTTTCACTATGCAAAGGGGTGTTGTAAAATCTTACACACACACACACACACACACACATACAGGGGGAGAGAGAGAGAGAGAGAGAGAGAGAGAGAGAGAGAGAGAGAGAGAGAGATTAGTGTGTTTTGGATGCACAAAGTACAACCAAGGTAGTTCCTCACACAAGCTACTATGGCTTTGCAAGGGTTCACTAAGGCCATTGCTCAATACTGTACTAGAACCAAAATCCAAAACACAAAATTGCAAGAGAATAGAAAAATATTTAGTCTAGAAGTATTAACTAAGATCTGGGATCTGTGCCTCGATAGTTTAGGGTCCCTCAATGGGATATGAGAATATCTCACATGTGCCTTTGTCAAATCATCTTCTCGATGTGGTGGGGGCATGGACTTCGAGGCCTCTTCATGCAGTGGACAATAATACATCACCATTGATGATCCCCTCTCAGTAAGGCCAACATAGAATAGGAACCTTCATCGTGCATGCTTTGGTCTATGTTTGCTATGTCTTCATCACTCCTCACCTCCTCTTTCTACTAATCCACTCTTTCCTCATCTCTACTAGCTCCTACTACTCCTCTCCATTGGGTCGTGATGCTGGCTTGAATGTGTAGAAGTTTTGGACATGCCGCTGTGTCTGGTCTTGCTCTATCTCCGGTGTCACTATCTCCTCCTGCTATCTGATTTGTCTCAATAGAGCTTCTCTATGTCAGTGCATTTTAGTCAGGTAAAGACCGATGCAAACCTAGTCATGAAAGTGGATTAGTTGAGAGAATGTTTCAAACCCATGCCCCTCCTAAAAGAGGCAGTGATATCGTCACAGGAATCTCATAGGGGATGTGTGTGTGTCTATGAGAAAGAAAGAAAGAAAGAAAGAAAGGAAGAAAGTTTATTAAAGTCTACTAAAAACCAATGGGTCTATGAGACTGATAGAAAACCTGATTCAATGAGCAAAAGCGTGGAGCTACTAAGCGAGCATCCTAACCCATGCTAGAGAAAACTATGTAGACAGTCAATGCTATCATGATGCATGTCACCATAGTCTCTATAGGACTATCTCACACTAGTTCCAAGCCTTATCCTTTTCTACAACACCACAATCTGGTGGCTTGGTTTAGTAAATGTCTCAAAGTCTACCCACCAACATTGTCCTTGTCCTTACCTTCCCCTTTTGTTGCTCTTTCCCCCATGTACAATGGACAAGGATGCTTTGGATTTGCTCCATGTGAAACCCATACATGGATTTATAGTTGTTAGATCAACAATTAGATTCTGCTCTACTTGGTAGGCAAAAGCACATAAGAAATAATGAAGATATAAATAGAATACTACATTAAAGAAAACATGAACATTAATAGAGCCAAGAAAAAAACTCACGTGCCCCAAACACCACAACATAAAGCATACAAACTTAGAGACATCACACGCTTGAAATGATCATGCATAAATGAAACCTATTATAAAAAATAATAATTGTGTGTTAATGAAACATACTAGATTCTTGAAAGAAGAACCTTGGAAGGTGAAGATGTGATCCAAAATCATGGGAGGTAATCTTGTTTTTTGGAATGTTATTGAAATATGTAACAAATCCATTTCACATCAACCACATATCTCCTTATGGTCTAAACATTAAGGCTCACTAAAAAGATAAATACCTAAACTTGCCTTCTTCAGGATAACTCCTCCATTAGATTTTTTTACAAACAAATCAAGTGTTTAAAAATAATTCACAAGGTTGTGGCGAAGTGAGTGAGGAGAGATAGGGTTGGATGGAGGACGGTGATGGAGACGACGATGGTGACCTGCATCCCTCGCAATCTAGGCTCCCTCCACTCCCTCTCAGACCTACGTACAGCTCCCTCCCTATGTCATTCTTGTCTCACTCAATGCACACTTTGCCAAATATGGCAGTCATTGAGAATCCATCATTCTACATGCAAGATGTGATAATGGTTGCGCCCCTATGACCCTCTTTTAGAAGAGAATACTTTGACCCTGACTTCACAGACGTCACTACTTTCCCTCCGCTAGTCGACAACTCACCTGCACAAACTCAGACGGATGTCGGAGATGGAAACAGAGAAACCTGGACCTCACCTGCTGGTTCCCAAGAAGGAACCCAAAGAGGAACCAATGATCGAGGAAACTCCTTTGCCATCGCCGACCATGGAGGTAGCAGACATTGAAGGTCCACAAGTCGTGGTTCTCTCAACATCGGAGCAATGTCTCCTAGCCGCCCTGGACAAGCTTTAACACCTGGCTCCATGTATGCGGGGGCTCTTTAGCAGAACAGAGGAGGGGGCTTCTTCTCTACCCCTTTTAGAGAAAAAAAACTTTTTGGCAACTCCTGGACAAGCGAGCGTACAGGTCCCACCCACCAACGGAACAAAATCTAGAAACTGATCATCTGATACTACACGAGGCATTCAAAAGCAGAGATCAAGCCTTCCAAGAGAGAGGGCACCTTTTGAACCAGTTAAAACCATTTTTGCTCAAGTTGATGAAGATCTTCTTGACGAATCGGTTGAATGGCTCAAATTGCATGCACTTATCGGATATCTGCATGGTCCCCGTCCCCCAACTGCTTTCCTTGAGAATTGGTTCAAAACCAACTGGTGCAGGAGAGGCAATCTAGTCACTAATGTCTGGTTCCTCCATCGAGGCTACTTTGTTTTTCTCTTTGAGAAGTTGAACATGCTGCGAGAGTTTTACTGCATGGTCTCTAAATAGTGCGCAACCAACCTCTATATCTTGACAAGTGGTCTCCCTTATTCAGCCGAGATAACCTACACTCAATTATTCTCCTGGTTTGGGTAGAGCTTCCAGATTTTCCTCTCACTGTGCAACCAAGCTGAGAAGAGATAGTTAGTGTAGAAAGGGAACAGCTCATTAATCCCAGAGGTAATCCCCAGGTCTGTGTTCAACTTGATCTAGCGGAGGAGTTTTCTGATAGAATCGTAATCCTTAACCGGAGGGGAGAAGTGTTAAGAGAACAAAAGGTTATGTAAAAGAACCTTCCCAATTCTTGCTTTCGGTGTGGTCTATTGGACCACACAATTAAGAGCTGTCCGCCATTAAAACGATCCAAGGCAAAAAAAAAATACTGATCAACCTCAAGGTCTTAATGAACAATGGACTCCCAAACAGCTCGACGTTCCGAAGCAGGCGGAAGCTCCATTGTGCCCAGTCAGCTCAATTAAACCAAAGCAGGTTGTCTCTTCGATACCCAAAGTCAGCACTTCGCTCAACATTCCAATGAAAAATGCCTTCAAAGCGTTAGTAGAAATAGTTCCTGAGCCCAGTCCCTAGCCCATTTCCAAATTGGAAGAGGGGGGTGATTGGGACAAGGACTTTGACGATGAAGTCATCAAGAGTGACGATATGCTTACAGAGGATCTTGATGACTCTAAAGAAGATCTTCCTCTCCCTCCCCAACCAGATAAAGACATAGTAGTTCAAGGCAAACCTACTGTAATTGCACACAAGAGGAGACTGTCTACGGCCAAAGGCCCTTCAGCTCATTCAAGTAGCCCAAACCCCAGGGCCAAAAAGGGGTAGAAAAAGAATGGTAAGTAAACCCATCTCCTTTCTATCCCTGAATGTTTGTGGCCTCACAGACCCCAGCACGGCAGGTATGCTGGCCACTTGGTTGAGAGATAATTCTATCTCTCCAACCTTTCTAGCACTTTAAGAAATTAAAATAATAGGTGCAGCTCTAGATGCTCGACTCAGGAGTGTTGACAAGAGGAGGATTTGGTTTTCCACTGCCCATGAGGAAGATAGAGGGGGGTGTGCAATTGGAATTCCGTCTCATTACTCTCAGAGTGTCCTAGATGTGGTTGTTGACACTGACAACCGATGGATTCTTCTGAAATGCCTACTCAAGGGCATTTCTTTCTCGTTAGTTTCAATTTATGCACCTACTAGCTGTCATGAGAGGTGCACTACTTGGCAGTCCTTATCTAATCTCGACGACGATGTTGTGCTAATAGGAGACTCTAAAATGGTTGATAAAAGTACTAACAAATGGCTGGGCAAAGGTAATACCTTAAGAGGATCTGAACTGCGCTCTTGGAGTGACCTCAAAGATTCTCTCCATTTGGTTGACACAATTGGTGCAGGAGATTTCACTTGGTCCAACACGTAGATTGGGGATACAAGGAGAGAAGCACATTTAGATAGAGCCTATCTTTCTCAAACTCTCTTCCAAGATACTTCTAATTTAAAAAGTACAGTCTATTCCACTTTTGCATTCTCTGATCACAAATTTAACTTTGGATCCAAATTGACCTCTCCATATAATGGGTCACTATGTGCCACATGAGTTTCATACTTCTATCAAATATACAAGGTGGGAGAGATCCATATGAAGACCTTGAGAGGGATTCCATTGAGACATCCATATGAAGATCTTGAAAGACATTCAACATTAAAGGGAAGTGTATGAAGAAAGCACAACCAATAGACAATTTTCACTTGAACATGTTGAGGATACTTGGCAGAGAACCTTTATAAGATTATAAAACACCAAATGCTTTTGATAAAACACTCATCCAAAATGTAAAAAAGTGTAGATATCTAGTTGCAAATGGCTTGTATGTTGTGCCTACTATGGGACCAACAATTGCACTAAATATAATGTTAGTAGTGTTATTGATTACCCTCTCATACGTATCTAATAATTCCATCATCTCCACACTATTCCAATTGGCCGATTCATAGCTGAATCAAATGATAATCCCATACATGCTACACTCAACATGTCTTGCTTTAAAAAAAAAAGCAAGTTAATTGGATGGAATTTAAGCCCCTAAATTACAAGAAATTAGTGGACAACAAACTCTATACACTTCCAATGTACTTCTATCGGTTTGGTCCACTTCAAGAAAGATGGGAAACCATGTAGGGGCATAATCTATGAGTGTGCATGACATTGCTTTCCTATAGAAATAGCGAGTAGGTAGCATAATCTATGAGTGTGTACAACATTGCTTTGATATACAAATAGCAAGTAGGTAGCATAATATTGCCCCTCGAAAGAGGTGGATTGCTTCGGTGCATGGCATACACATTGGCACACATAAAGAGGATTCCTTTGCAACCAAGCACACTTTGGAAGAGATGGTTTGCAAGAAGAAAACATCAAGATGAGAAGAACAAGATGATGCCAAAAGAGGATAGGACATGCCCAAAAAAATCCTAGATTATCGAATGATGTCAAGAGAGATTTCACATTGGAGGACAAACTCAAACACTCTTAGACAACTCGCTCTAGACAAATAATAGGTTTTGGTTGTCTAGCTTATCACAAGACATATTACTTCAAAAGCACTAAATAGAGGTGAGTATCAAGAGAATATCATATTGCAAAGCCAGAGGCTCCTTCAATACTTTAGGAGGATGTTTAAATGGGCCAATTTAGAAACAAAGAAGAATATGCATGTAGTAGATTGATATGCGAAACATCCCTGCCCCTTTCACCCATGCTTGCGATCTCATCAGCTATAAACAAACCATCTTAATATTTTTGAAGGAGAGAAATTTTCAAACCAAAATAGACCATTCCAAAAAAATTGCACTCAGAAAGGGGTTATGTAGGAGAGCCTTTCTTGTGAGGATATGGAAGAATATGGTGAGTGGATTTGAACATAAAATTGACCAAGAACCAAATCTTCTAAAGCCAAACCCCCTCCAAACAACCAATACTTACCTTCCATCTTCCATATTTTTCCTTTTGATTCTGCCTCACTTTTGGTTGGCCTTATACTTCCTCTTATTAAAAATCAAAATTTTAAATCTCTTCATTCTTTTGAGTTTCTCTATCCCTCCTCAACTTTGGGTGGGCTTTCCCATGATAATCGGACCATTCTATATGTTTGTACTAGCTCCGTGCCTCTCCACATTCATTCTTTAAAAAATGTGAAATTTTTTTTTGAGACGTGACCTGCCTATTTTTATATCATTTCTTCTTCACAATCTTGCAATTTCTTCTCTCATCAAAATTTCCTTCTGCATTTCAAAATGTTTGAGCTAGGAGACTTAACCTTTGGGGGTCTTTCTTTGGATTTGGCTGCACATTCAATGTGGATATAAGAAATAATTATTTAGCATGCCTCTAGCTTTGGAGGAGACAATTGGATAAAATCAGTCGAAAGAGGTTCGATCTTCAAGAATGAGACTTACTAGTGCGTTGAAATTGATCCTCTTTTTGCCCAAAAAGAAATCTATCCTCTCATCTATCTTCTAACCTTCATAAATGTTTGCATTGCTTTCACTCTTCCCGTCTTTAGTTTGGTGCGAGTCTTTGTGCCCTCTAGGTACATTTCCAATAAAGCTTGCTTCATGGGGAATGAAGTACTATATTGCTTTTGCAAGCATAGTATAGTGACAACTAGGACATTTGAAGTTCTTATGATATAATGTGGAGTGAATCCTTACTTTTATAAAAATTATAATCTCTTCTCAATCTGATAGGGATTCATATGAATTTTAAAATATGCACCCTTCTTTTCTCTCATTTGGTATGAAAATTGATTACATGAATGAATTCAAAATGTTACGTAGCATTACATTAGAAAGTTTCATGGAGAGAAGTGGAGTGAATTAAAGACGTAACAAACTTCTCAAGGTATAGCTATGTACTTATTTTGCTAAGCCTCAATGTTTAGGCTTCCCTTTGTTGAACTACTAGTAAAGTATAGTGAAAATAAGGAGATTTGAACTTTCATAGTGTAATGTTTAGTGAAACGTCAATTTTTAAGTCACTTTTGTGTACAAGTGTTGTAATCTCTTTTCAAACTTATAGAGATTTGGATAAATTATGAACGTACTACTTTCTCAGCTTTGGTATGAAAGTTAATTTGAAATACATTTTGAAATGTTTTTAAAATTTTTTTTTGGAGAAAAAAAGGATTTATATTATAAATAGTTCATATGATATACATTTATGATCAACAAAAAATAGTTATATCTGCAATTCTATGTATCTTAAACCATCTAAAAGAAAATTCATAGTTGCGTCAATCTGAGTCTAAGTCAGTCTCATAATAGATTTTTCCCTTGAAGTGGCATTCTTGATTGAACTTCTGGTGGTGCTCCAGCTCGTGGTTCTTGAACTCCGCAAAGAACTACACAAGGTCACTATCATATATCTTCGAAGATTGCCAACCATTCAAAAAAAAGATATTATGCATCAGTAAGCTTATCATTAAATTGGAATTCATTTTTGGAAATCCACACAAACCATAATGTATGTGCCCGAACTAGTCCCAACATGAGTGTTTGACTTTAGATGCATCTCCAAGCAAAATGGCTTTCCAATTGACCGGCTCACCTAGTTGTATTTGCACTTTCTTCCATAGTTTCCTAGCTAATGGGCATGCGACAAATAGATGAAATACATCTTTTCGTGTTCCCTGACAGCGTCGGCATTTGCAATCCCCTTTTCCAATCCTCAAGCCTCTTGCATTTGTCCAGACAGCTTTCACCATAACCAACCAGAGCAAGGTCGACATCTTCTTTGAAATAGCTTTGGCCCAAATATAATGGAATCTCTGCTTCTAGCAAAGCATAGAGTCGGAGGTGTTCCACCCATAATTTAATACAGGGATAATATCTTCAATAGAATCAAAAGGTGTAGGAACAGGGAGCAAATGAGGCGAGTGAATCCACCTTAACTCCAATGCATAGTTAAGTACTGAGCCCCCCTTCCATTGTGTGTTGCCTTCCCAAAGAGCTATTCTATCAATGACAAACATGACATCTTGATTGGTTAGTCTAAATTCTCTCCGAATTTCAAGCAAGGCGTTCTATCTGATATGATCTCTTTGCCACATCTGGCCCCAAAATTGGATGCCCTTGTTGCAGGCTCTTATAAAATCAGTAGTGCTAAGTAATGCATTTCTGTGTATTACTGACGCCCAAATAGAGTCAAGCTTCATGAAAGAACCTTTGCTGGAGAAGCGTGTTGGAAATCTGAAAGGAAAGCAAAGAGTGGACACAAACTCAGAATACTTGCATTACTTGCTTGTAGAATGAAGAAGAGTGAGGTCCTTAAGTAGGCACCTCATACATGCTCACTGACATCACTGATGACTTCAGAGCTCCACAATCATCTCCTCAATCTGCTCCTAGATTCTCTCAATCATCCTATGTGGCTTTCCACCACCTAACTGTGCTTGTGGGCACCTAACTGTGCCTCTAGCACTCACACATAGAAACATGAGGTGTGCCTGAGGCATACACCTTGAGATATCCCAACAAACCCCCCCTCAAGGGAATGCCTCAGGCTATGTCAAGGATACATCTAGTCTCATAGTTTCTCATGCCATCTCATGGTGGTCAAGGATAAATCTATGGCTAGGTTCTCATGCTAGCAAGGGTTCCCTTGGGTGTAAGGTAAACAAAAAGGGATACAAAAAGACCTTCCAATGGTTATCTCCCCTGCATGTACATGCACACAATGTCTGCAGGAGGTACCATGGAGCAAAACATACACATGGCCTACATCATAAGGTGACCAGAGGTGTTTACAAAACACACAAAACACAATAGTTTATTTCATTCATTTTGGAGGACTATCCAGGCTAAGTACCTTGACATAAAAAGAGAGATCTGGAGCATACATAGAGATGTTTTAAAATGCATAATCTTCAAAGGATGCCTCATCTTGTGGAGGCAGAATATCCATGTCAAGGCAAGGTCTTACCACATGGGCAGTGTCTAGTGCCTTATAAGATGGTACTATGATAGAACAAGTGGATCTGAAAATCATATCCTTCAAGAGAACAATTATCTTGTCATCTCCATAGTTGTGTAGAGAAGCATATCTTAGGTATCTGACCTTCATCTTTTTCTTGTACTTGGAGTCAAATAAAAGTGCCATGACAGGGTAGATCTCTGGCTTTGTAGTTGCTTCCTGTTTGGCAACCATTGTTTTGGCAATCTTCAACAAGGAAGTCAGGTTGACATTTTCATCCTTCGTAGCATAACAAGACAGCATAACAAGACATTGCTTTATGTTTTGGCTTTTCACATATTTTGCATAAGCAAGCCATGAGAGGGTCTAACCCAGGTATTGGGCAGTGTCTTCTCTCTTACAGGGCTTAGAATAACAACTGAAATGCTTCAAAATATAAGCATTTAATGTAGCAAAGTCTTGTGACCAAATTTCAAACAATGATGCTTCTTCTTACATGCTTCATAGAGGTGGCTAAAATGAATACTTTCCAATCAAAACCAGGTCTAGAAATTCAAAACAAAACTGAAGCCACACTTGTACTAAAGTTATTGAAAGATTCAAAAAACCAGAAATGCTAGAATAGCATCTTATGTAGCATCTTCTTCAAAAACTTGTCAAAACTGTCAAAACCAACAGGCTGAACTTGGAGGGCTTGTAGTTCACTCTTCAAAGCAAGGAAAAGAGGGCTTTCTAAAGCAAAAGAAAGCTCATATACCAGAGAGGGTCCAGCACAGAGGTTGGACGAAATGGTGCGCACTTTTGCCCGGGAGAGTTGCTACAGGCTGAACCTGAGTTTTGACGATTTCTCCCTCGTTACTGAACCAAATGACCTGAAAAATGGCTCAAAATCTTCGTCTTGAGGTCGCCCATCTACTCCTAAGAGGGCTCAGGCAATGGCGGAGCAGGCAGGGAGTATTGAGCAATAGAAGAAATGGCAA
This sequence comes from Dipteris shenzhenensis, assembly GCF_047967505.1. Classification (NCBI taxonomy): domain Eukaryota; kingdom Viridiplantae; phylum Streptophyta; class Polypodiopsida; order Gleicheniales; family Dipteridaceae; genus Dipteris; species Dipteris shenzhenensis. The sequence continues at coordinate 11,780,368 of NC_141597.1, forward strand.
AAAATGCGTTGTTTAGGGAATGGCAGCCACCACAGACGTTTTTTCTTCAATTGCTTGCAGGTGGAAGTTCGCCCATACTAGAGGAGTTTCCAGCTCAGAGGGTTTGGGCAATGGTCGTTTGTAGGTGGAGAACCAAGCTCTCAAAGATTTTGGGAAGAAGGAGGAAAATGGAGAAGAAGAAGATGAAGAAGAAGAAGATGATGTGGCAGAAATGGGCTCAAGGGGGATCAAATGGCTCTGATACTATGTTGGAAATCTGAAAGGAAAGCAAAGAGTGGACACAAACTCAGAATACTTGCATTACTTGCTTGTAGAATGAAGAAGAGTGAGGTCCTTAAGTAGGCACCTCATACATGCTCACTGACATCACTGATGACTTCAGAGCTCCACAATCATCTCCTCAATCTGCTCCTAGATTCTCTCAATCATCCTATGTGGCTTTCCACCACCTAACTGTGCTTGTGGGCACCTAACTGTGCCTCTAGCACTCACACATAGAAACATGAGGTGTGCCTGAGGCATACACCTTGAGATATCCCAACAAAGCGTAGTTGTGTTTTAAGTGATTCAAGCGCTCTCCACAAGGATTTCCATAAATCATTGCCCTTAGTTGAGCAGGGTTCTGGACAAAAAACAACAGACAACATTGGGTAATTCTTCCATCTCTTTGCCCTAACAGGTCAAATGAGCTTGAAATTTCGAGCGAGGAGTTCCGAGTTAAGAACTTTCAAAATCCATGTCGCTGCCAATTTTGCTGCCACTTGTTTTATGTCAATCACTCCCAGCCCTCCTTCACTCTTGAATAGAGTGCAGAAGTCCCATCTTACCTGGAGATTCTGTTATAGCCTTCCCACAGAAAGGATCTACATTTAGCAACACGATAAGTTTATCTAGTCAAGCTTGGCTTGGATGCCAACAGGACAAGTAAAAGATAGTTATGGGATACAGGCAATGATTTAGTACCATCCTTCTTCCTGCCAAGCTGGATTGTAAACCTCTCCACTTTTCCAACTTTGCGCTAAACCTGTTAAGTACCCAGTCCCATCAATCCTTTATTGACACCTCAAAGCACATGGGTATGCCAAGCAGTCTGAAAACAGTGCCTTTTTGGATCATTTGACATCCCAAATGATCCAGCTCAGCTTGAGCTTTTCCACTGTGCGTGTAATAACCTATTTTGCTATGATTGATAAGTGAGCCAGAGTCTAAACAATAAGTTTCTGGGCATAACTTCTCTCACGTCATGTGTGGAGCTTCTATGAATCCATAGAGAAAGCAAGCTTTATTCAAAGAGTGGTTACATATATAGGCAATTGCCTCCATGTTGGTAGATCCCAGATCCACAATCATCTCCATGCTTATCTCAATCAGTCACCTCCTATGATCACTCACACATCACACCAACCTGACACACCTAACTGATGAGTCACTAGAACCTTCTAGCACACCTACACGCACACACTCCTTGCATAGGACTCCAAGCCCATAGGCATACACACACACACACACACATCAATTTGCCCCTTCATTCCCCCCCCCCCCTCATCCCTTAGCAGTAAGTAGTACATGGGATGCTCCATGGCTTGCCCACCATCATGTGGCAACACACATGGCCCCAACCTGTGACTCACTCTTAGGATGTTTTGTTTACAAGTGGGAGATAAACAATGACTATGAATGTAAAGCCCAATGAGTCCAACAAGGAAAGAATCTCTAAAGACTAACAATCATTTAAGGATGGACTATCCATGGCAGAGAACCATTATTGACCTCACACACACATAACTTAGAAAACATATGGATCCTCATCCTTGTCAGAATTGACTTGGGTGTTGTAAGCAGTGAGAGCTTTGACATTCTCTGGTTCTTCTTCTTCTTCAGTCTCTGCTTCCTCAACAAGATTGGCTGAACATCTCTTCTTGGCATAACATTCCTTTTCAAAGTGTCCAAGTTTTCCACAAAAGTTACACTTCATTTTGCTCTTTCCCTTGAAGTTGCTTTTGGCCAAATATGCCCTTTCTTTGTAATATGTCCCTTCTTTGTAATCACTTCTTTGTTCGATCTTTCTTTCCTCTTCCAAGAGGATTGCTTCAATTTCTACCAAACTTATCTCTGGTATATTGGTGAGTGTGGTTACAATAGTGCCATAGCCTTCACTGAGACTTCTAAGTAAGATGGCAATTACAATATCTTCATCAAGATTAAACTTGATGCTAGATAACTGTGTCAAAATGCTCTTCATTGAATTTAGATGTGAAGAGATTGATTCTTCTCTATCCAATTTTAAATCAAAGAACTTGATAAGCAAGCTAAACTTAGAGCATCTTTGCTGTGCTCCAAAAACATGCTCAAGATGATTCCATGTAGCATGAGTAGTCTCACATCCATCAATGTGATGAATAAAGGAATCACTCAAACCAAGAGCAATTATAGCAAGTGCTTTTTCATCTTTGGGAAGCCATGAAGCTTCTCCTTCTCTAGTTGTAGGTTTAGTTTCTTTACCATTTGCTACCTTCCATATTCCCTTTTTCATGAGAATAAACTTCAGTTTTGTTTGCCAAGTGTGGAACCCCTCTCCTTCAAACTTATATATTTTCAATTTGGAAGCCATTATGGGAAGGTCTTACCAGTGTCTAATCCCTTTACAAAAGATCAATCTTTCTGAACAAAGAAATCACCTTCACCATATAGATGTAGATTGCAAGATAATAATTCAAAAAATCCTAATTGTTTGGCATATGCATAACTAGTTGGCTTCTCCCACAACCTCTTAACGGGGGGTCTTCTTTACCTTGTACTTTGTCTTTGTAGTCTTCTTGACATTTGAAGAAGATTGAGAGTTTGGCATTTTGTCAAGAAATCAACATCAATTGAACTTCAAAGAGCATTCTCTGATCTAAGAAAGAAATCTTTGAATCTCTGATTTGAATTTTAACTCCTCAAGCATCAACTTAGCATTTAGCATATAGTCAAGAAATGCTTGCAGAAACAGAGTAACCTTGGAGGATTGCTACCTCACACCACAAAGCATCAACCAGAGGGTGTTTGTTGCACAACTAATGATCCTTGGGAGTAGAAGACTCAATGCAAGTCTCATACCAAAAGAAGCTTCACACCTCTAGGGGCAGTAGCATCTTCTCTGCCTCCCAAAACCATGTCTTCTTGGAAAACCCGACTGGTTTTTCTATAGTTTCTCCTCATTCCTTGGACCAATTTTTCTCAAAATTCACCAACAAGTAGCCCATAGGGTTGCCTAAGTGCACCTTAGACCGTTTTTGAAATGGTGGCTCTAGCAAGCTGTATCAACAGAAATCACATGGGATAGGGCGAGTGTAAGCACGGGTTGTAGAAGCCATAATCCTTCAATTCCTCTCAGGTGGTAGGGCGCCCTAACTAGGGGAATCTACACTTGAAAGGGATGGAGCAATGGTGGCTTGTCGAAGGAGAATGAGGGGGCTTGCCATATATGTCGCTTTCCATCATCTTTTGACATGCTTAGCTAGCTATGATGAAGTCAGATTCTCCATAATAAATAGGTGTATGTCTTTCAAGTATCTACTCTTGCACAAGAATGGCTTGCCTTTGAGAGGCTTTTATAACTATGAAATGACTAGATGTAGTCATGCATCGCTACACCTTTTCCACTTTATGAGGTAGCATAAATAATACTCTCCAATTGGTGGCATTTCTTGCTAAGCAAGCCTTGAAGAGAGTTTCAACAAATTTTATCACTTTACTTAGGAGGAGACCTGCAAGCCTTGTATTACCAAGCTGTGCATGTGATGGTATCTTGTCTGCTCTTCTTGTATAATAGATTGCATTTCATTGTGGTTAATCATCTATCTTGCCCCATTTTTAAACCACTTCCACCCAAGAATTTGTGTGCTTCTACTAGCTTAGTTAGTTTGGCCAAATGTATAGCTCCTCCTTAATTGTCTGAGGATATATTTGAAAAGACATGTCCTCTGAGGGGAGTGGGCTTTTAACCAACCATCGTTGGCATCCTTGCCCAATTTTTGAATTGGCAAGCTACTTATTGGAATATATCAGGATATACTTCCAGCTCAAGTCCTCTCTTCTAGGACCACATTAACACACGCAACAAAAAATGAATTGTCCATGAGATCACACTTGAAAACTCTAGAGATGTGCACACATATAAATTTAAACCACGCTCGAAAAGTTTTTGAGATCCTCCCAGATCTACTACTGGAAACCTCATTGAGACGTGCACAACAAGAGTGAGCAATAGATTATGGCACTAAGGAATAATCAAAGCCACCTTCTATGTATGGTCCAAACATATACAAACTCCGGCATCTACTCTCTTATGCTCTTCAATTTGTATTGACCATCTCACAAATCTCTTCGTGGAAGTCTCTGTCTAGCAACTTCGTCTTGCCTTTGAATCAATGCTCCCTATGAGTAATTCTCAAGTTCAGACATTGATTCTTCCAAAATCGGTTGCCAAAGAAGCCTTCCCAAAGAGTTTCAGTTGCACAATGCCAGAAGACTTCATGTTGGAGATGAGAGAGCAGAAGTCGAGTACGGAAGTGACCTTGGACAGAGTCTGCACCGTAACTCTCTGGCGTTGTGCAACTGAAACTCTTTGGGAAGGCTTCTTTGGCAATCGACCTTGTTAACTCCATGTCATCTAAGCAATCCATGTAACCAACTCTCAGTCATCATGCAGAAGGGGTCACATGCCTCTACTCATGTTGACTGTCCAATGGGTCTCGACTCCAAGCCAACCAAACACTCCAAAATATCTTGCTGAGCTCCTTGAAGAATATTGAGGATGTGTACCTAGATGAATATCCTCATGTTGTTGCTCGCTATTGCAACAAGCATGGAACGCATGGAATGCCTTCTAAGTACTATCTTCTTGTGGTTTGGAGCCATGAATAGTCTCAATCAATCTGCTCTTGAAGTCTACACTCAGTTTGTACACCTCTATCATTGATACTACCTCGTCCTTAGCAACACACACACACGCGCGTGCGGGCACACTCATATAGCTCACAGATAATCTAAGCTCCTTGCCCTTAGATCTACCAATGCCTCTTTACTCTTGAGGGATCTCCCTTGAGCCCGTTTGCCACAGCTCACCTTGTCACCCACCAGCTCTTGGTTTGTCACCCAGCCAGAATAGTTGCTTAGGATATAGAGACGGGGCTATGGCACACAACTAAACTCTACCTAGAGCGTGATCACATAATAGTTTCTTAGGATATAGAAAAGGGGTCAGGGCACACAGCCAAACTCTACCTAGAGTGTGATCATGGAGTCTTTCCAGCCAGATCATGGGTAGTCGGAAAGGCCGAGATCTAGAGCTAGGGATGCAACAGACTCGACAACAGGTTGACATACAAACCATATGAGGATCTTCCCTTCATGTTCACTGGATTAGGGGCATGACTGACGGGGGTTACAGTGGCTCTTGTCAGACATAGAGCAACTTCAAGGAGACCACATCAAACCACATGCACAGACTGCTCTTACTGCTGTTTCACAGGTTTCCTATCATCACAGCCTCATTCATAGCCGGGCCCCGCTTGAGCTTCCACCATGGCCACATGCCCAAATTTCTCTCATGCATTAGACATGTGGTGATTTGATTATCTTATATTCATTGTGGATGATGATGTCCAATTAGAGGCTCCACCCTTTGGTTTCCTTTGGTTTCTTTCAACTGTGATCTTTCAAAGACTTCTACTAATAATAAACTTTCTCCCATAATTTGGCATATTTGGTGTTGTGGTCGTAAGTATAACTCTCTCTCTGTAAATCTCTCTCTCACACACACACACACACACACATGCACGTGTGCGCGCGCACACACACATTTTTTTTAGTGAAATCTTTTATTTCTTTGTGGGAAACCTCAGAAGAGGTGAAAACTCACCATGAAGTACAAAGATTACAAGTAGGCACTTAGAAAAGGCCACGAGGCTACCTGAAAAGTAGAAAAGTGAAAATGTTTACAAGTCACTAGTATGATATTCTCCACACACAGAATGGAGATAACAAGTAACCCAAAAAACAGAGGAAATTATGAAATTACATGCCTCCAGGTGGCGACATAAAGACTATCCTCCAAAGTCATCCCCAATTGTACCAGAAAGGCATCGAGTGAAGTAGTCGTGCCATCAATGAAATACAATTTCTTTTGACCTTTGTGATTTTTCTTGACATAAGCAGGAAGGTGAAAACGTTGAATCACTAGGTCAAAAACCTGTTGCAACATAGGATGCATATCCTGCAGATTGAAAATTCTTTTTGGTAAAGAAGAAGTATCCTGAGTATCTTGAGCTCTCAAATCCACAGTCTGTTCCACTGTATCATCATCAAATAGAGATCCACCTGTGTATCCTGCTCTATCAAATCCACATGCAAATCCTCATCATGAGCTATATCCGAAGGTGATAGATCCACCTGCAACTTACAAGGCGGTGATTCAGGGACTAGAGTGTCTGGCGGAGATGCATGCTGAACTGAAGAGGGCTCCCGAGGATCAAATATATCAATAGTAGAAGTTAAAATAATAGAGGAAGAGGAAACATCATGATGAACCATTTCAGGCGTCTGCAACTGAGTATCTGGCATAAGAGTATCACAAAAAGAAAGTGCCCGAAAGGGATTCGACAAAGGAATTGAAGAAGACACTCCAAGTAGAAACCTAAGGGGGAACCAAGGTGCCCTTAATAAGATTAGATTGACGTGAGGCTGAGGGGCAACTTCGAGCAAAATGACCAATTTGTCTGCATTTGTAACACGCATCCGAGAAGGATGCAAAATTTAAGAGAGCGCGAAAAGGATGCGGGAACCCATAATCAATATCTAAACATGAAGGAATGGGCTCTCATATCCCACAAGACACAAAATCGGATGTCCCTACTCAAAACTAGAAAATCTTGCTTAGGAAGAAGATACAACACTCTTCCCAATAAAGCTACAATAGAGGACAGATGTGATAGTAGAGGAACTGGCAAGGCCTTGAGACTGACCCAGATGGGACAAAAACGCATTAGAGTTTTGGCTGGGTCAAAAAGGGGATCCCAAGGCATTACATAAGCAAAAAAAACCCGCACCATGTACACCAGCCATATTGACTAACTGAGTGTGTATCCACATCAACGCAATGTGCATAATAAAAACCTTTACCAAGAAAGACAAAGGAATCCAGTTTGTGATCTCCAACTGTCACTGATGACCAGGCATGTAGAGAAGAAGAATTCATGATGCGTCCCATAAAATAAATACAATCTCCTCGTTGTTATGCCTGATAGACAGAATCAAGAAAAGATTCAGGAAGGTAAAGCCCGACACAACTGTGACCCTGGATATGGGAACTCCAACACAGAGTCTTGACACATCGACGGAGCGACTTGTCTATTGGAGAAGAAGTCGCCAAAGCAGGTCGTTTTTTCCTTGCCAAGGATGCAAAAGTCAAGGCTGCATGAGAGGCTGAGAACCAAACTGAGGTGAAAGCGACTGAACTTGAGCAGACGGAGGATCAAAAGCGACAGCAGAAGGTACGACATGCGGAGGTGACTGAAAAACAAACGAAGGCAAACACAGATGCTAGAGGCGAGCACACAACAGATGCTGGAGGCGGGCACACAGCAGATGCTGGCGGCGGACACACAGGCAATGCTGAAGGCAGAGTATAAGCTGGCGGCGAACACACAGACGAGGTGTGAGCAGAAATACGAGACAGCAAACGGAGCGCTGAAAATACAGTATTATTACACACATCAAAAGCTGGAGGCGGAGTCCATGCTAAAGGCGAGCAATCAGACGGGCCAACACAAAACGGGACAGCAGAGGAAAACGATGGAGGAAGCTCCATCTCAGAGGCCCTTGACACCACGATATTCACACACACACACGCACGCCCCCCCCATACACACACACAAAGCTCACAGATTTCCAAGTTCCTTGGCGTTAGACCTACCAATGCCTCCTTACTTTGACAACAAGAAAAAAAGAAAATAGGGCAGTGTTGTACCCTTTTGTCTTTTGTTACAATTGATAAATCACTAAAGACGAGCAAACTCAAAAGTTGAACACAATATGCGCATTAAAAAGCAAAGGCATGCTTTGCAACACAAAAGATGAGTGACCAAAAATAACAAAAAACATAAGTGAGGTTATCATCTTTCAAGCTGAGCAAAATCAAAATGTTTCCATTACCACTAGCTTAAGGGCAATGCTAACAAAGGAAATGCTTATTATGTATGTCATGCTATATGTTGAGTCCCTATAGGCCTTGGACCAAATTATGGGACTTCGGACAATGCATGTAGAAAGCAATATATATTCTTTAAGAGCCAAGCCTTCATGTACAAATGAAGATATGCTCGCCTTTGAAGCATCTACTTGTGTTGCCTATGTTTGTCTTATGGTTCTCTTAGTCTCTTCAAAACTTGGCTCTTCTTTAATGGTCTTTGCATCTTATCATCACGGCCCTTCATAACAAATGATTTCTGACTAGCATTTCCCTTTGTCTAATTGGGAACCTCCATTTGATTTGAAAGATTGCCTGCTTCTTTTTGGGTTATGCTTGATTACCTTTTGATGCCTTTGTTTAAAATCTGCATATACTAGGGCACTCTTTGTATTTGTACAACTCGACAGCTACAAAGACATAAATTATGCTCTCTTTACTCGTCGACAACAATTATTAGATTCTCAATTCCTCCATGGTGTTGCATCTTATCCATATGCTCTTGGTCTCATGCTGCTTGTCAATTTGATGGTTGCCACTGGCCTTTTGAGTAAGAAACGAAGGACTACACCCTGTGCACAAGCCATGCCTCCCTCCATCCATAGCGTAAAAGCTCATCAATGCTTTCCTTCTAGTTGGCCACTTGCTCTTGGTGGGTGTATTTCTTACGACATCTTTTCAAGCTTTCCACTTTTGACCTCAACCTCTTCATTGCCTTCATCAAGTAGTAGTTCCCCCAGCCCTTGTTCCTTCTAAAGGTTTTCCATTATCACATGAAACACTTCACAATGTGTGGCTTCGATGGAGTATTCACAACACCATTTTGATCATTCTCACACCATTCTCATTCTAAAGGGTTTCGGAATCCTAAGACTGAAGTTTAGTAAACATAGATGGCTCAAGTGTTTGCACGAGTGTGTGTTCATGACTTGCATGGGACGAACACCCATTTACATAATTTTAAACAAGCCTCAATCTCAATGGGCATGGTACTGAAGTTTAACAAAAACATGAACACATAACTAAATCATTAGCATACTTGTCTCCATTGCATGCACCATCATGGGACCAAAACCTGCAGAACATGGACCCAACTCAAACGAACAATCCTATCCAACAAAAATCAAGAGCAGATAGAACTTACCTGGTACCATGCAAGACGAGCATGACACATTCTTACTGGCGCTTAATGGGAGTGTTATAGTTCAATCATTGACCTAGAAGATGAATCCGAGTTTGGTTTCTTGATTAAACCAGAATTTGAAATGCTTATGCAAAAGATTCAACTTGCATAATCAGATTTGAAAATTTCATGGAAGGTTGGAAAATACAGTATCATGACATTATATATTATGACAAGTTAGCCCATCAGAAAAAACAAACCAACACAGGGAGAGAGACTGTAAGTCATGTATCCAGGCAAATGGTCTTGTTCCACAAACTCTCTTCATAAGATAATTCAGAAATGCTTCTACCAGAAAGAATGTTGTACTTTGATATCAACAGTTGAAGCCAGTCCCGTTAAAGGAGCTCCCCTTCTTGATCATACGCTATTAAATAACACGTGCAAATGAAACCCTCTCTACAGCTGAACTATGGAAAAGAGGGCTGAAATACCCCTCCCTGTGTGTCCAGTGATGACATTACATTCCCTGTATAGCTTTTTCAGTCTTGAGCATTGACGTAGGCCACATCATCCATATGGTATTACTATCCCAGGCGCATGATATGAACCAACTGTGTACCCGTCCAATCTATGGGTAACAACATATGTTGTCTCCCTCATTCAGTATCACCATGTTATCAAACCTATGTTGTCAAAGATAGGTTGGTCTTCGTATGTGTTAGCATTTCACTGGCACATCACTGATAGATCGTTTCAGAGCTGGCCTTCCATTACATCTCAAATAAAACCTAAAATAAAGAAGGCCCTCATCAACGTGGGTCTTGGCCATTCAAGATTCTTCCCCGAATCCCCAGGAACTTACTAACAAATGTTATATATAGATGAATCAGGAACGTGCACAAACTCATTATGCTCATGCACCAGAATTGCTGTTTTTAGCCTTGTGAAAGTGACTCAATAGTTCAACAAACCATGTCAGATCACTACAAGTATTTCTCCTCCTATAACTCTGTTGCAGACAAACAATGTCACCTCACTATAGCTATAACTCTGCTCTAGAGGAAACACAGGAGTTGGTTGACATATGCACGTCCTTGAAGATTATAGGATTGAATGAAATCTCCAGTACCTCTGAACACTGACTATGCAAACTGATCGTCATCGTCATCGTCGTCGTTATCATCAAAAAGGGATTTTCTAATACTTTTCCCGAAAAGCCCTGTGCTGCCAGTGCCAAACGTCCCTGGAAATGCTTCAGGTGGGGCTGCACCCTTCACGATATCATTCTTCGAGTTTTCTTCATCACTATTCAAAAGGGCCAGCCGATTGGTCTGCTTTGTTGTCAAGAATGCAGAATTTGAAAAACTCACGGAAGCCCCACCTTGGAGATGCCCAAACAAAGCAGCCTCATCATTTTCATCACCATCATTCCCAAGAAGAAGGGAAGTCAAGGAAGTGGTTTGAGATTTCTCAATTTGGGAGTTTGGCATAATTCGATCTTCTGTTTCTTGCTTTTGACTCCTCGCCAATTTTTCTGAATTGAGCTCATCTTCTGACCTTTTGAGGTTCATAGTGTCGTCTTTGTGAGTTGTTTCTGCTGTCACTGCCCTGTTCACATTGGGAATTATACCGTCTCTGGCACCATTTGCATCACCAAATGTTGAGGAAGCTAGCATAAAAGCATCTGTTTTCTGGTAGAAATGATCAAACAAATTACTTTCATCCCAATTGCTTTTCTCTACAATTAAGTTTTACATTAGATCAAGGATATTTCTGAACTTTCATTACCTTTATGTCAGAGACCACAGCTTCCAGTTGTGGCCCTTTCCGACTCTGATGTTGGTTTTCAGAACTGCCATCTAGAAGCTGCTCCACATCCGTCAAGATTAATGCAGAAGCAATTGTCGTGTTGGCAACCAATCTGCCCAAAGGACCTTGCCTGGAAGAGGAAGGCGCTCTTCTGTTTGAGGAACCCCTTGGTCGAGACATTGTAGCATGATAAAGGTGCGTTGTATCTGATATCAATATAGAGAATCAAAATAAGATGTTTTTGAGAAGAGACGACCCATGACTACAATTCTCAGGTGCAGTACATTTAAACAAGGAACATACATCAGCCATTGACAGTGTACCCATTTTTCCGTAAAGACTTGATCCCCTCTTTCTCAACTCAATCCTTGATCAGAATTGTTTCATACTAAAAACCATATATCACAGGAACATTCCAGGGCATCTCAAAATAGACCGAGTATTTTATTTCAAGCAACTTAGAACCATTTGAAGCCAAAAGACAAACTCATTATCTGTTACCTTTGTTCTCCCCTCCACCTACATCAACCACAAACGAACTCGATAGTGAAGCAGAGGCTCCTGGTTGAAGAGAAAGCATAGACGGCTGTAGTTTCAAACGTTCCTGTAGTGACGATATTGTCCTGCAAAAGTTAGAAACTTGACCATGAGATAGTGCTTTCTAGGTAATAGATATTTTCACTTCTATTTCTCTCTTATGCCCACACATTTAATTTGCTCCATTTTCACTATGCTGCCTCTCAAATGAGTAGCTCATAAAATACTAACCTGGATGAGGTTGATAAGATGTTCTTGAACTCTCCTATGATCTCCTTACTGGAAACACCGTCAGATACAAGCGGTCCTGCTTTTTCTGAAATAGAATTTTCAACCTTCATTATGTTCCATCCATCCAGTTGCTGGGATGTGCCACTAAAAACTTCGTTGGTTTCTGACAAAGAAACAGGTTCTGATACAGTTAATTTTTTCTGACCTGGAAGATGTTCAACCATTCCTGTATCCTTTTCAAGCCATTGCTGTGACTCTTCGTTGTGAATCTGTTCTCTATTAATTTGGTTCCTCATTGAGGGTGGCAAAGCTTCTGCACTGTTTTTTTCAATGTTTTCATGCTGAACCACATCAGTCACCGCGCTTCCAACAGACCATGAATCTGATTCTTCATCTGATTCTACTTTTCTATTACCCAAAAGATGATCATTTATCTGCTTCATCACTAGGGCGGACCTCAAGGGTCTATCTGCTCGATCAGCGGAGAAAGGTACTGAGGCAGTAATAGCATTTATTTCCCTAAAGTCGTGAGATGAGCTCGAAAATTTCTCCCCGTCAGCCTTCTCCCCTTTAAGCTCCACATTAGATGGGCCTATAGGAGTATTGCTTGCACCATCGATATTTTTTACCAACGTACTATTAGGTTCAGCTTGAGAAGGTTCATTGTCAATTTCAGCCCTGCTGTCTTCAAAAAGACCACTATCAGCAGATATTTGTTCTACCTGAGAAGGTAGAAACATGATCTCAGCTTTAACTTTGGAGTCCTCAAAAAGATTGCTGCATAGACTCTCCTTGAAACTTTGGGCATCCTCCTTAGATGGGCCCATAGGCGTATTGCTTGCGTCTTGGATAGTTCTTACCAACATACTATTAGGTTCAGATTGAGAAGGTTCATTGTCAATTTCAGCTCTGCTGTCTTCAAAAAGATCACTATCAGCAGATATTTGTTCTACCTGAGAAGGTAGAAACATGATCTCAGCTTTAACTTTGGAGTCCTCGAAAAGATTTCTGCGTGGACTCTCCTTGAACATTTGGGCATCCTCCTTACCATTATTTGATCCAAAGAGGTCCACATTGTAATCCTCTTCATCATCATCATCAAACAGATCTTTCTTGAATGCTGGCAAACTGTCTCTGAAAGGACGTCCACCAGCAGTTAAGCCTTCAAATGACAAGAGATTATAATTCATGCTTCCCAGCACAGGAGTTCCATCTGACTGAAGAGACGTCTTTGGAAAGGGAAGAGTATGTGATGCATCCTTCTCTTGTGATTTTGTTTGACTGTTCAGGTTGGCATCAGGTTGCACTGCTTCTGATCTGGTGACAGTGTTACTGCTAAATAGAGACTTCTCCTTTGGCGCTGCATCACTAAACAGTCCCTCTGGGATAGTGGGGCTTGACCAGATGTTAGCATTTGAGACTACTGCTTGTAAACCAAAAAGTTCATCCTCCTCATTTTCATCATCAAACAAGCCTCCACTAATCATTTGCGTTGGCAAAACTTTAAGGAAGTTGTCAGTACTATTTGTCGTGTTTCCCTTCTGAGGGGCAGATTTTTGAGGGTTAATAACCCGCTGAATCTGTGCACGATGAGACAGAACCTGAGGCTCTGCAATATCTCTAGGTGTAAGGGCCTTGGTATTATCTTTAGAGGCAGAGGAAGTGAAAGATGTTAAAACCTGAGAAGAAAAAGAAAAACAGAGTATCACCAGTATATCATTTTGTTTACTTTAACAAATACACTGCTACTGAACCTTTCTTAACAATACTTCAAATGAGAAAGTAACTAAATTGAGTTTAACTTTCGTTCGACCAAAAATAACTGAACATAAAGAACGTTGATAAGACCAAAAAAAGCAATAAAATACTACTACTATGAATAATGTGGGGAGACACATAGGTGCACATAGTTAGCTAGTGATGGGGTTTTTTCTGGCTCCAAAGACATCTTTTCCCAAAAAAAGATGATATGATGTAAATATTTGACTATGAATAAAATGTTTGTAGGAACTTCCCATGGGAGGTGATGAAAATGCAATATGGATGCACTCCAGAGTAATGTACCCATGTGTGACGGGGTCGGTGGTTGAATGTCAAATGTAAAAGTTTTTTGTGTTTTTTTACGTGTGGTAAATGGTCTTCTATGCATGGAATGTTGTCATGTCAATATCTGTGTTACCATCCAGTGTGGTAATTGTGTGGGCATGCATCAAAATGCCTTGCTTTGAAGGTTAGAGGAAGAAGAGTGCGCTGATTGTACATTGCTGGTGATCAACGCTGCCTGTGCGCTGATTGTGAGGGAAAGCCTTTGCTTGCTTGAGGCACACGTCGGAGCTGACCCCCCTTTCGATGGATTTCTGTCGTTGGTTCTTGAGGAGCTGCTGATCGCTTTTTCTTGAGGTGAACGAGAATTTGAGGAGAAGAGCCAGAGGATTGTGCAGGAGACTGCTCATACACTAAGGAGAGGTTGCTGTGTACGTGAAGACAATGCTGAAAGGGAAGCTGACCATACGTGTGAACAAGTAAGGGTGAAGACCTGTTCGACTAAAGTCTAGAGGATCTTGGATGATCTCCAAGAGTTGTGGCTCATTCCTATCACTTGTGGTACCACAGATGTGCATTGTTCCTTCTGACCGTGTCTTGTTCATCGTGTTATTTGTGCCATCTCGATTGAGTCTTGCACGTGTCTCACAAAAAGTATGTAGTGCATCCAAGCGTCGCCGGAGGCCCTTAGCGATTGAAAGTCTTTAGAAGACCAAAAAGTGTCTGTGAGACTAAGAGAAACAGATACAACGAACTGATCGGTGGAGTCACTAAACGAGCATCAACACCTAGGACTAATACAAAAATCCATAGCCAAAATCCATGATGCATAATCCATAACCCTGCCCATAACGGCGTCGGTACGTAGAGGGGAAAAACTCTTTGAGTGGAAGCCAATGAGAGTGCCAGCTCTAGGAGGGGGGCGTCGATGTGCGAGATTGCAAAAACCCTATGATAGGATGCCGGTGACTGTCGACATATACGACTTGCTGACGTCTTCTAGCTGTAGCCCTATGGCAAACTAGCACCACAGTCACTCATGCATCGGGTATAGTAAGCATAGAAGCAAGGTCCCCTAGCATGATCTGTGCCACAATGCGCCAGCGAGTCTGACGTGTCTATCTCTGGTTCGGGTTCTTGAGATCGTCGTCTCCATCAATCCTACTGGTCTATGCTATCTGGCTGGAAAAACTCGGTGATCATGCTCTGGGTGGAGTCTAGATGTGTGTCATGATCTCCCCTACGTGCCCTGAGCAACCTCTCCCTATGTCATACAACATCATGAATGAAGGTTGTCCAACATCTCTAGTCTGGGTAAGATAAGAAACTGTGCAGTAGTATCAACCTCTAATCAAGCGAAATGCTCCTCTGACTTGATCTCTCGGGAGTCGCACGGGGTGCAAATGCGACCCTCTCTGGGTATGCCCTCTGCTTGACCACACTCTATACGGAGGCGGTGTGATGAGAGTAAGACCACATCATCTGCATAAACGAAAATCTGAATCAAGGCGGGAGAGCTCCTAGTGTCCGAATGAAGGTCTCAAGCTCGTCGATGTTAAGGCCAAACAGAGTTGGTGATAGTGAACAACCTTGTTTGATCCCCATAGTGCTCCTTGTAGCCATCCAAACCTTGCCTGGGACCCTCTCATAAAGTGCCATGATTTCCCAAATGATCTCTTGACTATATCCCAAATCCTACAAAAGAGTCTAATGAAGCGAGCTCTCGGTACTGTGTCAAAAGCCTTGGAGAAATTCACAAAGCAACAATAAATCCTCTTTCTCCATGCTCTGGCATCTAAGCTCGCATAATCAACATGAAAGCTGGAGGCCCTTAGTTGAAGAGGAGAGTAAGACCAAGTATGTAGTACATCCAAGTGTCGTGGAGGTCCCAGCTAAATCAAGGAGTGAGAGAGAGGCTTGTCCCTCCTAGTCTCCGAACGAAGGTCTCAAGATCGTCGATGTAGAGGTCAAACAGAGTTGGGGATACTGGATAACCTTGTTTGATTCCAATAGTGCTCTTGATGAATCATCCGTGATAACATGAGAACCTGTAGCCGCTCCACACGGGCCCACTTTGTATCCGACAAGTCTGGCCCCCAACAAGGACTGCCGTACATCCCCGCAGGGCGAGCCAAGGAGTCAAAAAGCAACCCCTTGGTGCGTGGATCCTGAAAGTGCGAGTGGAAGCACTGCCTCTCTAGTGTGGCCAATGAGGCATACCCTCTACTCAAGCATGCCTACATCGTGGATCTCATACTGAAGCTCGGTCCGGAGAAGATAACCCAGCTTCAGTCCGGATCGCGGGTCTCATACTGAAGCTCGGTCCGGAGAAGATAACCCAGCTTCAGTCCAGAGAAGATAACCCCAAGGTAAGTGTATGATGAAACTATCTCAACAAATGACCCCGCAAATGTGAACTGCTCCTGACGCATGATGGGTCGAGATGTATTAAAGATCATGACCTTGGTTTTACCCAGGTTGACCTTCAAATCATGAGACTCACAAAAGGACTGTAGTGCGTCTAGATGTCTCTGAAGCCCCTCTGCTGAGGAAGACAAGAGAGCCACGTCATCTGCATAGAGCAAAATCTGGATTAGCGTGCCCGCAAGAGAGCAACCTACATCCCCCTGTGTCTGCATCACTGTCTCAAGCTGGTCAATGTAGAGGCCAAACAAGGTAGGCGACAAAGGACACCCTTGTTTGATCCCGATGGTACTCATGATCTCGTCTGTCCACCCGGATCCTGCCCGAACTCTGGCAGAAACTCTCTCGTAAAGTGCCATGACAGCCCAAATGATCTCCTGGTCATAACCCAAGTCTTGTAGGCGCTGTATGAGGCGGGCTCTCAGGACCGTGTCAAATGCCTTGCGAAAATCCACAAAGCAACAATAAACCCTCTGCTTCCATGACCTCGCCTTCTCGATGATACATATGAGCGTGAGAATGTGGTCCATGGTTCCATGATCACGCCGGTGAGAGTGATCACAGCAAGGGGGACGAGGGGGAGGAGGGGGCCGAGGGAACGGGGGGGAGGAGGAGGGGAGTAGAGGGGAAAGGGGAGAGGGATCTAGAGGGGGGGGAAAGGGGACGATCTCAGGCTCCCCCTGCTGATCACGCTCGCCGAAGCTCTCAATCCGCTCCTCAACCACTGTCTGGCTATCGTCCGCCACCGCCACATCAAGAACTCTTGGGGCTCTCTACTATTGCGAGAGTGGATGCGGACGCTGAAACTCTACCACGTGAGGAACATCTGGCTGGGCGGTGGCCCCTTCCGCTAAGGGAGGTGAATCCCACATAAGGGCTCTTGCTGTTGCTGCTGCTCCTCCTCAGATGCCTTGCGGCCGACCGTGTCTCTCTCTTTGCGTTTGGCCCTTTGCCTGCGGCGCTTGCGAGCTTGTTTGCTTGGTTTCTTTTTCTTTTTAACCCACGTCCAGTCTCCTTCTGAAGGGGTCACCCAGGGATCTTGCTACTCCTATCTGAGGGAGCACGGGACTTTGGTCTGCTGGCTCTGCCTACTCTACGGGGAAGGGGAGGGAGGTGCTCGGCCATGGCCACGAGGGCAATCTCTAGCGAGGTGACCCATCTCTCTGGACCGAAGACACTGGCCTAGTAGCCTAGAAATCTCCACTCGCTGTCGAAGTGTGCCCCCTTCAAGGGTCTCTAGGAGGATCGGACTCTGGGCACTCAACCACCAATTTGATCTTGGGGACTCCGTCATCTGCTACAACTAAGGTGGCCGACTTTGACGAGGACTCGAGTACAGTGCCAAATGCCCGACCAATGGAGGGGAGGATGGCTCGATACTCCTTAGGAAGCCCTGGGAGGCAGAGCATAACCGAAAACAGGGAATATGATGTGTCGTGTCCATGTCCTCCACTGTAAACCCATGATACCAAGGAAAGAGATAAACTAGGTGCGGGCCAAGGAGGATGGGGCTCTGCTCTACGAGTGTCGAGGCAGTGTCGAGGGAGCTCAGCTTGATGAGAAAAATGCCTCTTCCATAGATGGTGACCTCCTAGATGTGATCACCCTCTAATATCAAGCTCGCCTGGATCCACTCTCGCCCCTGTCTTCGTGTAGGCGTGAGGCTCACAATTCTGCCCATGAGCGTCTTGTCCTGAAGGGACTGAACTGCGTGCTGTACCTGTTGCTTGTCAGCTGGGGAAAGAAGAACCTTAACGGGAGTGGGAGTCGAGGGTGCTGCCATAGAGCCCCTTTGGCCAGACAAAGGGTCACCACCAAGATTTTCTTTCACCTTAACAAGCACAGATGCTCCCACTGCAAGAAGGAAGAAGAGAAAAAAGGGGGAGGGGGGAGAGGAAGAAGGGTGTTCGAGGGGAAGGCGAAGGCGAGGCGAGGTGAGGCGAGGCGAGGCGAGACGAAGAGGCGGAGGAGAGAGATGGAGAGGGCGGAAGGGAAGGTAGAAGGGGAAGGAGAGGAGAAGGAGAGAAGGAAGGAGTGAAGGGGTGGAGGTACGGGGGGAGGAGAAAGATGGGCGGAGAAGAGGGTGGGAGAGGCAGGGGAAGCGGAGTGGAAAGATGGAGGGGGAGGCGCAAACTCGAGGAGGGGGGGGGGGGAGGCGGAAGGGATAGAAGGCGGGGGAATGGCGGGGAGGAGGAGGGGCGGAGGACCAGCGAGGGGCGGAAGGAGCAGCGAGGGGCGGAGGAGCAACGAGATGGCCGAGAGAAGGAAGGCCGGAGCGGGGGTGGAAGGGCGACGAGGAGGAGAGGCGGCAAGGCGGAAAGGAGCAACGGGCAGTCAGGCCGCCACGGACGGAGGGGGAGCTCACCCGCTCAATGAAAGCCCTACCCTGAGCTTGATAGGTCCTGGCTACTTGCAAGGAACTTTTCCCAGCATCAAGCATATGCACATCAGTCTATTGAACCACCTACTCATCTCAAACCCCACATCGAAGAACTTTACTATTAGGCCCTTGACAACACTTTGGAAAAATACATTCACGACAAATCACACCTTTACATTTATATACATTGGTTGTCTTTGCAAGGACTTAATGTCCACCGATCCATCCAAGGTCATGCTACATGCCGACTAGACTGTAACAACATGATAATTTCTTGAATTCAGAAGTAAAAAGTACAAATTTTAACTGCTGAAACTGAAGGAAGAGGTTCTGTCACCCTCAGAAAGAGTTCCTCCAATAAAGCTCAAGACATTAAAGCCAATAATGGTAGACTTAGTCTGCAATAAACTGAGTTCACGGCAAATCAGTGCAAAGATTTTTGGTGGATTTAGAATCCTACTGTGGCATAAAAGGTAGGCTTGCCTTTGTAGAAGCTAGGTTGCCAAGCTTCAGAAAGAGAGGCTGTGGCATAAAAGGTAGGCTTGCCTTTGTAGAAGCTAGGTTGCCAAGCTTCAGAAAGAGAGGCTATGCCCCATGTCATGGACAAGATCAGGGTGCAATTCCAGCACGAGTTGAACTGCATGTGGAAGGTTTTGATGTTTCAAAAATTTGAAAAATGGTCCATCGTAGAGACAAGACGCTATTGTAAGAGATAAATTGCTTTCAGTGGTCTCTGAAACTAGGGTTTTACCCTATTTCTCAATGGTGGTATGAAATACACAATGGTTTCATTTGGTTATCATTGGGTAAAGTTGATGCTTGTCAGATAGGGATGCCATCTTGACAAAAGATTGATAAGAGGCCAAAAAGAGGAGCTTAGATGTCTCAAGGTATATTAGAAAGTTTTGAACAAATGACATATTCAAGGTCTCATTGAAATGTTTAGATGGTGTCAGGATAAAGTAGGAATTGTACTGGCGAAAAAGGTTAAAATTCAAGAGCTTTGTGGGTAGGGTACAATGTTGATAGATGCATTTTCTTAACCTGTAGAGTATCAAAGTTTGCTACAGTCCTCTAGCTGAGACAAAGTGTGTGATGTCTTGCCCCTACATGTCAACTAGAAGATGTAGTGCATATGGGCACCCTACAGATGAAGCTTGCTAAAGACCATGGATTTGTGGTATTTTCTCTTAAATTTCTTCACACCAACCTCCGTACATTCCTCGCCATGCACCTGTTAAAAAGTGCTTCATGGTGCATATGCTTCATTCGTGTGGTAAAAGGATACGCTGCATTGTGGTGGACTCTCATAGGTCGAGAAGACCTCCACACAACTTGGACCAGTGTCATGCAGCCCAGATTGCTACCTACGCAGTCCTCATCCCCAAAAGAGGGGGAGGAGCCAACCTTCAACAATGGTGTTACCCTGACTAGACATAGCCTACACGGTTTAGCTAAGGTTGTCAGTCTACTTCTGTGGCTCCTCCTTGACTTTACATATGACACTCAGATATGGTTTTTCAAGGAGCAGAGCATCCTGGACAACATCTAGTTTCCTAGAGAAGGATACCATGGGGAGATTGTGATCTCAACACGATGGATCAAAGGCTCCCAGCTCTCTATGCATGCAGCTTGAGCTGTCACTCACTCCAATCCAACCAAGGGAGGCTTTGTCTCTCATGTTCCATTCGTGGAAAAAGTAGCTCATTTGTTACTTTTTGAGAAAATGTACACATGGATCACTTGAACACAAATCATCTCAACTGCCAACTTATGTGACGAGAGAAAGGCTCCACATCCAAATTATTTACCTACGAGAATCCCTTTACTCCATAGTTCTCCGGTCTTATCACAACCATAATGTATTTGAATAACATGCAGGTCAGCTACTTCCTTGGGCTTCGCAAGCAACTCATATATATGTATTTTCATTTCCACTTTCACTTGCACCAAACATCAGGTAGATGATACCAATGGACCTAAATATGCTTGAGTCCACCCAGACTTGCAACTGAGGCATAATCTAAATGGTAATTATTCACTTGCAAGTTTATTTTAATGACTAAATTGAATCATGCACTAATCACATCATTACAAATTAAATGCCTGAGTGAGCACATTTGCAGCAAACTGCTAATACAGCCACCTAGCTTTCCACACACGAATTACAAACACACAATACACCTCAGCAAACTAAAACATCATATGAAAACTCAACTGCCTTAAGGTTTACAACAAACTGGACCTTGAAATAAATGGGGTGTGGTATTCAGCTTTTAAGAGTAATAACCTTAGAATCCTTCTCAATAATGGTGAAATCCTGAGTAAGCCCAATTGGAAATTGAGGTTCGAGATCAGACTGCACAGTCGTATGACCCTCCTCCGATATATTCCTGCCATGAAACTTCAGCCAAGAGACTTTAAGCGTTTTTTAGGTCCATAGCATGACAATCAAGTACAATTTCGTCACAGAAGGCTTAATCACACTAACTTCCAATTCCCAGAACCACAATAAAAGTTTATATTCAACTGTAAACCAGGAAGCAAAGAACACAAACATAATATATCAGTCTCTACCTAGTAAAGTGGTTTGATGCAGTGGCAGTGGAAGTAATAAAGTGTTCCACTGAGCTGTTGTAACTTGGCAAACTGTCATCGTTGTCTGTCACAAGGCAGGCCAAAGGTATCTTGTCAAACTGCATTGAATTGAAGCACTCCGATGACTGTATATCAATGCATCACTCCACATGTTTTCTAATATGTTTCATATGTTGACCCGAGAAGTGGTGAGACAGGATTGAAACAAGATGATGATAACTGACAAGGTATGTAAGGGCTCCTGAGAGCAGCCTCAAGCATGGCTTTGAAGTTCAGGGCAGCTGAAACAGCAGGCTCGAAGTTTCCTGCCTGTTATGTGAAAAATTTTCTTCTTAGCAAAGTTTACAACATGAGTTTACCAATCCAAAACATAACAGATATTTCATGACTTCGCACATCACTATCATGAAATTATAAGGAAATTATCAACCACCTGGTCATCTGAGACGTCAGATTCACTACCAGACAACTCCCCTTCAGGTATAATTCCACTATCTGCCATTTTGGCAGCCATAATAGCTCCCTCTCTCTCAGCATCACTTTCAAAGTCAAAAGCTTCCATGCTAGTGCTCCTGTCTTCTGGACAAGTCCAACCAGCTAAATTGTAAGCAGTCAAAATAAAAATATAAGCGCAACAATGATCATGACAAACAGAAAAGGAAAAATGAATTGAACTGCTTACATAAAGGCTTTAAGAATACAACCTGCAAGTCCGCAGCTGTTATCCCTCATAAAATCCTCTGTCCCAATGATGTGTGGTAGCTGTTTATGCCATCTCTCTGCCTGCAATTTAGCTTTCATCAGACTAACTTGGTAATTCCAAACCTGACTGAAGCTTAACATCATAGCACCACAAATAAAGAAGACATCCCCCAAAAACTAAGGGAAAAACATTATGGGACTATGAGAACGCACAATTGAATTATGAGAATGCACTCACAAGCATGCAATAGACTAATGACATATATATGCTTAATCATACACGAGGTGCATTGAGTACTAGCATAGAGTTTTATTTTGCATGATATTTCACCAGTCCAATTTTTCTACTTGTTTGACGTTCCAAAGATGATTTCAAGAAAATGCTAGAAATTACGCAAAAGGGATCTCTGGAAGGCAGCAAGTAAAACAAATCTACTTTAGGGTTCCAACTTGTAATCAAACGATTCTTTCCAATCATCCAATGGACTACCTTCAAATTTATGCTAACGCAGCTACATTGTACCATTCATTCACCTTTCTACATGTAGCCTTCCCCTTCCAAATAAACCTACATACACTCCTCTTGAGAAAACCAAGGTTTGAAAAACGCCCTTGAGCTCTACTTTGGAGGTGTATGTGCTTTAAAGTCCCTCTCTTACAATATGTGCCAAAGGCGTATTTGTTGGAAATATTGCACGATTTAAGGGAGTGGGCCAAGTTTTGGCCACTGCCTTAAAAATTGTATGATTAGGAGGGCTAGGGACATTATTTCCTTCTAAGGTTCCCCCCCTAGGGCCTAACCACAAGCAATGGTTGAGTTAGTACTACAATCAATGTTGACTCACCCTAAGCTCACCCTAGACTTTAGGGTTTTATCATGTTGATGGCCCTCTTGTATATCGTTCTTGCAATCTCAATTCAATTCAGCTCCACGTTTTTTAGCTTTCTGAATCTCCAAACTCTTGCATCTGGTATCAGAGTAGTCTTCCCCTTGCTCCCACGCACTTCCTCCTGTTGGGGTAAAGGCACATTGCCACCCCTTTATTAAAGATATGACACCTATGACTGTCTTAAGACAGTCATAGGGTAAAAATCTAATCCTAATAAAACTTAAGAGTTTGTGGTGTGGCTCATCACTTCACACCCGCATGTTTGGAGTCTTCTCACTCTCACTCTCTCCCAGTTGCACTTCTTCCACCTTACCTTCCCCTTCAACTGGTATCAGAGCCAGCCTCTCTTCTCTCTTCCCCCTCTACCTCTACCTATCCTCAGCCCGGGCAGCAGATCGAGGCAGCGCACCGGCAATCCACGCGGGTGAGCAGGGCAACGCGCACGGGTTGCAGCGGGTCTGTGAGCAGGGCAGGGCGGCGCGGGACAGCAACGTGGGGCGACGAGAGGTAGCGCAGGCAGCAGCGCAGGGCAACGCAGGCAACGCGTGGGCGCAGGCAGCGCGCAGGCAGCCGTACAGTTGTGTACGGACGTACGACCGTCCATACAACCGTATGGACACCGTACTGTCGACCGTACCGTACGGACCGCCGTACGAACTGCGACAGGGAGGTGTTTTTTCATTGGGAGCAGCGTCAGGCATCTAGGCACACAAGCCTAGGAAGCATTCGAGGAGGAAGAAGAAGAAAATCTCAAATTTTGAGAAAAGTACAACAGGTACAGCGAGGAGATTTGGAATTTTCCTGAGGTGCATTGTATTGCGTGAAGTACAGCAAGTACTTTTCTTTTATTTCCCTCCTGTTTGGAGGAGGACTTGTGCACAGATATCGGAATTTATGCATTGGACAGAGGATATATGCTTTTATTGGGTTTAAATCTCAGTTTACGGGTGAGCAGATCATAGGGCTTTTGCCCGGCAGTTGATGCTTTGTATGCCTTGAGGTAGTGTGGTGCCAGAGTGCACACATTTGTCTCGATTTCCACAGTGTGGAGGTGACATTTTCTTGCAGGTCACATTTCTTGTGCAACACTCAGAGAACCTCAGTTGAGCCACGCTTGGCCAGGGCGCATCGAGTTTACTCGGTCCCTAACTGTCCATCGTTGACAGTGCTCAAAGGTTCCTCATTGAGTGTTTGTACGTTGGGATCTGTGTATGTCACTTCTACACAGGGCAGTATATGCATTACACTGTTAGTTGATTTTGTCAGAGAGATTTGCACATTGTATGCCTTATCCCTCATTGTTGAGGTTGTTTTTCACTTGGTACAGGTGTCAAATCAAGGGGCTTTTGCCCAGATTTTGCTTGAGAGCACTTGGGTTACTGTCAGAGATCTTTAGATGCCTTTTATCCCCTTGGCAGAAGGGTGATTGCTTGGGATTTATCCCATTTTCTGTTGCAGGTTTTGTGACAGGCTGAAGTGTCTGGAGCTATTTTTTTTTTCAGTAAACAAAACAGTGTATGCCAAGTGGTTTATGCATATTAAATCAGTGCAATACCTCATCTGAGGTGGGAGAAGTGATCAGGACAGCAGTGTTTACAGCAGTGTTTTGTGCTTTGTCAGCTGATGATGCACTGTTAAAGCGCTTGTGGAACAGCTGCAGCATTCTGAAGTTACTGTTTTATGCCTATTTGAGCACGGTACAGTGTGTCAGAAGGTACAGTAATTGGAGGGAATTTTCTGTTTTGCTGCAGATTTTTTTTTTACAGTAAAAAACAGCACTATTGTGAGTGCTCCTGGCTCTTGATAGAGCAGGTTTTTTCTCAGAAATCAGAATTTTATTCAGTCTTTTTTGACTTACAGGGAGTCAGGTACTTTCCTTATCTGATATGGCATCAGGGGGAAGTGAATCATCAATTCTGAACATAAAGAAATTGGAAGGAGCACACAATTATGCATTATGGGCAGAACAGTGTTTGAATGTACTTCTGTTAAAGAAGATTTCTAAGCCCATAAGGGTGAAGGGTGTCAAGCCATCTGACATGGCAGATGATGAATGGGAAGAGCTTGATTTGTCCGCAAGGGCAGCTATCATGCTTACTATTTCTGATACTCTTGTGTTCAATGTTCAGGCTGAAAAGACCTCTTATGGCCTATGGCAGAGGCTAGCAGAGTTGTATGCCCAAAAGAGTTCAGCCAGTAAGGTTTATTGGTTGAAGAAGCTGGTTGATCTTCGCATGAAGGAAGGTACAACTATGACCTCACACTTGAGTGAGTTCAATGCCATCTTTACACAGCTGATTGCACAGGGTTTGAATCTTGATGAGGAGTTCAAGGCTACCTTCTTGTTGTGTACCCTCCCTGAGAGTTGGGACACTTTCAAGACCACCCTGTCAAATTCAAATGTCATTCTTATGTATGCTGATGTGGAGAGCTCTCTCCTTATGGAGGAGATGAGCAGGAAAAATAATATGGGCAGCAAGTCTTCAAATGCTTTGCAGGTACAGGATAGAGGCAGGACTCAGCAGAAGGGGAGATCTGCTAGTAAGTCCAAATCCCGCAGTCAGTCCCGTGGCAAAAAGGATATTGAATGCTTTTATAGTGGCAAGAAGGGACATGTGAAGTCTAAGTGCTTCAAGTTCATACGGGATCAGAAAGCCAAGAAGGCTGAAACAAAGGATGCAGGCAGTGGAAGCAAAGGCAAAGGCAAGGCCAAGGTGGATGACTTGGATGCAGTGAATGTTGCAGCAGAGGATAGTGACGGTGACAGACATGATGTTTTATGCTCTTCTGCTGTAATTACACATACTTTGGTTATTGATGGCCATGACATGCACACCTGGCTCTTGGATTCAGGTGCTTCTTTTCATGTTACTCCTCATAGGGAGTGGTTTACTTCCTACACAGGTACTCATGGAGTTGTTCATCTTGGGAACAACTATGCATGTCAGATTGTAGGGATTGGCAGTATACAGATAGTATTCCCTGATGGACACATATTTATGCTTGATGGTGTCCGCCATGTGCCGCAAATCAAGAAAAATCTGATTAGCACTGGCTTGTTGGATGACAGTGGTTACCACACCACATTTGGGGATTCCAAATGGGTGATTACTGATGGCCAGGTTGTAGTGGCTGAGGGTTATAAGAGTGATACCTTGTACCCTCTTTATGTTTCCAGTGTGGGTAATCATGTTGTTGCCATAACCGAGCTGCCAAAGGTTTCATTGTGGCATAGCCGGTTGGGACACATGTCTGTTAAAGGAATGCAAGAACTGTCACGTTTGGGTTATCTGCCGTCTCTTTCATTTTCAGATTTGCCTACTTGTGATCATTGCATATTTGGCAAGCATTCTATGACTCCTCATAAGAGGAGAACTCCCCAAAATAGAGCACCGCTTGATCTAGTGCACACTGATTTGTGTGAGATGCCACAGCTATCACTAGGGGGTGCAAAGTATTTCATTACTTTTATTGATGATGCCACACGCAAAGTGTGGGTCTATTTCTTGAAGCATAAGAGCGATGCCTTAGATGCTTTCAAGAAGTTTGTCGCTCAAGTTGAGAATCGGACAGGTCGCAGGCTGAAATGCCTCAGATCCGATAATGGGGGTGAGTATGTGTCACATGCTTTTGTACAGTTTTGTGAAGCTAAGGGCATTAAACAGGAACTCACAGCCCCTCATAATGCATCTCAAAATGGTGTAAGTGAGCGGATGAATCGAACTATTCAGGAGAAGGTTCGATGTATGTTGTCTTATGCTGCATTACCCCATGGCTTTTGGGCAGAAGCCGTGCAAACAGCAGTTCACATTATTAACAGGTCGCCAAACAAGGCTTTGGAGTTGAAAGTGCCAGAGGAGGTGTGGTCTGGCAAGCCACCTTCATATAAGCACTTACGTGTGTTTGGCTGCGAGTGCTTTGCTTATATACGCAAAGAACTGCGCACCAAACTGGAGCCAAAGTCTTTCAGATGCATCTTCATGGGTTATGGTGACGAAGGTGAAATGGGGTACAGATTATGGGATCCCGTTAAACGAAAGATTATACGCAGCAATGATGTCATCTTTAAAGAGGATAGTGTACACAAGGAACCCGTGCAACCTGTGGAATACAGGAGGGTTATTTATGATGATGTTGGACAGCAAAGAATGCCCATTTATATGCAGCAGCAGGCTGCTGCAGATAACCCTGTTCAAGAGGGTATACAGGCTGAAAATCAGCCAGATAATTTTGCCAATAATGCACCACTGGATATGCCAGCAGATGGGGCTGTAGAACAGCCAGATATGGTGGTACAGCCACCTGTCATGCATGACGAACAGGCTGGACAGCAGCCTAATCCGGAACATTTTGTTAGGAGGAGCACCCGTGTACAACGGCCTCCTGCCAGGTTTGTTCCAGGAGCCAATAATGTGGCTGATTTTATCATGCTGACAGATTGTGGTGAGCCTTCCAGCTTCAAGGAAGCTATGGGAAGAACAGAGAAAAAGAAGTGGGAGAAAGCCATGCAATCAGAAATGGACTCCCTACTTCAAAATGATACATGGGACTTGGTGCAGCTACCTGCAGGCAGAAAGGTTTTGCCATGCAAGTGGGTTTACAAAGTCAAAGTGGATTCAAATGCTTTACCGAGGTATAAGGCCAGATTGGTTGCCAAGGGATTTAAGCAGGAGAAGGGCATTGACTTTGATGAGATCTTTTCCCCTGTAGTCAAGATGACTACTTTGAGAGCAGTGTTAGCTCTTGTTGCTCATGAGGACATGGATTTATGTCAGATGGATGTGAAGACTGCTTTTCTTCACGGAGATCTCCATGATGAGATCTACATGAGTCAGCCAGAGGGATATGCTGTTAAAGGGAAAGAGCAGCTTGTGTGTAAGCTCAAAAGGAGCTTGTATGGACTCAAGCAGGCACCAAGGGAATGGTACAAGAAGTTTGATGCCTTCATGCAATCCCAAGGGTATCATAGGTGTGAGACCGATCACTGCTTGTACACCAAACGGGCAAAGGATGGCAGTTTGATGCTCCTCATTCTGTATGTGGATGACATGCTGATTGCCAGCAAATC
The DNA here is from genome assembly GCF_047967505.1 of Dipteris shenzhenensis. NCBI lineage: Eukaryota > Viridiplantae > Streptophyta > Polypodiopsida > Gleicheniales > Dipteridaceae > Dipteris > Dipteris shenzhenensis. The sequence goes on from NC_141597.1 coordinate 11,808,406, forward strand.
TCAGCAGGAGATTAGTGCTTTGAAGAAGCAACTGCATAAGTCTTTTGACATGAAAGACTTGGGTGATGCAAATCATATTCTTGGTATGCGGATTATTCGTGACAGGTCCAACGGACTTTTGTTTCTGTCACAGAAGGAGTACATTGACAAAGTACTGCAGAGGTTTAAAATGGAGGGGGGGAAGTCTATTAGTACCCCGTTGCCTCCTCATTTAAAACTCAGCAGTAAGGACAGCCCCAGATCAGATGATGATAAGGCTGAGATGGCCAAGGTTCCGTATGCATCTGCAGTTGGTTCTTTGATGTATGCCATGGTTGCCACTCGTCCGGATATTGCTTTTGCGGTGGGAGTCATCAGCAGGTATATGGCAAATCCAGGCAAGCGGCACTGGGAAGCAGTGAAAGGTGTTTTGAGGTATCTCAAAGGTACCAAAGACTTGTGCATATGCTATGGTAGGCAAGAAGCATTGGTGCATGGTTTTACAGATTCAGACTATGCAGGGAATGTAGATAACCGGAAGTCTACTACCGGTTATATTTTCACATTTGCAGGAGGTGCTATACCATGGGTGTCTCGGTTGCAGAAATGCGTTGCATTGTCAACTACTGAAGCTGAATATGTTGCAGCCACTGAGGCTTGCAAGGAAGCAATATGGCTTACTCGGCTGGTGGGAGATTTAGGCATTACAGGAGATATGCCAGTTTTGCATTGTGATAGTCAGAGTGCTATCATGTTGGCAAAGAATCCGGTCTTTCATCAAAAGACCAAGCACATAGATGTGAAATATCATTTCATCAGGGAGGTACTGGAAGACAAGCGACTTGAGCTTGTGAAAGTGCATACTGATGATAATCCTGCAGATTTGCTCACTAAGAGCTTGTCTACAGAGCGGTTTGCACATTGCCGCCACATCATGGGATTAGGATGAGACCATTCTTATTTTATGGTCTTGTATACAGTAACTGTATATTGCTGTAATTTTTATTCTTTTCTCCCCTTTAGGCACATTGGCCTTTAGGTGGGAGGTTGTTGGGGTAAAGGCACATTGCCACCCCTTTATTAAAGATATGACACCTATGACTGTCTTAAGACAGTCATAGGGTAAAAACCTAATCCTAATAAAACTTAAGAGTTTGTGGTGTGGCTCATCACTTCACACCCGCATGTTTGGAGTCTTCTCACTCTCTCACTCTCTCCCAGTTGCACTTCTTCCACCTTACCTTCCCCTTCACCTCCCACCTCCCGCACCCTTGGGTATATTTTCTATCGTGAAAAACTCCAATTTCATCACGAAAAATTGGCTACTACAACTCTGTTTTGAACTGGCCGCCCTCTTTAAGGGATCTTGAGCACTCTTGGAGCTGTTCCTCAGTGGGCCGCCTAAGCTAAAAGATAGGGCCCCTTCTGCAGCACTTTTTGGTTGTTGGTCAACCTGTTCCAGATCTTTAGCAAGCATGCTGCTGGTTGCCTATTTCTAAGCTCTCTTGGACGTGCAACAACACATATACCTTTGTAAGACTAGAATAAATCCAATCATGCAAATTTAGAGTTTTTGTTGTTCTAAAGACGAAAAATCTACACAGAATAAAAGAGAAAATGAAAGAGAAGGAGAAAAAAAAAAAAAAGAGGTAATCAAAAACTTTTATGAAAAACAAAAGTAAGACATACTTAGCAAACAAAGCAACACTTAAGTCGTCATTAGGGCCCAAGCATAAGCAGCTATATTGGGTTTCTAAAGACCCGCTGAATCTCTTGGGCAAACACAGTGCTTAGTAAAATACATCAAATAAACAAAAGAGAAAGAAAACAAGAAATAAAGAAGAAAGGAAGAAGGTGACTAAGCAAAAATAAACAACCAAGTCAAGAAACAAAATCTTCCAAAAGATTGGAATTAATTCTCTCTCTCTCTCTCTCTCTCTCTCTCTCTCACTTCCAGGACCCTCGGACCAAGGCTCTTCTCTTCAACTCCTTGGTCCGACCAGCCGGTATGTATGGCAGCCCTTGTTGGGGGCCTGACATGTCAGAGATACAGTGGACACGGGTGGAGCGCCTGCAGATCCTCCTGCTCTCATGGATGATCCGGGGGAAACCGTCTGTACCACATCACATCATTCAGGCTGAGTTTGGTGCTTCTCCACTCCAGCTAAATGCAGCCTTTCAGACCATCACATATCTACACCGGGTTAGATCATATGGGGACTGCACATCAGGGACACAGAGGTTGCCATGGTTGGCTCTCGATTCATCCATGAGATTGGCAGCAGAGGGAGACGATCGATGCTGGTATGCACGGACTGACAGATGGTTTGTGAGACTAGGGTTCCACATCGATAGGATACCTTCTTTTCAGTACAGTTTAGATGCCCCTCCGGTACTCCCACCCACCATCCCGATTGGACCACACCCCAACCAGGTCATTCGAGAGGATCTCCTGCAGCTACACACCTTTAGGACCTGGTTGGAGCCGAGGGAGCTCCCAGTGAAGCTGAGTTTCTACACAGATTACTGTCTTCGTATTTCGGAGGAGGGATTCATCACACCACCGAAGTACACTGAGCTTCATATGCCTCACTCACTACGGATCTCCATCGGACAATTTCGAGTATCATCACACCGCCTCCACATAGAGAGCGGCAGAGCAGAGGGGATTCCTAGGGAGCATCGCTTATGCATATTGTGCAACTGTCACGAGGTTGAGTCGGAGGAGCATTTTATTTTTAGGTGCCCAGTGTACTACAAGATCCGAGGTCGCTACCACTGCCTCTTCAGAGACGGCTCCGGGCTCCTTTCCAGATTCCTCGCCTACCCAGATCAAAGATGCCTCACGGCCTTCATTCACGAGGGGGTCCGACACAAAGACAGGCGACAAGGCTCGGCCACATCATCAGACACCTCTCAGAGTAGGATCACAGAGTTCCTCCCATTGAGTGACATTGATCGTCCAATCTCTAGCCGCAGACGTGACAAAGACCCCGACCTGAGATCGCAGCACGACACACGAGACACGAGGGGGACACAGATTACTCTGAGGGACCTCCCGTCATTGTTTAGACCCGGGATACGTCCCATGGGAGCCACGGTGGCTTTGGTCTTGTGTCGAGCCTCGTCCAGGAGACCGAGATGCACGACACACCTTGACAGGCGCCAACGTCCCGTCACCAGCTATGCACCAGCCAGGGCAACATGACATACGGAGGATTCCGCTCCGCTCCAATCCTTTTCTTTTCTTTTCATTGTTACATCCAGATGTATTTGATTATGTATGATCAGACTTAGGGTTCAGCACAGGTGATGATGCTCGTTTCAGTAGCTCCACCCTTACTGTGATTTGTATCAGGTTTCTTTCAGTCTCATAGACCCATCGGTCTTCCGAAAACTCTGATAAAATTTCTCTCTCTCTCTCTCTCTCTCTCTCTCTCTCTCTCTCTCCAAAAAAGAAGAAGAAACTGGAATTGACAAAATCAGCCACCTCCCCCTCCCTCTCCCTCGCCACCCCCCGCCTCTCCCTCGCCACCCCTCAGCACTCAGCCAACCCCTAGCCACCCCTCAGCCCCCCCTACCTGTCGCGACACCTCTAGCCTAGCCTCCGTCTGCACCTAAATCTGCCGCGACACCTCTAGCCTAGCCTAGCCTAGCCCCCGCCTACTACAGCGCCCCCTAGCCTAGCCCCTGCCTACCTACAGCGCCTAGCCTACCTACAGCCCCTAGCAAGCCTAGCATACCTAGGCGACTGCTCAGGAGCAGCCTGAACAGCCTCATCTAGCTTGGAAGCTCAGATCATTAGTCTCCAAGACGAGAATGTAAATTTGAAGGCAAATACACACGGAGATGAAGGGGAGCTTCAGCCATCCCTACACGAGGAGCTGAACATCATTAGGGAACAAATGAAGAAAGGGGGCAAATGGAACTTCAGAAGAAGGATGCAAGATCATAGATGAACTGAAATCTGAGAATGAAAAACTCAGAAAAGACTTGGCATTCTTGCAAGACACTATGAAGGGTAAACATGCTGAATTCACCCAGAAAATCAAGAAAGGAGAGGCTGCAATCTTGGAATGGAGCGATGTGGTCAAGAAAGGTACTCCTGTTCCCAAGAAAGAGTTCATTTCAGATGCTCTAGAGGAGGATAAAAGGAGAAACAGTAAATCCCTAAATGTCTTAGTCCGAGGTCTCACGGTAGGAGACACTCAAATGCTTTGTTCACCAAAATGGATGTGAACCTGACATGCGAGACAGCTTGGAGAGCTGGCAAGCCTAATGCACCCACAAAGCCACTTGTGATGAAGCTTCGAATAGCCATGGATAGGAAGACCCTCATGAGCACAAGGGTGACCTTGAAAGGAACCCGGATCTACCTGGACGATGACCTCACCCTCCTACAATAGGAACACCAGAGGGAAGGTATGGTACACGTCATGGCAGCGAGAGAAGCAGGGAAATGGGCTGCATACAGAGATGGTAGGGTGATCATCCGAGAGAGAGGAGATCAGGACTTGGGGAGACCAGAAGAAAAGGAAGAGAAAGAAGAGGGTGAATTATGACGGTGTCGGGCCAAGGGGACACAAAGTGGACTGAGAATTGCAGTGTGGAATTGCAATGGCACACTCTGGTCTGATCCGGGTGGTTTCTCGGAGACGCACACTGACATAGACATGGTCTTCTATACTGAGACACATGAGAGCCCCGAGAGAGGACTGCCCACTGTGACAAGATATACATGGGAGTCATCTCATAGGAAGGAGACGAGGAGAGACACTGGTGTGCAGGGTTCAAAGGGAGTGGCTATCCTCTTTAAATCACACATGAGACCTCTCATATCAGTGGCACGAAGAGAGAAGCATGCGCGACACATGTGGATATGAGTCCAGCTACCAGACGCACGACCGATTCTCATAGCAGTGTGTTATTTCCCCCCAGATACTTCATCCTATGCATGTGAGGTCACCACAGAAGGGCACAGCCCGTATGAGTCGATTCAGGATGATATCATTGAATTCTCCAGGCAGGGGGACATCCTCCTTCTTGGTGACTTCAATGCATGCACAGGGAACATGCAGGTGGGCCTACTGGACTTTGCATCGGATTCCCTCATAGTTACCAGAACTAGATGCAACTGAGCTCGGGATAGTGAGACACTCTGCAGATGCACCACAGGTGGACGACATCTACTTGAGCTAGGGGCTGTTCATGATCTGATCATTTACAATGGTCTACAGAGATGGCCATCATCCGGTGGTCTCACTTGTTTCCCACATGGCGGAAGGACAAGCACAGTGGACTACCTATTGGATCCTTTGGCCTTTACCTCACAAATATACAACTCTATTGTGCCCCCTCCCCCACTCGGTGCTGATCACTCGTACTTAGCCTTTTGTATCTCTACCACTATGCCAGTCACAAGGAGGGATCCCCCCACGCCCACTCATGTACAAGTTCACTGAGATCGTGCCCTAGACCCCATCTATGTGAGCAACCTAGCGAAGGGACTTCCAGCCCTACTACTTGGAGATGTTGTAGACCTCGCCCACACCTCAAACACCCTTGTCATAGTAGTCATGGACGCAGCCATTAGGTCTTTCCCCACGACTCGATCTGCACGTGCTTCACTAGGTAAGATGCCACAAAATCCTTCATATGACGATAAGTGTGCAGAGAGATGAGAGCTCACCTCACACATGAGTGAGCCCTTGGCCAATTGACAACACCCGAGGCACAGCGGATCTCAGGCCAACTGACACATCATAGGCGGGCCTTCCTCACCCGCAGAATGGACGAGGTGATCAGTTCTTTTCGAGGGGGGGATCCCACCATTGGTTGGGGGCTTCTATCTGAGGGGAAGCCACCTATACCCATCACAAACCCAGGTGTTTGGCACACTTATGCATGCTCTCTTTATGATGTCCCGATGCAGGCACCACCTGATATGTCCACTATGCCCAAGCCCACCACTTGCCACTTGTTCACTGCACAAAATGTGCGGGTTGCACTCGACCGGCTTCATAACCGGAGAGCACAGGACCATGAGGGGCTACGGATTGAGCATTTGGATCATGGATAGGAGGTTTTGGGTCCGGTAATAGCACAAATGTTTAACCACGCCATGTCACGGCTTCCCACCCTCATGGAGTACCACCACCATAGTACCGATACACTAGGCAGGTGACCCCATGGATACTGGAAACTATCGCACTCTCATGATTGGCCACACGCTGGCCAAGATCTATGGATCGCTACTGGAGAGGGAGATCAGCAACCATACAGAGGCACATGGGCAGTGTGCTCTAGGGCAGGCAGGTTTCCGAAGACAGCACTCCACTCTAGACCACATCTTTACCATGAGGACTATCATTGAGGAGTCGAGGTCGAGACACGCCAAAAAGTCTACGCTTGTTCTGATCTGGGGAGTGGTGAGCCTATACGAGTCCGTCAGAGGGAGAGTTCGTGTCCCAGGAGGCCTATCAGACTGGGTTGAGAGTACGATCGGAGTAAAGCAGGGATGCCCTCTCTCACCGACTCTCTTCGAGCTCTACATTGATGAGATTACATCTTTCAACGGCGAGGGAGCACGACTATCACACTTGATACAGATTCTACTATGTGCGGATGACATAGTCCTCCTGTCATCCTCGGCAGAGGGACTACAGAGACATCTAGATGCCCTAGAGGTGTTCTACAGAGAGAGAGACCTAATGATTAACCTTGGGAAGACCAAGGTCATGATCTTCAACACCTCTTACACAGTGCTCCACCAACATAGCTTTACATACCAGAGTCAGCCAGTGGAGATTGTGCAATCATACACATATTTGGGTGCAGTTTTCATAGGGCCAGTTTTCACGAGTGCTTTGGTCTAACTAGAGCAACAGTGCTTCCAGGCGCACTTCCAAGATCCATCGATGAAGTGTTGGTTTTTCGACACTCTAGTGAGGCCGACTGCCATGTATGTGGCACCTTTTTGGGGGTGTGATATTTCAGCAGCAAAATAGAGGAGATTTGAGCGGCTACAAGTGATTATGGGCTCTAGGATGATTCTAAGCCCTCGGTCCCCCATCAGATGGTACAGGCAGAGTTTGCCATGACCCCCCTCTAGGTTCATGCCATTTTTCAGACAATGACTTTCCTCCACAGAGTTTAGGACCTACCTCACGAGAGACTTCCGAGGCTGGCACTAGAGTCCTCCATACGACTAGCAGAGAGTGGGGTAGCTATAGCATGGTTTGCACACATCACCGCATGGTTTGCCAGTCACGGCATTCACATGGATTGGCTTCCCCCATTTCAATATAGCGTGGATGCACCGCCCGAGTTGATCCCACGGGATGAGATTAACTGCATCATATGGTTAGATCTCCTCCAGCTCCACACATCTCGCACTATGATCACTTTCTAAGAGTATCGGAGGATGGGCTAGTATCTCAAGGACAGAGGAGTCTCACACGCACTAAGGATTGCCATCGAGCAGATGCGGGTCTCATCCCACCAGCTGAGGATCGAGAACAGGGAGAGCTGCACGCATACCCAGAGAGTAGCGGACTTGCAGGTTGTGCACGATGGGGGTGGTTGAGACAGAGGAGCACTTTCTATTGTGTCTGCCCAGCCTACTATGCTCCAAATCATGGGATAAACAAAAGGCTTGTAGTGCATCCAGGTGTCGCTGGAGCCCCTCGGGTGTGGACAACAAGAGTGCCACGTCATCTGCATAAAGAAGAATCCTGATGATGATCCCGGCAAGTGAGTACCCGGTCCCTACGAATGCCCCCATGAAAGTCTCAAGCTCATCGATGTAGAGGCCAAACAGGGTCGGTGATAAGGGACAACCCTGTTTGACCCCTATGGTACTCAGGATCTCATCTGTCCAACCTGCGCCTGTCCGAACTCGGCCTGAGACTCTCTCATACAGTGCCACGACTGCCCAGATGATTTTCACGAAGCAACAATATACCCTCTCCTTCTGTGATCTGGCCTCCTCAATGACACTCCTAAGTGTGAGTATGTGATCCATAGTCCCATGGTCTCGCCTGAAACCGGCCTAACCCTCTGCTCTCAACCCTCTCATCTTTGCGAACAGGCTGACCAATGCACCCAATACAGCTGCATAGATCTTGGACATCACATGTCCAATCATGATAGTCTTGTAGTTACTCGGGTCCCTGGGATCCCCTGCCTTGTGGATGGGGGTGATGGTGTTGAGTGTCCAGGTGCAGGGGAAGCCAAGGCAAACAGCGTCATTAAATAGCTTTGCTAGGATTGGGGCTAACGTGTCGATGTGATAAACTCAGTGCATAGCCCCTCGTGATCCTTCGCTCGGCCATTGTGCAGTTTCAATGTCGTGTCCTTGACTCCCCCTTTGGTGAACAACGTGCAAGTGGTGGGGCGAGGTGTGTGTATGAGATCTGGAGTGGGCTGGTGTGGGACATCATAAAGATGGTGTGCATACGTGTGCCAGACTCTCGTGTCGGTGAGGGGTGATGGGTACCTACGCTCAAGGAATCTCCGCCAAAAATCCTTAGAGTTGCTGTTGTACAAGATGTGCAACAGCTCCTCCTCATTTCGACGAAGAAATGCCTGCTTCTTCCGACGTACGAGACGTGGGTACTTGCGTACCGTGTCTGGTGTGTTCGAGAGGTGACATCTGGTTTCAAATCAGAGCTATCGGCGATAAGCCTTGCACTCCACATCGTACCAATTGTTGCACGCTATAGAACCAACAGGTGGTGGTCTAGTGGACCGTGTGGTGTGGGGAAAGATTTGGAGGACAGCCTCGTTGAGTGTGCGACTAATTAGGGCAACACGGTCCTCTATGAGTGGTATGTGATTGATGTAGGTTAGGAGTCTGTTTAGGCGTCCAGAGTAGGCCGGTGAGAGGCTGTGATCAAAGTGTATGTCGTGGTAGGTGTCGTGCTTCCTATGTGGTGTGTGTGGTGTGGCTGAGCGTGGGGTGGCGGTAGTAAAGAATAGGTATGTGTGATCGGCTCCTGGAGGGAGTGGTGCTACGGTGAAGTCGGTGATACATGAAGTGAAGGTAGGGGATCCCATGATGTAATCTACTACACTAGTGCCCCCCCCGTGTGGGAAGCAAGTAAAACCACCTGAGGAGGGCCATAGGTCGAACCCGTTGTAGATGATGAGATCATGCATCCTGCCCAGATCAAAGAGCGCGTCCATATGGTGTAATAGGCCCGTGTCGGTCTGATGAGGTCCTGGTCATACCTGCTCCGTCTAGGTCCATGTCTGGTAGCATGATAGAGTCGTCTCAGAAATCCAGGAGTGGTGCATGCAGTGTCACATGAAAACGCGTTTCGTCCTGTCGAAACAGGACGAAACGTTTCGTGCCGAAACGTTTCGAAACAATACGAAACGCTCCCAACGAAACGCATGTTTCGCCCAAATCTCAAAAAGGCGTTTTTGCCTGTTTTTTCGTTTCTGCCCTTCGCGAATCGATTGCGTTCCTCCCGGCCTGATTTCGTTGCTCAGCATCCTCTCCAGTCCGCGGCCCGCTTCTGCTCCCTATGCTTCCTACGCTCACGTGAGCTTGTGGCTCGTGGCCCGTGGGCTAGCATATGTGCTAGAGCCTAGCACTGCCGCTGCTCCGTTGACCTGCAGGCTGCTTGCAAGGCTCAAGCTAGCTGCTGCTAGCCACCACTAACACAAGGCCTAGAGACTAGAAGGGAGACCTGCGCTAACTGACGCCATCAACGACCTGCTGCTTGCACAAGCATCGACGCTATCAACGACTTGGACAAACAGGCTGCAATCGACTCCCATGCCTAGGGCCTGCTGCCATTGGCAGTCCTGCCCACCATCCCCTTTGTTGCTGCTGTTTTTTGGTTCTGCTCAAGGAGCAGCACTTGGATCAAGGAGCAGCAGCCCAATTTACCCCAATTCTCTGTTTCTTCCCAAATTTCAACGCCTTCTCCATCATGCCTCCTTGCAAGTCTCCCACTCAACGTGATGTTTGGCAAGATTCAGTTCTCATTAGCAAATATGGTACTTCTGGCACAAAATGTGTGGTTTGCAAGTATTGTGGGGAAACAATTCGAGGAGCATCAAACCGGGTGAAGGCACATTACATTTGGGAGAGAGCACAAGGAACACATGGCTGCACTCATGTTCCAGAAGGTATTTTTTTGGCCCATGGTGGATTGCCATCAAAGTTTGAAGAGGTCCGGTCGTTGCTCCTTCTACCTTTGCCTTCGGAGATAATTGATGGGAAGGTGCAAGAAGCCAAGGAAAGTGAAGCGCTGAAAAGAGGGGCCTCTACTTCAACAAGAACCTCAGTTCAAGTGTCTTCTCAAAGTAATACTGGGGCTTCTTCCCAAGTTCATATCACCTCGGAGTCTTCTAACATTGGTGAGTCTTTACCCAATGTCAATGCAGATGAAGCTCCCTCGCATGTTGTGGCTTCTCCACATTCATCAAGCTTTGTTAGTGTTGCTGTGGGTCATGAGAGGATCCCAACATCCTCCCATATTCATCTCAAGGCTGCAACAACAAGAAAGAGGGGAAGAGAGCTGCCAAGGCGCCAAATCACCCTTGATGCTAGCTTTGCTCCAAAGTTGAAGCAAGAGGCTCAAATAGCTGAGCATCGTTTCTTCTATCAATGCAACCTTGCTTTCAACATAGCTCGATGTCCAGCATACCAAAAGTTCCATCGTGCACTTGTGGCAACAGCCGCAGCAGGAGCTACAGGTCTACAACCAGCAAATTCTGAGTCCTTGAGAACTACCCACTTGACAAACCAAGTGAGGCAGATTCAAGAGGAGCTTGTGGGTTTGAGAGCTTGTTGGGAGCGATATGGTTGTAGCATCGTGTCAGATGGATTGAGTGACACTGTAAGTTATAAGTACAACCCTTCACTCTTGACTCTTGAGTCTTTGGTAAGATTTGTGGTGGCTGATTTTAGTATTAACAACAAATGTATGATTTACTTATGGATCTTGATTCTTGTGACTTGCCATATGTGGCCAGCGGCGGCGCCACATGATAAATATCTTGGTCTCATCTTGTGCTGGCACTACATTACTTCGTGTAGTTGATGCCTCCACCCCTGGCTTGAGTATCACTGGGGAATGGATTTATGGACACATTAAAAATGCCATTGAGGAGGTTGGGCCACAAAATGTGGTCCAAATTATTACTGACAATGGCTCCAATTGTGCCGAGATGGGAGAATTGGTTGAGAGCATAGTCACAAGAAACGTTTCGTCCGTTTCGTTGTTTCGAGGTTTCGACAGGTTTTGTTTCGTTTCCTTTCGAATCTTCGGACGAAACGGATAGGTTTCGAAATGATACTTGATAAATACAAGGATAGGGGCAAATAAGACATGTTATATTCAAGTTTAGAGTGAACAAAGAGAAATACAAGTGTCAAGTGACAAGTCCTTAGTCAAGACACCCAGTGTCTAGCCTCTAGGTAATCCAAAACACAAACACATTCAGAATTCAAGTCTCCTTTCTCAAGTTTCAAATTTAGACCAATTAATATTTATGGAGTCAAAACTTAAAAGCATATTGACATTGGACATTGGATTCTAGCATCTAGAGATATGAACATCATTGATTCATTGGAATTTGAATCTAGATATATGAGTCATTACTTTCCAAAATGTCAATATAAGTTTCCAAAATAGACATATGAAATAATAAGTTCCCAAAGTGACGAGTTGTAAGCTCAAACTTCAAAGTTCCAAAAATGAGTAGCATGAGTGATAACAAATCATAATTTGAAACTACTCAGTGCTCACTACTCTCTCTACCAAGTTCACTATCACTATTTGCATCTTCATCTGTGGATTCTGTTCCATCGGAACTCTCTTCCTCCTCTACCCTTGCTACCATCTCCTCAAAGGAATCACTACTATGACCACTAGTAGCAAGGGTACGACCACGATCTCGTCGGCGTCTATAACAGCGTGGTGAAGATGAAGTGCCAATGCTTGCAATCAAGGGTGGTGCACTAGTAGATGCTTGTGCAATAACCCTTGATTGCGAACGTGTGACGCGTCAAAAGCGTGCCTCATCCTCTCGAAGGAAATCATATGCTATATCCTCATCGCTGCGCCTTTGGATGAATGATATATCAATATTCTCCCCTCGAGCCAAGCCTCGCTCAAGCTTTCTTAGAACTTCAGGATCAACCTCTTTCACCTTCCAATGTAACACTTCAGCCCCTTCAACCCCACTGGTACTTGCTTTGTCTTTGAACCGCTCCAAGAGACGAAGGTTGGCATTTACATAGACCAACCTATCAAGCTGTGATGTGCTCAATCTGTAACATGATACATCACATAAAACCTAAATATTTTGAACTAAAACAAGATTGAAAATGCATCTAGATTCTAATTAGTCATGATTCGTAAAATTGGAGAAGACTCAAGACTCAAGAAATGCATCCAACCATTCATAACTTATAAGTTGGATTACCTATTTCTTTTCTTAGTATGGATGTCCGCACATATGCTCCATATGCGCTCAGCTGATCCACTAGTACAATCCTGTGATAAAACTCGAAGAGCTAATCTTTGCAAAGTGGGAGTAAGTTGCCCATTTATCTCCCACCATGATACAGCAAATTTCCTTTGCTCTAGACTCATAGCCACATCTCGCCTGAATTGGCTACGGTCATGAACATAGAGGACAGACTCTCTTTCAGTCCTATAAGATGAGTCATGGACATTGCTTTAGTGTTAGATAGGAATTAGGATAATGATTCATGAAGTAGACTTTAAAGGCATGCATGCCAGAGTCAAAAGAGATTGCAAATAAAAGCTAATTGATCGTACAATATACTAGAGTCTAGAATCAAGAATCAAGATACTTAGAAGTTAGTATTCACATTCCTTGCTCTTCAGAGGGGATAACTGTATCCACATAGGATGTCCATCCATTCATAAGAACAATATCGGACCAATGACTTTCCTGCTTGTACAATGGATGCACCATGTAGGAAACAATATGGATTGGTTTATGAAACCAGTTCCATCTTTTTGTCCATATGGCACAAAGATCATCCACCCTATAAATTGCAATATATTAAATTTCAATACTATGTATAAATAAACATTCTCTAAATTCTATGTAGCAGCTCATGAGTCATGATAGAATCACTTAAGAGTTTGCGTACCTATGACTTGAGAGAGATCTACAATTGAGCATACTCTCTTTAAGCTTTTGCATGTAGTGATAAAGATGACTCATTGTACTTCCCTCATGGTGTGGTCGTACCCTTGCTACTAGTGGTCATAGTAGTGATTCCTTTGAGGAGATGGTAGCAAGGGTAGAGGAGGAAGAGAGTTCCGATGGCACAGAATTCACAGATGAAGATGCAGATAGTGATAGTGAACTTGGTAGAGAGAGTAGTGAGCTTTGAGTAGTTTCAAATTATGATTTGTTATCACTCATGCTACTCATTTTTGGAACTTTGAAGTTTGAGCTTACAACTCGTCACTTTGGGAACTTATTATTTCATGTCTATTTTGGAAACTTATATTGACATTTTGGAAAGTAATGACTCATATATCTAGATTCAAATTTCAATGAATCAATGATGTTCATATCTCTAGATGCTAGAATCCAATGTCCAATGTCAATATGCTTTTAAGTTTTGACTCCATAAATATTAATTGGTCTAAATTTGAAACTTGAGAAAGGAGACTTGAATTCTGAATGTGTTTGTGTTTTGGCTTACCTAGAGGCTAGACACTGGGTGTCTTGACTAAGGACTTGTCACTTGACACTTGTATTTCTCTTTGTTCACTCTAAACTTGAATATAACATGTCTTATTTGCCCCTATCCTTGTATTTATCAAGTATCATTTCGAAACCTATCTGTTTCGTCCGAAGATTCGAAACGAAACGAAACAAAACCTGTCGAAACCTCGAAACAACGAAACGGACGAAACGTTTCTTGTGACTATGGGTGCATGGCGCGTGCTGGTCCTGGCGTTGAAGTCCCCAACGAGAAGAACTTTCCCACGGGCTGAAAGGTCTGGGATATCCTGATGTAAGGGTGCATATGGCGATGTCTCACCCTCCTCTCGTGCCACTCTCGCGAAGTGGGATGTGTCTGGCGGAAAGTAGCATATTGCTATGAAAAGGTCACGAGTATCTGTGCGTTGGATCCGGATCCACATGAATCGGGAGTGTGCGTCCTTCCTTTCAAGGCAAGACTTATACAATACTGCGACCCTGCCTGATCCTCGGACTCCTCCTGTATCCCTCGTCTCATCCTTGAAGGCTGACTCCCATGTGTAGCCACTGACTATCGGTAGTGGACGCTCTAGGCTCTAGTGTGTCTCCGTGTAAAAGACTATGTCTCGTCCTGTATAAGACTCCGAGAAGTTCCCTGGGTCTAACCATAAGGTACCATTACAGTTTCAAATGGTGCAATCTAGGGTCTCGAAAACCTGAGTCTCATAGGCCCCGTCCCCTTAGGAGGTACGGGTGGGAGCCCGGCGAGTGCCGGTCAACAACCTACCATCTCGGACCACGGCCCATTTTCCCTCCTTGCGGGCAACATCCCGCTGCTGCTGAAGAACTCGTCGCTCCTCAATCTGTAGTGGTGTCAAATCCTCGTCCATGGACAGGGTGGGATGCTCTCGTTGAGAGGCTCCACGTCAGAGTGTCGCTAGTTGAGCATGTGAATCTCTGAAGCGAATGACTAGGGGCTGCTCTCGGTTGGGATCTCTCCCAACACACCATGCTCCCTCTATGCCATGGTCGGGGACTCCCATGATGGTGGTCACAAAGGTGATCGCCTCCTCCATGGGCGTCGTAGTGGTGCTGGTGCTGTCTCGCGTGATCCCTCGTACCCGAATGTTAAGGGCCTTCGAAGCCCTCTACTGCTGCTCCTGTATGGCGGCTGAAACTATTGCCTTTGCGGGCTCCCGTTTCGCCACGTCCACCCATCTAGTCGTCTCTGCTATAGCCGACTGTATCATGGCTATTTGTGCCTCCATCTCTGTGACTGGGGTCCCTTCAGGCGTTGCTCTGAGGGTCCCAAGCTCCTCTCGAAGCTGTGTGATGTCGTGTCTGAGTCCTTGGATAAGGGTGCCCTGCTCCTGTATAATACGGGCTTGCTCCTGGGTGTATCGGGCCTGCTCCTGGGTGTAATGTGTCAGCTCTGCCTGACGGGCCCGGATGCTGTGTATCTCAGCCAATAGGGAGTCCCAAGCATCTAGCAGGGGCCTAAGATGTCCTGGTCCAAGTGGGAACTGGATCTCGAGAGGGGTTGGAATGAAGGTGGGTTGCTGAGGTTGTACTGAGGGTGGGGGCAGCATGATCTAGGTGGGGGAGTGATATGTAGGAGTAGCGAGGCCGGACGAGGTGAGAAAGGGGTGACTGACTGAGAGGTAGAGGTGATACGAGGGGAAAGTACTGTGGAGCCGTGGCTAGTGGGCCCATTGGTGAGGCTACTGGAGAGGAGACCTGTGATGATGATGCAGGAGAGGGGGAGGAGAGAGGTGGCGTAGATGATGAGGCGGATGATGGTGGTGAAATAGTGATGGTAACCATAGAGGTCGAGGATGTGGTGGGTGGACCCCTTTCTTCTGGGCCGCGGTGCTGTCCACTGTCAAACCGCTCCGGTTGCTGCGTTTGTTGAAGTCCTCCAGACTGAGTTGCTTTTGTGTTTTCGCCTTGTCACCGTTCCCCTTCCCCATCTCCACGCGTATGCAGATTTGGATCAAAGGGTCTCCCACCTAGTCTCCTGTCCTCGGAGGGCGGAAGGGAAGGTAGAAGGGAGAAGGGGAAGGAGAGAAGGAGAGGAGAAGGAGAGAAGGAGGAAGTGAAGGGGTGGAGGTGCGGGGGGAGGAGGAAGATGGGCGGAGAAGAGGGCGGGAGAGGCACGGAAAGCGGAGTGGAAAGATGAAGGGGGAGGCAAAAAGGCGAGGGGTGCGCGTTGGCGGGGGAGGCGGAAGGGATAGAAGGCGAGGGGCGCAATGGCGGGGAGGAGGGGCGGAAGGAGCGGCGAGGGGCGGAGGAGCAGCGAGATGGTAGGGAGAAGGAAGGGCGGAGCGGGGGCGGCGAGGAGGAGAGGTGGCAAGGCGAAAAGGGGGCGGGGCAGAGGAGCAACAAGCAGTTAGGCCGCCACGGATGGAGGGGGAGCTCACCCGCTCCACGAAAGCCCCACTCTGAGCTTGATAGGTCCCAGCTACTTGCAAGGAGCTTTTCCCAGCATTAAGCATATGCACATCAGTCTATTGAACCACCTAGTCATCTCAAACCCCACATTAGAAATAAAAAGTACAAATTTCAACTACTGAAACTGAAGGAAGAGGTTCTATCACCCTCAGAGGTTTTGTCGTGAGAGTGGGCCAAAGCTGTGCCCCTCCTGAAAAGGCAGTGGTAGCGCCCTCGGATCGGTCAACCTTGGCAAGACCAAGGTCATGATCTTTAACACCTCTCGAGCAAACATGCAACGGAAGCAGGTTACTTTTACTTTCGGTGGGTCACCAATTGAGATCGTATCCTCATACACTTACTTGGGGGTCATCTTCTCCGACCCGATCTTCACGATGAGACCAGCGATGCAAGCCAGACTGAGCAGGGGATACGCCTCACTGGCTCAGCTAGAGAGACAATGCCTTCACTCCCACTTCCAGGACCCTCGGACCAAGGCTCTTCTCTTCGACTCCTTAGTCCGACCAGCCGGTATGTATGGCAGGCCTTGTTGGGGGCCTGACATGTCAGAGATATAGTGGACACGGGTGGAGCGCCTGCAGATCCTCTTGCTCTCACGGATGATCCGGGGGAAACCGTCTGTACCACATCACATCATTCAGGCCGAGTTTGGTGCTTCTCCACTCCAGCTAGATGCAGCCTTTCAGACCATCACATATCTACACCGGGTTAGATCATATGGGTACTGCACATCAGGGAGACAGAGGTTGCCATGGTTGGCTCTCAATTCCTCCATGAGGTTAGCAACAGAGGGAGACGAGCGATGCTGGTATGCATGGACTCACAGATGGTTTGTGAGACTAGGGTGGACATCGATAGGATACCTTCTTTTCAGTACAGTTTAGATGCCCCTCCGGTACTCCCACCCACCATCCCGATTGGGCCACACACCAACCACGTCATTCGAGAGAATCTCCTGCAGCTACACACCTTTAGGACCTAGTTGGAGCCGAGGGAGCTCACAGTGAAGCTGAGTTTCCACACACATTACTGTCTTCGTATTTCGGAGGAGGGATTCATCACAGCACAGGGATACACGGAGCTTCATATGCCTCACTCACTACAGATCTCCATCGGACAATTTCGAGTATCATCCTCCATCGGACAATTTCGAGTATCATCATGCCGCCTCCGCATAGAGAGCGGAAGAGCAAAGGGGATTCCTAGGGAGGTTGAGTCGGAGGAGCATTTTATTTTCAAGTGCCCAGTGTACTACGAGATCTGAGGTCACTACCACTGCCTCTTCAAAAACGGCTCTGGGCTCCTACATCATCAGACACCTCTCAGAGCACGATCACAGAGTTCTTCCCATTGAGTGACATTGATCGTCCAGTCTCCAGCCGCAGACGTGACAAAGACCCCGACCCGACGACCGCAGCACGACACACGAGACATCAAGGGGAGACACAGATCACTCTAAGGGACCTCCCGTCATTGTTTAGACCCGAGATACGTCCCATGGGAGTCACAGTGGCTCTGGTCTTGTGTTGAGCCTCGTCCAGGAGACCGAGACGCATGGCACGCCTTGACGAGCGCCAACATCCCATGACCGGCTATACACCAGCCAGGGCGACATGACATACGGAGGATTCCGCTTCGCTCTTACTGTGATTTGTATCAGGTTTTCTTTCAGTCTCATAGACCCATCGATCTTCCGAAGACTCTAATAAAATTTCTTTCTTTCTCCATCTCTCTCCTCTGCCTCTTCGCCTCACCTTCGCCTCCCCCTCGGACGCCCTTCTTCCTCTCCCCACTCCCCCTTTTTTCTCTTCCTCCCCCTGTAGCGGGAGCCTTTGTGCTTGTTAAGGTGAAAGAAAATCTTGGTGGTGACCCTTTGTCTGGCCAGAGGGGCTCTATGGCAACACCCTCGAATCCCACAGCCGTTAAGGTCCTTTCTCCAACCGACAAATAACAAGTTCAGCAAGCAGTTCAGTCCCTCCAAGACAAGGCGATTGTGGGCAGAATTGTGGGCCTCACATCCACAAGGCAAAAGGTACGTGAGTGGATCCAAGCGAGCTTGGCACTAGAGGGTGACCACATTCAGAAGGTCACCATTTATAAAAGAGGCGTCTTCCTCATCTAGCTGAGCTCCCCCGATACAACCTTGACACTTGTGGAGCAGAGCCCTATCCTCCTTGGCCCGCATTTAGTGTACCTCTTTCCTTGGTACCATGGCTTTATAGTGGAGGACATGGACACGACACACCATGTTCCCCATTTCCCGGTTACGCTCCGCTTCCGAGGGCTCCCAAAGGAGTACAAAGCCATCCTCCCCTCCATTGGTCGGGCATTTGGCACCGTGCTCGAGTCTCCTCCAGATTCGGCCGCAGCAGTGGTAGCAAATGACGGGGTCCCCAGTATCAGACTAGTGGTTGAGATCCCAGAGTTGATTCTTCTAGAGACCCTTGAGAGGGATACACTTCGCCAGCGAGTGTCTCCATTGCAGGTTGGTTGAGATCCCATAGTTGATTCTTCTAGAGACCCTTGAGGGGGATACACTTCGCCAGCGAGTGTCTCCATTGCAGGTTGATGGGTCACTTAGCCAGAGATTGCCCCCGTGGCCATGGCCGAGTGCCTCCCCTTCCACTCTTGTAGAGCAAGCAAAGCCAGCAAGCCGGAGTCCTACACCCTCTCAGACAAGAGCAACACGAGTCTCAGACCCACTAGGTTACCCCCTCAAAAAGAGACTGGACCCAGGTTAAAAAGAAAAAGAAACCAAGCAAACAGACCCGTAAGCGCCGTAGGCAAAGGGCCAGACGCAAAGAGAGGGATAGGGTTGACCAGGAGAAACAACAGCAGGAGCCACCTCCCCCAGCGGAAGGGACCACCTCCCAAGAAAACGATCCTCTCGTTTTGGAGGTACAACGTCTGCATTCACCCATGCATCAACAGCAAGCCCAAGGAACTCCAAATCCGACAATGACGGATGTGTAAGAAAACAATACAACGTCTGTGCTCAACAGATAACAGGATCTCGTACGCAAGAGAGAAAACAGATAGTATGGAGAATCAAAAATTTGATTACTGTAGAACTGATACAATAGATGGCGCTGCATCCCAACCGTGCGCTCCTGTGAAAGAAGCTTCGATGGCGAGCTGGAAACAGTAGAGCACGGAGGCTGGATGCTAAGGAATCAGGGTTGCTGTAGCCAGTGATGAAATGGGCTTCACGGGCTTGCTCTTATATAGCCACTAGTCGTAGTCGGTTAGACCCAATGTGGTGACCGACCCAGTCCGCCCAAAACGGTCAATTGGGAGTCCGTCCCGAAATAGGCCACCGACCACACGATAGAACCGTGGCGTAAAACAGAGATAGAACCCACAGTCATCCGGAAACATCTGGGACTCCAAACGGACCCGCAACCCGAGAGTGGACTGTCCCGAAAAATGCTCCGTCTACCCTCAATGCGGTCAGTCATGGGATGCCTTCCCGCACTTGCATGTAGCCTAGTTGGCAATGTGCCAACTCCGTCCAGCCATCAGGCCATACATGACCCCCGTCTGGTGTCCAAACCAAGACCTGCCGGATAACCGAGCTACTCAAATGCCTTCTCCTCATATGGAGGGCTTACAAGTAGAGTTAGCTGGTTCCCGCGTAGTTACATGAGAGTGGAGCATTGATATCTCCTACCACCCCTCAATATCCACCCGCAAGTGAACTTACTTTTTTGGTCCAATGCCAAGTCGATGAAGATGCCTCTCCAGCAAGTCTCTTCCAAGAGCCTTTGTGAAGATGTCCGCAGCATTCTCTGTAATCGGACAGTACACCAAGTCGACTTCTCCATCCATGATGAGCTCGCGTACAAAGTGATATTGAATCTCAATGTGTTTTGTGCGAGCATGGAACACAGGGTTCTTTACAATCGCCATGCAACTCTGATTGTCACCTGATAACTGCGTAGGCTTGTTCTGCACTGCACCCATGTCCCCCAGAATCCTCCTCAACCACACTGTCTCGCAAGAAGCAAAGCATGCTGATTTGTACTCAACCTCGGTAGAACGAAGAGCAACTGTGGGTTGCTTCTTGCTGACCCATGACACAGCTCCAGATCCAGTGAGAAACACTAACCTGTCACTGATCTCCTCCTGTCCACGTCTCCTGTCCCATCCGAGTCACAGAATCCGGTTAAGATGTTGCCCTTGGTATAGGTGATGCCATAATCAAGTGTGCCTTTGATGTATTTCAGCACCTGCATTCCTGTCCTCCAATGGTTCTCCCGGGGCTTATTGGAAAACCTGCTTAGTACACCAGTCGCAAAGCTGTGTCCGACCGTGTGTTGCACAAGTAAATCAAACTGCCCACAAGCCTTCTGTACTTCGCTTCGTCCACCAGTGGTGATGAATCCTCGTTTGAGAGCTTCACGTCAACCTCCATAGGGTACCAACTGTCTTGCACTCAGCCATGTCAAATGCCTTTAGTATCTCTCCAGCATACTTCAGCTGTGAAATGAAGATCTGTTTCGGCTCTTGCCAAACTTCAATCCCCAAACAGAAATGCATCAGTCCGAGGTCTGTCATTTCAAACTCCCTTCCTAGCAAATGCTTTGTCTGTGAGATCTTCTCTTCATGGTTCCCTGTTATGACAAGGTCGTCCACATAAAGGACCACGATCATCCCTTTTGCCACGAGCCAAACCTTGTACTTATCCAACGTGCCGTCGGACTTGTACTTAGTCTTGTACACCCACTTGGTACCGATTACCTTGCGTTTTAGTAGACGATCCACAAGGTCCCAAGTGTTGTTCTTCATTATGGAGCCATACTCCGACTGCATCGCCTCCATCCACCTATCATCTCCCTGTGCCTCTTCAAGACACTTGGGTTCATCAACACGGATCACCTCTGTCATCAAAGCATAGTTGACCAAGTGTTCCAATACCCTTCTTTGCTCCTCTAATCTCTTGGACCGGCGGTGTTCGGATGGTTCCTCCTCAATGGCTGGAGGTTCTCTGCCGTCCAAAAGCTGCTTTACCCACTTCGGGAATGGCTTTTGCCGTTGTGATTCTGCAAGCTCTTCTTCATCTTCTTTATCTTGAATCCTCCCAAGCACCATTAGGAGAGTTCAGTCTGCTGTTGGTGGTGGTACTAGATGGATATCCTGGTCCTGGTTGTCTGGGAAGGAAGCATCCTCCTCCAATTGATGCGACTGTTCTGAGAAGACCACATCGCGACTTACTATTATCTTCTTGGTAACAAGGTTATAGAGACGGTTCTCCTTCGCCTCTTGGCTGTAGCCCAAGAAAATACACTTCCGGCTCTTCGGTTCCCATTTGGTCCTGTTAGCATCAGGGACATGCACAAAACAGTCACATCCAAAAACTCTGAAATATGCAGCTGAAGATTTCTTACTAGAAAGGCCTGCAGTGGAGTCATCCCGTTCATAGCTTTCGTGTAGCTACGATTCAGAATATAAACTGCAGTGTACATGCTTCAGCTCAGAAAGTCTTTGGCAAATCTTTCCCTTTCATCATACTCCTGCCCATTTCACAGATGACGCGCATCTTGCGTTCTACTACTCCATTTTGTTGTGATGTATGTGACGGGGGTTTTTGCCTCTTGATCCCGTGACTTTTACAGTAACTCTCGAATTCAGTTGATGTGCGAGCTGAAAACAGTAGAGGACGGAGGCTGGATGCTAAGGAATCAGGGTTGCTGTAGCCAGTGATGAAATGGGCTTCACGGGCTTGCTCTTATATAGCCACTAGTCGTAGTTGGTTAGACCCAATGTGGTGACCGACCCAATCCGCCCGAAACGGTCGATTGGGAGTCGCTGCCGAAATAGGCCACGGACCACACGATAGAACCGTGGCGTAAAACAGAGCAACTTACCTACGGTTCTCATTCGGCCCACAGCCATCCGAGATCATCTGGGACTCCAAACGGGCCCCGCAACCCGAGAGTGGACTGCCCCGAGAAATGCTCCATCTACCCTCAGTGCGGTCAATCATGGGATGCCTTCCCGCACTTGCATGTAGCCTAGTTGGCAGTGTGCCAACTCCGTCCAACCATTAGGCCACACATGGCCCCCATCTGGTGTCCAAACTAGGACCTACCGGATAACCGAGCTACTCAAATGCCTTCTCATATGGGGGGCTTCCAAGTAGAGTTAGCTGGTTCCCGCGTAGTTACATGAGAGTGAAGCATTGATATCTAACAGGATGCCGCAGGCGCTAGCCCAACAAGGGTTGCAGAGGAGCGGATCCAGAGCACCGGCGAGCCTAATCAACAAGGGGGACTGTGGTCGCCCCTATCCCTCCTTCTCCCCCTCCCCCATCAAATCCCTCTCCCTCTTCCTTTCCACTTCCCCCTCCTCCTCCTGGGTTTCTCCCACCCCCTTCCCCCCCTCGCCCCTCCTGCTATGATCACTCTCACCACCCGTCCCCCTCCGTCCGCCTCCTCCCTCCCCCGCCGCTCCCCTCTCCACCTCCGCAACAAGTTCTTCAGCCTCCCTCCCCTCCCCTGCCTCGACACCCCTGCCAGCAAGAAAGGGTAAGACGATGCCCCCTTCTACTTCCTCATCGCAACAACCGGTCCATCCGGGCTCAAAAGACTAGACTACTATTGCCAGAAGCAGATTACTTTGATGAATCAAAGCCAACAACAATATACTATGATAATCAATTGGCTCAAGCATTGGCCAAGAATCCAATATATCACTCCTGGACCAAGCATAGTGATGTCAGAGAGTACTTCATCAGAGAAAGAGTGTTACTTGTTGGTGACATCACACTACAACATTGTGATAGCAAAGAGAATGTTGTAGACATCTTGACCAAACCACTCGGTAAATATCTTTTCGACAAACACTGACAAGCTCTTGGTTTGAGTTAGAGGAAGGGCATTCCCATTAAAGGGGTGTGAGGGAATGTAATGCTCAGTCCTTCTTCGATTCCCTAGAATCGTCCTCCCGATCAATAGCTCCCAACCTCCAACCTGGGCATCCCTTACCGCAAGACTTCTAGAGGTTAGGACCCTGACACTAGCTGAAGGTTCCGGACTCTTATCCTCTACCACTAGAGGTAACACTCATGGTCCTACAGCCCCGGAAGGGGGGTTTGATCAGCACAATGGGCTCTCAGACACACCCCGTTTGGAGATTCCAATTTGCCTCCACAGGATTGGAGAAGTGGTCCCCAGAGATGTTTGATGCTATCATGGGAGATCACATTCCACGCATGACGGACGAGTGGATGGGGCCACAAGGACTTGACTTTGGCACGCCCATGGTTCAAAGGTGAATTTTCAGCTGAGCTTCACGTGATTGGAGCCGATGTGTGGTTTAGCCGTAGGAGTTATCAGATTGTCGCTGGAGGCAAAGGTGGAGCAGGCATACTACTGGCCCCTCCAGAAGTGTGTGGAGTTGTTCGGGGTGGAAGTCTCCTTCATGATGAAGTGGGCACGAAAGATCGACATTGAGCTGGTATCCACCCTAGTACGTCGTCGCACAGACACACTATTCGCCCTCCAAACCCCTGGCAAAGTCACATAAGGCAATCTTTCTAGAACAGGCACCCACCCGAAGAAGAGCCTTGTTCTCGACACCCCCGTCCTCATGAGCTCGACCATAGTGAGTTGGAACGTGCACGGGCTCCACGACCATGCTCGTAGCCAACCGCAGTACCTGATACTCTGGCAAGAGTTACAGAGGGCGGTGGTAGGGCGGACAGTAGACATCCTTTTGATTCAAGAGCACATGTTTTCAGCATCAGACATCAGACGACGACACCACCTTCTCCCAGGGAGAGGTCCAAAGGACTAGTCCCCCGTAATAATAAGGAGCGGAGGGGTCTACATCTCAGTCTCACAAACTTTGGCTCCAGAGGTCTATGATCACAGTGACCTCATCGCAGGACGAGCAGTTTGGATGGGAGTTCGAACTGGAAAGTCCAGGATAGGGATCCTGAACGTGTATGCCCCAGCGTGCAAACGGCACCGCCCGGCCTTTTGTAGGAGGCTGTCAGAGTGTCTTCCGAATGTAGCCTCCTGGATTGTTGGAGGGGACTTCAAAAACCTAGAGTTTGGGGAAGACAAGCAAGGCGGCGCCTCCTTCTCTGAGATGCCAGCAGCAGAGCGTAGCACCTAGGAACAGTTCATTTTCATGATCAGTGGTGGCAGAGACCCGTAGCGAAAGCCAAATTTCAGCAAGACACCTAGCAGCCTCCTCTTCTCCTTCGGACAAAGAAGACATGATGGACTGCTTGAGAGACTAGACCATTTTTATGTTGGGGACTGGGCATTGCACAGAGGCGGCTCTACCGATATTCTGGCAATAACCACGATGTCAGACCACTCTCCAGTAGTACTTCACTTAGATCAGCCCCGTCGAGGTCTCCCCAGAAGGGGGTCCGCATTCCAAAGAACCTCTTGCAAGACGAGGAGATCCAACAAGTCATGGCACGGATTTGGGAGCAATCAGAGACGACACCGAGCAAGGGTTGGGCTGCGTGGGTGGCCGATGCGATACAGAGGAACATTGAGGAGTTGCAGGCTCACGCCCTTAGGAGGAGGAGGATGCTTCAGGAGCGCGAGCGGGCTTTGAGGATAGACCTCGCCTCCATAGAGCGGCTCAAGGAGCAAGACCCAAGTTCTCAGTGGCTTACCGACAAGTTTGAGAGCACTCGCCTTGAGCTTCAAGACACGGAGATTCGACGGGCTGAGTTCTCCTATCACTCCTCCCAGGCCCAGTGGGTGCAACAGGGGGACAAGATGATGAAGCAGTTTTTTCAAACCACTAGGACCCGATCAACAGGCACATAGCAGTAGTGTCTCCGAGATCCGCAGGCATCATGCACACTGACCCGCAGGAGATTTTAGACCTGACCACATGTTTTTACAGCTAGCTCTTTCAGACGGAGAGGATGACTCCAACTAGTCTTGTGGCCCGATCGGTAGTTTGGGATCATGTTCCGATAGTAGTCTTGTAGAAATTATGCAACAGACTAGAGGAGCCTTTCACAGAGGAGGAGCTCTGGGAAGCCCTCAAGGCTCTCCCGACCCAAAAGTGTCCTGGCCAGGATGGCTTGGCTCCGGCCTTCTTCCGGAACTTTTGGGAGATTATCTCCACCCCTTTCCGACTAGCATGCCAAGAGATTTTCGACACAGGCTCCCTCCCTCAGTCCTTGAGCAGGGGGTGGATTTGTTTGATCCCGAAAGGGAAAGATAGGTCAAACATTCGGTAGTGGAGACCGATCACTCTGCTTGATACTCCATACAAGATCCTCGCCAGGGTCTTGAGTTTGCAGTTACGGCCCCATCTTACCAACATCATCCACGACACGCACACCGGGTTCATCCAAGAGCACATCATCTTGGACATCTTCACGTTCTGAGAGGCAATGGATTCGTCCAGGGAGGAGTCACAGCCGCTGGCCGTCCTTCTCTTGGATTTTGAGAAGGCCTACGACAGGGTGGAGTGGTCCTTCCTCGAGGGTACTATACGGAGATTGGGTTTCTCAGACAGATGGGTCAGAGGAGTTTCTGCGCTTTATGCGGGGAAGCTCTAGTCAAATGCTTATCGGAGGACACACTGGCGAGGCCTTTTCTCTCTCTTGCTTGGTCCGCCAAGGCTGCCCACTAGCTCCCTTCCTCTTCTTGTTTGTGGTGGAGGCTTTGGGCTATTACTTGAGATCACAGGTGGCAAGCCTCACAGGGTTGAGGCTCCCAATCAGACAGAAGGAGGAGATGCTTGACTCGGAGCTTGTAGATGGCACGGCCTTGTATGTTGAGGGCACCACAACGAGTTTGGAGAGAGTCAGGGGCGCCCTGGCTATTTATTGTGAGGCCTCGGGTACACAGATTAACTCAACAAAATCCATAGGTTTCTTCACAGGCTTTGAGGAGACACAGGAGATTCGTGAATGAGGGAGTGACTTTGGCTTCAGATGGATACCACGGGGCTAGACAGCGAA
Organism: Dipteris shenzhenensis; assembly: GCF_047967505.1. Taxonomy (NCBI): domain Eukaryota; kingdom Viridiplantae; phylum Streptophyta; class Polypodiopsida; order Gleicheniales; family Dipteridaceae; genus Dipteris; species Dipteris shenzhenensis. The sequence continues at coordinate 11,834,492 of NC_141597.1, forward strand.
ATACCTCAGATGCCAGGTTGGTATTGACATTACAGTAGAGCAGAAGATCGCCCCGGTCCTTAAGAGTGTTCGGCATTAAATGCTTATATTTTGAAGCTTTTCAGTTGTTATTCTAGCCTTGTAAGAGAGAAGACACTGCCCAATTCCTGGGTTAGACCCTCTCATGGCTTGCTTATGCAAAATATGTGGAAAGCCAAATCATAAAGCAATGTCTTGTTATGCTACAATGGAAGAGAATGCCAACATGGCTTCCTTGCTGCAGATTGCCAAGATAATGGTTGCCAAAAAGGAAGCAACTTCAAAGACAGAAAATGCCAATCTACTTTCAGTTGATCTGCCTCCACAAGATGAGGCATCCTTTGAAGATTATGCTTTTTGAATCATCTCTATGTATGCTCCAGATCTCTCTTTTGTTGAGTCAAGGTACTCAGCCTGGATAGTCCTCCAAAATGAATGAAATAAACTATTGTGTTTTGTGTGTTTTGTAAACACCTCTGGTCACCATATGATGTAGGCCATGTGTATGTGTTTTCTCCATGGTACCTCCTGCAGACATTGTGTGCATGTACATGCAGGGGAGATAACCATTGGAAGATCTTTTGTATCCCTTTTGTTTACCTTACACCCATGGGAACCCTTGCTAGCTTGAGATCCTAGCCATTGATAGATCCATGACCACCATGAGATGGCATGTGACACCTTGTGCTAGATGTATCCTTGACATAGCCTGAGGCATTCCCTTGAGGGGGGGTTTGTTGGGATATCTCAAGGTATATGCCTCAGGCACACCTTGGTTTCTATGTGTGTGTGCTAGAGGCACAGTTAGGTGCCCATAAGCACACTTAGGTGGTGGTAGAAGCCACATAGGATGATTGAGAGAATCTAGGAGCAGATTGAGGAGATGATTGTGGAGCTCAGAGGTCATCAGTGATGTCAGTGATCATGTAAGAGGTGCCTACTTAAGGACCTCATCTTTCTTCATTCCAAAAGCAAGAATTCTGAGTTTGTGTCCACTCCATGTTTTCTTTTCAGTTTACCAACAGGGAGACCACATTCAAGTTGTCCCATCTATGGACGAGGCGTTTTCCTCATCCAGCTGAGTTCCCCCGACACTACCTCGAGCAGAGTCCCATCCTCCTTGGCCGCATCTTGTCTACCTCTTTCCTTGGTATCATGGGTTCACAGTGGAGGACATGGATACAACACATCATGTTCCACGTTTTCCGGTCACACTCCTTTTCCCAGGACTCCCCAAGGAGTATCGTGCCATCCTCCCTTCCATTGGTCTGGCATTTGGCACAGTGCTTGAGTCCCCGCCAAAGTTGGCCGCCTCAATTCTAGCAGATGATGGAGTTCCCAAGATCAGGCTGGTGATTGAGAGCCCAGAGTCCCTCCCAGAGTAGATGGATACTGTGGGGCCAGACAGCGAGATACCTCGAATGCCAGGTGGGTATTGACATCACAGCAGAGCAGCAGATTGCCTTGGTCCTTGAGAGTGTTCGGCGCAAGCTTCTCTATTGGAGCTCGGCCAAACTCTCCCTAGCAAGTAGCGCCGTAGTGGCAAACTAGGTCCTTCTTGGCACATCCTGGTATATTGCCTCCTACTGGTGCTTTCACAGAGGATGCATTGGGCAGCTCCAACAGTTGGTACGAAACTTCCTCTGGGCAAGTTCAGACGGCACGAGGAACACTAGGGCCGGAGTAGCTTGGCAGACGGTGATCATGCCGCAGGCACTGGGAGGCTTGGGTATATCATTGATCCGGAGATGCAAAGCAGAGCCATTCAAGGCAAGTTGGTGGTTCTTGGCCTCACCCCAGGTTCAGAGCCTTGGAAGCTCCTCTTACAGCGAGGGCTTTTGAGGAACACTCCACACACTGGGGGACAGTGGCAACCTTCACATAGATGGATCTTCTCAGAGGCCCCCCTTATAGGGAAGGGCTCCCCCTAAGAACAAAGACTGGCAGGGGGTCTCATCCGTGCTCCGCCCAAATGCAGAGAGGAGTTTGAGCGCCAGCCCCTTATGTGGCACCCAGAGGTCAAAGATCAGGAGGGACGTATGCTCGAACAGCGGACTCGCATTGGTTGGGCACAGTGGGACAGTGGTCCAGCAGGGTCTTTTGGTCATTGGAGCAGACTACCTATGGAGACAGAGGCGAGGCTTGACGCCCTGGCACATCTGCGAGGGGCAGGGCAGCCAATGGGCGAGATTGACTTAGCCATTCTAGAGTCCTGGTGGGAAGGACTTCACATTTGGAGAGACAGCAGATGGTTGGGGCAGTTTTCCCATACTGGTGTTCCCTTGAGGATGTTGATGCAACACGGCAACACACACCCCGACTTTTTGCGTGTAGGACCTAGAGACCTACTTCAGCCACTCACTGAGAGTGACCCTGAGATGGATGGGAGCCTTGATGGGATTCATTGGTAGATGATCAGAGTGGTGGGACGTTTGGGAAAGATGTGGCACATTTACCCTCCCAATATCTCAGAGTAGGATGCCTCTAGATGGCGACTTTGGCTGTGGGAGGGGAGACCCCTGAGGGAGGTCCAGTGGGATCCATGGGAGTGGTTTTGGCCCTCCAAGGATGGCCTAGCTAAGACGGTGGATGAGATGCCCTTCTTTTCCTACACCACACAAATTGGTAGGAGGCTTCAAATGGACTCGTCGAGGTGGACCTCCTCGAGAGAGAGACATTGGGTGACCCAAAGAGTGCCCCGAGATGTGCGCTCCAGGTTTTGTACGCGGTTGTGGTCCAGCTTGCGGCTGAGGAAGATCTCATACTTCTTTTGGCTGGCAGCCCATGGAGGCTTGCCCATCAGCCCATGGTTGGAGCAGATGCGAGTAGAGGGACAGTGCCATTGTTGCCCCGACGGTGTCCTGGAGACTATCCCCCATTGCCTATGGAGCTGTCATAGTGCAGCGAGGATCTGGATGAGAGCCCTCAGGATCATGACACGTATGTAGAGTCTTCACAGAGACTACACCTGGGGGAAGGTGGCTTGGTTGACAAAGGGAAGACACGCGTTTCAAATTGATGAGATCTCACAAGCCTACCGGATACAGGGTCAAAGCATCCAGAGGATTACACTCCACGAGGCGGTCCCCCTTGACAGCCTAGCTCCTCCTCCTAGGGAGGACAGTGTTTTGGAGGTGGTAGCCAGCATCACGGCTTGGAACATTTGGGTGGCTCGCTGCAGTCTTGTGATGGGAGAGCACCCGGTTCCACCCTTGGCTACCTTAGTTGCCATCTGGCAGGATATCATCTACACTCCTAATCGCTGACCAGGTCAACAACTAGTCAGTCCATAGTAAGGCGCAACCTTGGCTTCCCCAATGGGCCCAAACAATTTGCACAATCATGTGTCCCCTCCTCTTAAGGGGCTCACAAGTGGGCATTGCTACACCTATTTCTGACACGTTTTGAAGAACAAATTCCAAATATACCATGCATACCTCCACAAACCCTGCCAACTACTATGATAAATCTATGCGAAAGATTAATGAGCATTACTTCCAAATAATCAGGTCATTGACTTGCTGATACATATAACTATTGCTCGTTCCTAGGACCCTGCTTAAAATAACTTCTACTTTGAACTACACTATATTTTACAAACCCTGCCAATTACAATGATAAATCTATGCTTTGTTTAGCAAAAAATTAATGCTAATGAGTGTCTTAAAATGTAACATGAACTCATATAAAAGTACAGCTTTGAATAGGAGTCTAATGCAAGCTATTAAGCATTAGATATTGATGCTGTCCATATTGCAATTAAAAGGCAACATAAAAAATGTCAAAATTACATTCCACCCAGATGATCATTATCCCTGGTACCTTTTCCAATGTTATTTGTACATTATAAGGGCAAGTATGAATACGAGGGAAACATAACTTTAAATTCCACAGACACGATTGCCTGAGCAGGGCCATAATAGAAGTTATGAAATTGGTGCAAAAGAATAATTTCAAACGATCTACATAAATTTTGCAAAATGGATTGCAAAAGAAAAGAACACAACCAAGCTCTAAAAGCAGAGCCAAGAAATGTACCGACATCCTTGACTTGCGAGGACCTGAAGCTGTTTTGTAAGGCTTGCAAATATTATGTTCATATATGCTCCAAGCAGATGCTATAGCTTCCCTGTATCTTGGAACTATATCATTTTCATAACTTTGTGATGGCATTCCTTGCTCCGGCACATTAGTGTCTTTGTTCACAGCCATTGTTTCATCCTCTTCATATACACGCTGCATAAAGTCAGCCACAACAAACATGAAATGTGTTGTACATTTTATGCCAAAATGTCAAACCAACATTGGAAGACTTCCTAGCAACCTTTTATAGAGCAAATAGCAAAATACGCATTTGCAAAAGACCACACTGTTTACTTTCTTATAGGCACAGAAAGACTTAAACTTACATAACATGCATAAGCTTTCGGGGTAGCAAGGTAACTGCACTATCTCTAATTCATGAAATTCTCTTTATGATGTGTTCACCAATCAACCTACGTACAGGGAATGCAGCATACGCGATAACAAAAGTGATAATGATATCTATAGCAACACAGAGGAGTTATGTAGGTCATGCAAGTTGTTTTCAGCAATGTGTCTAAGCCTTTGGTTGAGTACATTTCACCATTGCTGAAAAGGCCACACAACCTAAACAGCTTTGCTTTCGGTCAGCAACACAGAAGCCAAAGTAACAAGAAAAGGAAAGACTTGAATATAGTTCATTACCAAAAAACACTTCTTCATTACCAGAAAAGGAAAAAAAGCAAAGAAGTATAACAGGACTATATACTCTAGTTTGATACAACACATCCCCTCGCAAATTTGTGAGGCTCACATTTTCAACAAACTGGGAGCTGGAAAGTCCCCTGAATGTGTTGAAGGCATTATGCAACTCCTGCTCAACCACTCCAGTGCTTTCCACAAGTTTATGTATCTGAGCTGTCACTTCATCTGTCCTATCCATCAGCCTCTTAGAAAAATCTTTCAGCGATTCCAGCAACTGCACAAATACACAATCACGATGTGGAATGAAAAATGGAAAAATCATAAGCTCCATAGCATTATCGTAGCACTATAGCCACACACCATACAGACAATTCCATAATATCATACTTCAGAAGACTGCAGACATGCAAAACACAAGAGGCATACAAATCTCTAAAAAGGCAAATGACATATATCAATGACAAAGCTGCATTCCAGAAAATCATTTTGTCAGTCTGTGGTGTGAAAAACATGTCTATATGATCAAACATAGATATTAGACAGTCAGATTGAGAGTGTTTAGGCACCATCAGATGTGTCACAGTGCTTCGTGTCACCTGGCAGACGATCTTGAGATGATTATGCCACTCCTTCTCATCCTCATTTTGCATTACCTCGGATCTTGTGGCATGGCTCACTTCCCTTCTCTACGAACAAAGATTTCAGACAGGCAACTTGACAGATGCAAGGATTTTGAGTTGCATCAGACTAGCTCCTTGCTTCAGGTCTTGGAGGCCACACCACAAACGCTCAGAGACCCGCATTTTCAGACTTCATGCACACTCTTCATGGCATTTGGGATCGTTGTCAGGGTGACTGGAGAGCGGTCAGGAAGGATGTGAAAGCTTTCTTAGGAGCTGGACTTGGGACTTTACATTCTGCATATAGAGTGAGGCATCCCATCACGTTACTCTCCTATAGGCTGACTTCCATTGCCTTGTTGGAATTCCATTCCTTCTCCTTTCTTACAGCTGTTTACTTGCTCAGACTCCCACAGTCAAGAGGTGTGCAACCATAAAAGGGGATTGCTGTATTGCAATTAATATTTTTCTTTTGACCTTAGGTTGCAATGGCCTATGACTTGAGTTCTCAAAAAATAGAATCCTTTTTCCAAAAAGAAATATGAAGAAACCCTTAGTACAAGCAGCAAATGGACAAAGATGCTAATGGAACTCGCAAAAGCACTATTGAGCCCAAGGATCCAAAAGACAGAAATTTTTTAGACACCTCACCTCAACACCTCCAAAATAAACATTCAACTGTTGGCAATTCCCCAGCACCATAACCCATAAGAGTGCCATAAGACTAGGATATCTACAAATCAGTAGCAGCAATAGCAATAAAAGTTGCTCATGCTCCATTGCTATGCCTGCTCCTAGCTCCCTCACCCTCGTTGCTTCTCTTCCTGTGAGAAGTGCATCGGAACTGAACAACAATGAAGAGAGATAGAGAGAGCAAACTACTCATAAGACTGAACTGGACACCAGAGAAAACAAGAGAGACTTGCACAAGGATCTCACGAGAAAACCCCTCCACTGCTGGGGGAAAACCTCAACTCCGAAGTGGACTAGTTGCTGTACACTGAAGAATGGGGGAAGGGCCCTACATATAGGGTCCCCCCCTGCCCTAGACAGCCGACTAGAGGGAGGGAAACAGGCCGACCACATGGGCCGACCCTGGGCAGGTCTACCTGACCTGGTGGTCCGTAAAGATACCAAGGTTGGGGGCCTGGTTGACCCCCCAACCAAGGCGCCATCAAGGCAGCCTGGTGGCAGCCACAGCAAAGGACCCGGGGTGGACGAAACAGCCCTGTACGCCCCTGGCATCATCCGCGGCAGACCCGGCACTGTCCCACGGGCCTGGGGGGGTGAGAACAGCCCCCACCCCTCCGTGCTCTCCTACGTATAGGCGTAGACTGAGCAGCCCCCACAGCTCTCCGCTCTACCTCTCCTAGGCGGGCAAACCCAAAAGCACGACCCTCACTCAACCTCACATGGGCGGGCAGACCCACAACCAAGCGTGAGGCTTGTTGTTCTTGGAGCTTGTTTGAGTCAGTAGTCGTCGGTAGCGTGAGGCTATGACTTGAGCCTACACGTAAGATCTCTTGTTCGTTGTGTGGAGGTAGTCTGTGGTGGCATCATGGATGTTCGTGCTAAGCATCTGCTCCAGAGTTCAGAAAACCCCTAGCTGAGCCCATGGAGCTGAGCTCAGCCAGGAGCAAGTGGGGGAGGCTAGGGCGAGGTAGGCGATAGCTCGACAGCTACATAATTAGTTAACGGAGGGGATGAAGTGTTCAAAATTGATCGGGAGGACACTTTTTATGAAAAGTGTTAGTAGAGTGGCTGTCTTGCAAGACAAAATCAAGGTTTTTGTGACCTTTGAAGTTACGTCAAGGGCCAAGGTCAGCCAGAAGACAATTTGAGCCATTGGATCTCGACCAATTATTTTAAAGAATAGGCCATCACTCTATGATATAGGAGATGTCACCTAACACCCCCTCTCAGCTCCTAGATCATGGATCATCCTCAGGGAGTTGGAATGGTCTCCAAACAGTTGCTATGCCAAGGGCTTGTGTTAGAAATTGACCAACAGAGGGTACGCACAACGGAAGACTAATAGAATAGCCCAGGAGCTCACACAGTGTGTGTGTGGGAGTGGAATCACAAACTTGTGCATTAGATGGATGTGCAAACTCATCAATAGACAATGAACCAGCCAGATATAGAAACTACCAAAATAATATATTTCCGTCCAAAGCTATGAACACAATACAAAAGAAAGAAATTCAGAGTCCCACCAATGGTGTGGTCCTCTGATATCTTACCACAAGGTACTTCTACTATCTGCCGCATATCTCGAGACTCGAGCCCGCGTGCTCCACCTCGAGCATAAGTAGACTTTCCGTCTAAATCCCTTCCACCTTGCTGTCTTTGCACCAGCCTAAGTGGGCAGCACTCTGAGCTAGGTCTGCAGCTCTACAGCCCAATTGTCTTCTCGTGGATAGAGACCCACAGGTGGCTGTTCTGCTGCTGCTCCTACTCCTAAAATGCTGCTCCAAGTGATGATGAATGAGGGCCTGGAGGCCCTCCTTTTATAGGCCCCCAAGGGGCTGCAAGTAAACAGACCAGCCAGCAGCATCCTGGCTGACCAGACTGGCCGACCAGTCTGCTTGCTGACCGACCTGGTTGGCTGGTCCAACCAGCCCTATGAAAGGACCCTAGCCAGGCCCTTTTGGGCTGCTGCTGCTAGGCTGCCCTTTGCTGCAGCTGTTCCAGCATCCACAGGCCCTTGTGCAGGCCCCAATCCTTCCCCGCACGTGTTCGCCTTTGCTGCTGCAGCACCCTGCCATGAGACGCCTCTTCTCTTAGGTCCCTGCTGCTGTCCTCTGCTCCGCCTTATGCTCCTGCAGATCAGCTAGGTACCATTCTCTCTTCTTTTGATGTGAGATGCTGCCCGTTTGACAGCCCCCTCTCTTTCTTTTCTCTTTCTCTGATCTCTGCCCCCACGGCAGCCATAGTGCTGCCGATGTGGCCTTCTCTCGGACACTAGGTTCACCCCCCCCAATTGCTCTCCTCATATGGGGGCTTACAGATGGGGAGGTGACCTTTCCAACACCCCCTCTCACCAACACATCTCGGCCCAATGCCAACACGTCGATGACGATGCTCCAGTGACTCCCGGGTCGTATTGCTCTAGAACACTTCCATGTCGAAATCTTTTCCTGGCTTTCATCCAGTGGCTCCTGCTCCACCAGGTTTGGTTCCGCTTCCGCACACCATCCTGGTACACAGGTCCATCTCTGGTAGCACCTCCTGGTACCACCACCTTCAGTCACGTTCCCGCCTTCAAACTCGAGCAATCCAGACGCCACGATCTTCCAGTTGTCCCCCTCATAATGAGTGAACAACCTGGAGTCTTCCAAGCACCATGCTCTGAGGGCCTATTTCAACCCATCCTTCCTTTGGCAAGGCCCGCAACAAATGAATATCTCCAGATAACCTGGACCACGAACTCGCACTGAGCTCTCAAGCATGTCTCTTTTGGCTTCAGTACACCTTGTCCATCACCTTCTAGCAATCTGTGTCCGAGAGCACCCACACTTCCCCTTTTGCCTTCGAAGAAGGCCAATTCCTTCCAATCTCGCACTACTTGAGACAGATGAAGAGCAGATTCTCTCCACAACATGCTATAAAGGCTCGAATTAAGAACATTCGCAAGTAGCGGAACAAGCAGCACGGTACTCAGCCTCGGTTGAAGACAAGGCTACAATGGGTTGCCTTTACTGCTCCAAGTGATAGCTAATGAGCCGAGGATAAAGCAATAACCAATGATCAAACGACGAGTGTCTGACTCTCCTCCCCAATCTGAATCACTCAAGTGTAGTAGCTGGATCCTAGACTGCTACCCTAACTAAGACAATAACCCTCAATTTCGAGAATCTTGAAGCTACCAGAGGATCCTCATACCAACATCCCAGTGAGTCTTCTTAGGTGTCTGCATGAATGAACTTAGTAGTAGACCAACGGAGTAGCATAGATCCAATCTCGTGTTAAGGAGCCATATCAATGATCCGATCAACTGTCGATACTTGTTGGCATCCATTGGCTCACTAGGATCATACTTACATAGTTTGGTACTAGGGTCCATGGGTGATGAGATGGTACAACACTCTGTCATGTGAAAAGCTTCCAGAAGCTCCTGAGTGTACTGCTTCTGTGACACAAGGTAGCCTTCCGGGACTTTCCAGATCTCCAATCCCAAGAAGAAGTGTGGAAGCCCGAGATCCATCCTTTCAGAGGCCTCTGAAAGAGCAGCCTTTGTCTCGGATGTATGAGCTACATGGCTACCTGTAATGAACAAGTCATCAACATACAAAATGATGAGGGAAGTAAGCCGTCCTGACAAAAATTTGGATCAGCTCAGAACCTTCGGAAACGCTTCCGTACAACGAACTCATCTATCTTCTCGTCCCAAGCTCGAGGAGCTTGCATAAGCCCATACAGTGCTTTCCTTAGCCGGTAGACCATACAAGGCTTTAACATGGAAGTCAAATTCATTTTCAACAAGAGCACACCATTCTCGAAAAAGCGAGAGTAAGCCAAAGACTTCTGAGCAAATAGATCCACATGAACCTACTCAAATCATCCACTAGCAACACAAAATAAAGCGCACCTCCAATACTGGAAACAGTCATAGGAAGGTCTACATGGACCAACTCCAGAGGAAGAGAAGCTTGTCGTGAGACCTACTTCGAAAATGCACCCCCGTGTTGCTTCCCTCGAATACAAGAACGGCAATGACCATGCTTGTTACCCACATCAGGTAGACCAAGGACCATATGTTCCCGGGTAGCTCAACGTAGTGCTTTGACATTAAGATGACCAAAACGAAAATGTCACAGGTCACCTTGAAGGGAGGACGTGATCGAGGAAAGCACTAACTAGGTATAAATCCCATGATTCACCGTCCCAGTCTAAACTACCTAGCTGATAGCTTTATCTTAACAACAGATTAAAGAGGTAACCAACAATACCTTGGAAGAGTGCATCCCTCCTTTGCCATTAAGGATAATGTCGAGACTTCCTTCACCATGTACTTTAATAACAAAATTGTCGCTGATCCAAACATCTCTCTCCAAGATCACAAAATCCTTGAGTCCGGCTAGAAAGGGGCTCATATTACAAGACGCCCCACTGTCGACAATCCAGGTTCTCGAATCTTGAACGAGCCACTACCCCCTCTCCAACGGAGAAAACCAAAGAATCAATAATTTCAATGTGAACAAAGGCAACAGTAATGGTTGCAGGAAAGGCACCGGTACCCTTATTGGTTGTCCGTAGACGCACTTCCTCCAATAGTGTCATGTGCATGGATTGGTATCTAATGTGTACTGTGGTACACAAGACTAGCTTAGGTAGCCTGGGGAGGCTTAGGGCTAGGCACGCTTGATTCTCAGGTTGAGTGGCAAGGGTACAAACCCGATAGAGGTTCCGCTATTTTTGGCACATTGGGCCTGAGGCTATAAAAGGGGCTCAAAGGTTCAATCTTCGGGGAGCCGAGGGGAGCAAGTTTAGTTCCCTAGTGCTAGGTCTCATCCTAGATCGAGTCGCAGACGCGCGCCTACATCCTAGCGTAGCCCAAGGCCCAACAGCAAATCCAAGGCCTCTAGGCACCACCTCATGGTATGGGACACCAGGCTAGTCAAGATCTGGTTGGGAGTTCGTGCCAGTGGCTCAGCTCGTGGCTCGGAGGGGACATCTCACGATTCGGGATCTTATCCCATAGATGTCATGGTTGGGTGGTAAGCAACCTACTCACATTCCTCATGCTTCAAGTGTTTTTGTGTTTGCTTGCAAGTCATAGGTTTTAGGATTGCTGGGGTTGTGTCAGTTGGTATCAGAGCCAGCTCCTAAGGTATGAAAATCTGTTGTGAGAAAGCGTGAGCATGATTTCCTCTAGCTATGATTCAAATTTGAAATTGCTTGTGATATCCTGCAAGGGCTTGTAGATTTGTCAGTTAAGGGTCATTGCTTGTCTGGATTGGGATAGAAGGGATGTGTGAGAGAGCCCAGGTGAATTCACTGTGAAGCAAGGTGAGTCAAAGGGTCATTGAAAAATCAGGGAGAGAAAGATTTGCAGCTAGGAAATTGGAGCAGAGAGGATCTCATGGCGAGAGGATGGTGAGATGATTGGCTTGGGTAGGGCTGCCAAAGTGAAGCACTACAGAGGTCCATGGGCATCTACCTGGCTGTGTAATAGGGTTAGCATTGATGAAAGAGGGCAGGAGGAGGTGCGCGATAGGAGCTGATTTGATCGGGATTGGGCTGGGCAGGGTTCAAGACTTGGAAGCTTAAAAAAAGCGCAAGGCCTTCCAAGTTAGGCAGATTGCTTCCTTGGAAAGCCTCCCTTTCTAAAAGTCAGGGTTCACCTTGCTTATAACATAGCGGATCCCTTCCCTCCACCAGCCCAACGAATTGCGCACCAAATCCTCTCCTCAGCCACCTTCTCTATCGAATCTCGTCAGCCAGGGCTGGTTTGCTGCAGTTCGTCAGTTCGGATCAGCCACCCCCCCTTTTCACCATCTAGCGTTGCCATTTTTTCCCGTCTCTTATCCTTGTGGCAGTCCCTCATTCGCTGCTCGCTCCTACTCTCGAATCCCGCCATTGCTTCCTCTTACCTAAACTGTTCTCTCCTACGACTTCAGTTTTCAGCGCTCTCTTTGCCACGATCTACTCATCGCTGATTCGACGGAACCCAAGCTTACAGAGGGTGATCAAGATAGGGATTACCAAGGAGGGAAGAACCAGGTCTTTGACGATCTGATTGCCTCGAAAATAGTTCCGCAATTGGCTACACCCAAGCAAATGTTGACCCAATTACCACATGCAATGTCTGTTATTCCACCTACTAATTGTGCTAATTAGCACCTGCTATGCCTGTTAGCACCTGGAGGCTGGAATTCTTGTTAGCATCTACAATGCTTGTTGTTGTAGCTACTAGCTATGTTAATTAGCACATGCACTGCCTGTTAGCACCTGCACTGCCTGTTAGCACCTACACTACCTATTAGCACTTACGATTGGTCATCAGCACCTATGATCGCTAACAAGAAATTGTGATTCCTTTTGATGGCAGGTTGAGCTCTTTTACCGATTTAAACAAAAAAATCCGAGTGCAAGATTCAATTGCGGTCATTTGAATATTAGAAGCCTCTATTTGTGTGCAAGTTGAAGGACCACTACACCTGTTGTTGTGAATACCATGTGCAAATGTCCTTTCTGAAAGATGCATTGTATGCGATGCGCAATAAAAAGTTTGGCATCCATTTGAAATGTAAATGCTAATGCATTGTCTGTACCAGTGATGACACAAGCAACATATGTTCATCTACTCTGCACACTTACAAAGCTGTCACTCATTTGTGGGGGTCATTGATTTGTCCAACACGGAATGATGCAACATTCCATCATGTTAGAATTATTTTCATATTCTAGGCAGTGGCCAAAGTATTGTAATAAGTAGGTTAGGGGCACTTTTCCCTCTATGAGGTTTTTCCCCTAACCACAGTCTAATTCCTAACTACGGTTAGTGGATAAGATAGGGTTTTGTCACTTAGACCAAACCCCTCACTTCTCTTTTGTACTCACTTCATTTCAGTCTGCTATTCAGTACACTTACGTTCAGCTCACTCTCTCTCTTGCTCACTCTTGCTCTCCTTTTGTTCACATTTGGTATCAGAGCGCGTTCTTCCTGCTCTTGCTCCTGCTGCACATTTGCCTCCAGCTCGCGTCCTCCAGCTCCAGCCCATTCCCTACAGTCCGTACAACTGTACGGATTCCGTACTGCCTGCACGTCGATTTCTACACCGCTGCCGCCATCAGTCAGCTACCCATCCGTACAACAATACCGCAGCTCGTACTGTTCTGTTACACCGTACTGTTCCGTACACCCGTGCCAGATCCGTACAGCTACGCCGCACGTGCGTACTGCATCAGCGCCGTACAGCTTTCAGTACCTGTCAACCTGCAACGCCGTACTTACAGCCATACTGATTTCCATACCTTCTACCCGTACATTCGTACGACTTCCATACAGCTGACTGTACTATCCGTACAGTTCGTCCATACTACAGCAGGTTCTTCCAACAAGCCATTCCGTATACAGCCGTACATCTGTATTGTACGGACTGTTGCTGTTCTTCAGATCAGGGTTCTTTACAGGACCATTGCAATTTTGAAGTAGAGATTTGGGACTTTTATGCATTTTTTGGCAGACATTGCAAGCAAATTGCAGAGATTGGCCAAGAAATTGGGGCTTTTGTAGGAGACTTGAAATTTGAGTAGCATTTGCTCAATTTCACCCCAAAATTTGGGGCTTTTGGTTTTGAACTGCAATTTCATGCATTTTGGGGGCTTTCAGTTAATTTGCCCTCTTTTGGACGCAATTTCCCTGAAAAAATTGGGGCTTTTGGCATTCGGATGCAATTTGACAGTTGAAACACCATTTGGGAGATTTGCAAGCAGTTTTGGACTCAGTGTGAGTCAATTTGCAGACTTTTGCCATTTTTTACAGATTTTCTTTGCAGATTTTTGGGCATTTGCAAAGCATTGTGGTGCGTTTCAAGCCTTTGATAGGCCGTGACAGTATTTGTCACTGTGGGCAGATTTTCTTTGGCAGACTCTAGTTGTGCATTTTACATCCCAGGAAGGGATTTTACTTGTTCAGTTTGCTGTGTTTTTGAGTTTATCTGGCAAAAATGGCTCAGAACAACCCCAATGAGGTGTCTGGAGTCCTCACATAGGAGGATAAGTTGGATGGCACCAACTACTCCTTGTGGAGTTTTATGGTTCGCAACATCTTGGTTGGCAGACATCTTTGGGATTATGTCAATCAAGATGGGGCAAGGCCAGATTCTGTGGCTACACCTATCACTCCTACAGCTGGAGGCAGGCGTAGAGGTCAAAATGCAGCACAAGTAATTGGAGCAGCTACTACTCCAGTGGCTCCCACAGCAGAGTAGAAAAGATGGGATTCTAGGGATGCACAAGCTCTATCTATGATTTCTCTTTCTGAGAGAGGTTCATTATTCCTCACATTCGGTCATGCAAGACCTCAAAGGCAGCTTGGGAGATATTAGAGAGTATGTTTGCAGCAAAAAATGATACCAGAGTTTCCTTCCTGAAGAGAGAGCTATCTCATACGCATATGAATGAGGAAGATTCCATGAATACTCACCTCATAAAGCTTCAGGATTTGAGGGAGCAGTTGCTGACTATTGATGAAGTTATTCCAGATTCAGAGATAATTACCACCACTCTGAATTTTCTTCCAAAGTCCTATCTTGGTTTCCACACCTCGCTGAATTTGTCATTGAGGGAGGGGAGCAATCCTCTCTCTTTTCACGAGTTGGTAGGACTTCTATTGCAGGAAGAACAGACACAAAGAAATATGGCAACACGGGCTGGCGAGCATGCCATGTTTTCTAAGTTTAAGCCCAAGGGAAAAGGGCAGCAAAAGCAACATGCCAATCAGCCCGCACATCAGCATAAAGCTGATTCAGGACAGCCCTCTTATAAGGCTAAGGGTGATGCAAATAAGCCTAAAAAGAAGGGCATTTGTCACTCCTGCAAGAAGCCAGGTCATTATATTGGTGAATGCAAGAAGCGCATAGCTAAAGAAAAGAAAAGGGATTCAGGTATGGCAGTGTCAGATGCATCAACTCCTCATGCACATGATAGGGGAGATGTTACAGCCAACTTTGTGGAAGAGCACTATGCCTTTTTGTCTTGCGTTTCAGATTTTTCAGTAGGTAGTTCAGATACTACAGCCACTATTAAGGATGATCCTTATGCTTTCTTGACTTGCAATTATGATCCTTCAAAGGATGCATGCTCTCTCAGTATCAATGAGACACTGAATACTTGGTATGTTGATAGTGGTGCTTCCAAGCACATCACTTCTAAGAAGAGCCAATTTGCATCTCTGCATCCTCCACCTACTAAAAAGAAGGTGACTTGTGCAAATAATTCTTCTTATTCAGTGTGTGGAGTGGGGGACATCATCCTTACATCCACTGATGGCATAGATTTCAGAATTTCAGATGTTCTCTATGTGCCACGTATAAAGCAGAATTTGCTTTCAGTGTCCTCTCTCAATAGAGGAGGATTTCAAGTTATATTCGATGATGATAAGTGTGCAGTCAGAGACAAAGAGAATGACTATGCTTTGATGTTGTCTGGCACTTTGTATCGGGGTCTTTTTCAGCTTGATATATATGAATGTACTACTTTGCAAGAGGCCATGAACTATGCACGCATCTATGATGATACCATGGCCAGTGCAAAGGGAGCCACTACTGCTGACACGAGTGGGAAGAACAAGAGGAAGTTCTTCTAGTCACCAACTAGTATAGGGGAGTCGAAGTCAGTTGACAACGCCCCCAAGAAGAATTTGACTCAGACAAAGAATGGTAGAGCCCGTTTCTTATGCACCCTTAAGTTAAAGAAAGAAGGACGCTGTTTTATTTGTGAGGAGCGGGGCCACACATGAAACGATTGTCCTAAGCGCAAGAACCAGATGCAAGCGCCGGGACCAAAGCTCCATGCAGCCCAAGAAACCACAGCTAGACGAGCTAATCAAGCAACGATGACAAGTATTTCTGTAAATGTTATTTCCTGCCCACTTTCATGTAATTGCACTTTTAATAATTCATTATTTGGCCCCCATGACCTTTTCCGAGCTCATGGCGAAGTGAGGGACCAACGTGTTCACATTCTCTTTAACACAAGCAGCTCTCATAATTTTGTGAACTACAAACTTGTGCAGAAGATGGGCCTGTCCCGACACCTAGCAATCACACCTACAAGGTGAAGCTTCCAATTGGGAAGCAGTGTTGGGATCGCAAGGTCGATGAACTTTCTATCCGAATTCAAGACTACACAGATACTCTTACGTGCTATGTTATGCACTTGGAACATGTGGACTTGTTGATCGGAATAGAGTGGTTTAAAACCCATGACATTCAGATCGGATGGAAAGATCATACTCTCTCTTTTTCGGATAAGGACACCCCAATTTGTATTGATGTGATGATAATCCCTCTTCTCAGGGATCTATTGTATCTGCGATGTAGCTTTGGAATATATTAAACACTTGTGTATCAGTGTGTTTTGATTTTTCTTTCCTCATTTGTTGTTTCAATTGATTACAAAAATGATTTAAGCGCATTTGAAAAAAGCGAATTGAGAACGTTGTTAGATAATTTCCTTGATGTATTCCCTACACAATTGCCGGAAGGTTTACCTCTAGATTGGGGAGTAGATCATCGCATAGATTTAGTCCCTAGGACTCAACCTATTAGTATTCCACCTTATAGAATGAGCCAACTTGAGGAGGACAAGTTAGCTTCATAGCTTCAAGATTATCTAAACATGGGTTATCTGAGGTGAACCTGTCCTTTTAAGAAAGAAGAAGGATGGTTCGTGGTGAATGTGCTTAGATTATAAACGGTTAAATAAAGTGGCAATTAAGAATAAATACCTTCTTCCTCGTTCAAATGACTTGATCGACTGGTTGGCCGAAGCAAAGTATTTCACTAAGATTGATATGCGAACGGGTTACCATCAAATCCGCATCTATGCTAAACACATAGATAGAACCGCTTTTCGTACTAGGTATGGCCACTATGAGTTTCTCATAGTGCCTTTTGGTTTGACCAATGCTCCTGCTAATGATGAACGATTTGTTCCAAGATTATTTGGGCAGATACGTTGTTGTGTTCTTAGATGACATCTTGGTATATAGCCAAAATCTAGAGGATCACATTGGACACCTCTGCATTATCCTAGTTCTTTTAAGATGAGTAAATGTGACTTCTTTATAAAGGAGATCATTTACTTAGGGCATAAGATTTCTTCTAGATCCTATCAAAAAGGTTTTGGAATGACCCACCCCTCAGACAGTGAAACAACTTCGTTCTTTCTTAGGATTTACGGTCTTTCTACGAAAGTTAGTGCGTGATTATTCTCACATCACGGTACCCTTGACCAACGTGTTGAAACTTCGCGGACGCAAGTCTACCCAGCCAATCTCTTGGAAGGACGATAGGACCTTGAAGCAAACTATCAAGGAAGCCCCTGTTCTTGCGTTGCCCGATCCCACCCGGCCTTATGTTTTAGAGGCCGATGCGAGTGACTTTGCGATTGGACAGCTTTATTCCAAGAGGGCAAACCTATAGCTTTTGAAAGTAAAAAGCTAGATGACACTCAATATTGTTAGCCCACACTAGAAAAAGAAATGTATGCGGTAGTGTATGCTCTAAAGGTTTGGAGACACTACTTGTATAGTTCAAATTTTCTTGTATTAACGGATAATCAGTCAATAAAATCCAAGAGCCTAAGTATTGGTTTGGTTCCGAAATAATCCACCAGATACTGTGGTCCATTCAAGATTATTAAAAGAATTGGACCAATTGCATATAAACTAGAATTGCCTCTTGATGTTAAATTACATCCAGTTTTTCATGTCAGTAGACTAAAACAGTTATTGGGTGCGGATGATCAGCCTGTTTCTCCTCAAGAAATAATAGAAGTTACTGATTTGACTTTTATTCCACGTGAACCTAAGAGAGTCCTTGAATTTCGTGAAAGACAGATCCGGAATAGCAAGTGGAAGAATCGTGTCGAGGAGGACGCAACATGGGAGACATTACCTAACCTCCAAAAGACGTTCTCGGGTTTTCTTACGAACTCAAGAGTGAGTTCTTAGAGGAGGGGAAGTATGTCATGTGCATGGATTGGTATCTGATGTGTACTGTGGTACACAAGACTAGCTCAGGTAGCCTGGGGAGGCTTAGGGCTAGTATGTCATGTACATGGATTGGTATCTGATGTGTATTGTGGTACACAAGACTAGCTCAGGTAGCCTGGGGAGGCTTAGGGCTAGGCAAGCTTGATTCTCGAGTTGAGTGGCAAGGGTACGAACCAAATAGAGGTCTCCGCTATTTTTGGCGCATTGGGCCCAAGTCTATAAAAGGGGCCCAAAGGTTCAGCCTTCAAGGAGCCGAGGGGAGCAAGTCTAGTTTCCTATTGCTAGGTCTGATCCTAGATCGAATCGCGGACGCGCACCTGCATCCTACCGTAGCCCAAGGCCCAGCAACCTCTAGGCGCCACCTGGTGGTATGGGACACCAAGCACGACAGGATCTGGTTGGGAGTTCGTGCCAGTGACCCCCGTCGGTCGGGCTCTAACTCTAAACAAGGAGGGGATGTCTCCAAGTGTGATCTGTGTGTCGACCCTCTGTCTGAGCTGTCGGGTCACGAGTTCCAAGTCACGGTCATGTCGAGGCCTCGTCTCGTTGGGATCCATGGGATCTAGCTGAAAGAACTCCGTGATAGAGCTCTGAGAGGGATCAACCGAGGAAGAAGTCTGCTCCTGTCTCCGTGCTCGGAGTATTCTCTCGCGGTGTCTAAGTGCCTCATGAATGAAACCTGCCAAACACCGCTGGTTTGGGTAGGAGAGGAAATGGGCTAAAATCCCATAACTATCTCTGAAGAGGCAGTGGAAACGTCCTCGGATCTCATAGTACACAGGACACCTGAAGATGAAATGCTCCTCTGTCTCAACCTCCTGTATGTCACATAGTGTGCATATGCGCCGCTCCCTGGGTAGTCGCTCTGCTCTGCCGCTCTCGATGCGAAGTCTATGTGAAGAGACCCGGAACTGCCCAAGAGAGATCCACATCGAGTGGGGTAGGTGAATCTGTGTGTATCCTGGTGGGTCAATGAAACCCTCCGCTGTGATATGTAAGAAGTGATCTCTGTAGAAGCTAAGCTTCACTGGGAGTTCACTCGGTTCCAACCAAGTCCGAAAAGTGTGTAGCTGTAGTAGATCCTCACGGATAACCTGGTTGACCTCGTGTGATAAGAGGAGAGAGAACGGAGCATCCATGCTATACTGGAAGGGAGGTAGTCTATCCATGTGGAGCCCCAGTCGCTCAAACCATCTCTCTGTACGTGCATACCAGCACCTCTGATCTCCTTCTGCTGCAAGTGCCATAGAAGAGGATAAAGCTATCAACGTAGCCTGCTACGCCCCAAGGTAT
The DNA here is from genome assembly GCF_047967505.1 of Dipteris shenzhenensis. Taxonomy (NCBI): domain Eukaryota; kingdom Viridiplantae; phylum Streptophyta; class Polypodiopsida; order Gleicheniales; family Dipteridaceae; genus Dipteris; species Dipteris shenzhenensis. The sequence goes on from NC_141597.1 coordinate 11,853,878, forward strand.
AATCCCCATATTCCCAAACTCGGTACAGATATGTAATGACCTGAAATGCAGCATCTAGCTGTAAAGGGGGTGACCCAAACTCAGCCTAAATGATCTGGTGAGGAACGGATGACTTACCACGAATCATCCGTGATAGCATGAGAACCTGTAGCCGCTCCACACGGGCCCACTCTGTATCCGACAAGTCTGGCTCCCAACAAGGACTGCCGTACATCCCCGCTAGGCGAGCCAAGGAGTCAAAAAGCAACCCCTTGGTGTGTGGATCCTGAAAGTGTGAGCGGAAGCACTGCCTCTCTAGCCTGGCCAATGAGGCATACCCTCTACTCAAGCGTGCCTGCATCGCAGATCTCTTAGTGAAGCTCGGTCCGGAGAAGATAACCCCAAGATAAGTGTATGATGAAACTATCTCAACAGATGACCCCGCAAATGTGAACTGCTCCTGACGCATGATGGCTCGAGATGTATTGAAGATCATGACCTTGGTTTTACCCAGGTTGACCTTCAAATCATGAGACTCACAAAAGGACTATAGTGCGTCTAGGTATCTCTGAAGCTCCTCTGCTAAGGAAGACAAGAGAGCCACGTCATCTGCATAGAGCAAAATCTGGATCAGCGTGCCTGCAAGAGAGCAACCTACACCCCCCTGTGTCTGCATCACTGTCTCAAGCTCGTCAATGTAGAGGCCAAACAAGGTAGGCGACAAAGGACACCCTTGTTTGACCCCGATGGTACTCATGATCTCGTCTGTCCACCCGAATCCTACCCGAACTCTGCCAGAAACTCTCTCGTAAAGTGCCATGACAACCCAAATGATCTCCTGGTCATAACCCAAGTCCTGTAGGCGCCGTATGAGGCGGGCTCTCGGGACTGTGTCAAATGCCTTGCGAAAATCCACAGAGCAACAATAAACCCTCTGCTTCCATGATCTCGCCTCCTCGATGATACATCTGAGCGTCAAAATGTGGTCCATGGTTCCATGATCACGCCGGAATCCGGCATGTCCTGCTGCTCTGAGTCCTCGACACTCTACAAGTCTGCTAACCTCGGAGTCAAGTACTGATGCATAAATCTTGGACATGACATGTCCAATCATAATGGTCCTGTAGTTCTCCGGACTCATGGGATCCCCTGCCTTGTGGATGGGTGAGATAGTGTTAATGGTCCAAGTGTGTGTCCCAAACAAACTGCTTCATTAAAAAGCTTTGCTAAGATCAGGGCTAGGAGGTTAATCCCATATGCAATGAACTCAGTACATAGTCCCTCATGATCCTTCGCTCGGCCATTATGAAGCTTCATTACAGCATCCTTTACCCCTCCTCTAGTGAAGAGGGTGCAGGATGTGGGACGAGGCATGTGTGAGAGGCTAGGGACTGGCTGATTTGGGATGTCATAAAGTGTGCGTGCATAATCAAACCAGATCTGGGTGTCAGTGAGTGGCGGAGGGGACCGTCCTTCTAGAAATCTCCGCCAGAAGTCCTTAGAGTTGTTACTAAACAAAATGTTCAGAGAGAAAGAGGTATAAGAAGAAACAGAAGAGGGGAGAGAAGAAGACAAGGCAGAGAGGCTTGAAGAGACCTCTTCCTTCAAGCTCCTTCAGTCAAGCCTTCACACACACCACCTCTCAGATCTAAAAACACCCTTCAAAGTAGATGCCCTTTTCTATTCTCCAAAAACAGCCCGTACCTTCTTATTCTCCTCTTCAAACAGCTCCAAAACGCTGCCCGAAATCCTTCGTAGCTTGCTGGTTCCAAGCCCTCTCCACAGCACAGCCAATCTTTAGCTCTAATACCAAAACTGAACAACAGAGAGAGAGAGAGAGAGAGAGAGAGAGAGAGAGAGCAAACTAATCACAAGACTGCAAACCAGAGAAAACAAGAGAGACTTGCACAAGGATCTCAAGAGAAAACCCCTCCACTAGGGGAGAGGGGCCCTATATATAGATGATACAGGGAGATGTCACCTCTAACACTTCCATCCCTCATTGCCCCCTGCCCATCCTTTGTAACCTCTAGGACTGCTGTTGGGCTTCAGATCGAGGCCTTGCATGCCAAGAAAACTGTTGCATGTGCCTGATTTTAGAGGCAGGTGACTAAAAATGGAGACATGCAGGAAAGTAGTAGATGCCTGCAAGTTTATGGCTGCATGCAGTGTGCATGTGAAACATGCAAGAGTCCTAGTGGGCTGCATGCATGGGCATCTTGTGCATGCAAGCATGCAGAATTCCCAGGGGAAGCCTGCAGTATTCACATGCAAGCATCGTAGTTCTAGACTACAAAGGGACGATTTCAGTTACGAAAGGACACTGGCTGTGGTTGCTTCGATCAGTATTCTGGTCGCCTGAACTAGGCAGACTGAACGTTCCTTTCTAAAAGCTTCAGCCTTATATAAGATATTTTAAAAGTTCCTAAGCTAACTCTAGGTTTAACCTTGGCCTAAAAGCTAAGGCATGCTTTTGACAGCAGCCAACTATATTTAGACAACTAAGTCAAATCATGGACAAGGCTGCAGGCAACTCTTACAGCATTGGGTTTTTTTTTTTTGGGAGGTAACGGTCGGGGGGGGTGGCAGAATCAAAGTCTAATAGCATTGTGGTTACCTTCTGCTGCTGTGATCACCCTCTCTTGTTATAGTATCATGATTACCTTCTGCTGTTGCAAATGCCCTCTGTTGTTGTTAGAAATGTACCAGATAGAGGGTATCCCGCAGCAGAAGACTGATAGAATGTCCCAAGAATTCACACGGAAGTATTTAACTACGGAATCCAAAACTTCTTTCCTCAACAAACATGTGTGTGAGCACACGCGCAAACTAGTAAGTAGACTATGCTCCACAACATACTCGAGAAATCAAATCCCAAGCATACCTCCAGATTACCTGGACCATCAGTATCCATGTGTAGTGCTGTGATGTCCCCCTCTAAGTCACAGCATCCATCTGACACTGAGTCCACAGGTCCTGTCAAAGAAGCCTCCTCTATGTCAGTAATACCAGCCAAGCACCCAGATGGCTCCAAGCACTCAATGCTGTCCTTTACCTTCACAAAGGTTTCTGACTCCTCATCTGACCATCTCTCAATGTCAAACATCCTCACTGTATCACCAGGGTCTGCATACTTTACCTGATGTCACCAAGGAAAGCTCCTCTATGACCTCCACATTAGCTTTTGACTCCTCTAACTCTGAGCTGGCTCCCTTCTTCTGATCAACCTTCTTCTTTCTGCAATCCTTCGCAAATTGTCCTAGCTCATCCCAATAGAAGCACTTCTTTTATTTCTTCCTCTTCTTCTTGTTTTCTTAATCTAAAGAGTCTGCTCCATCATCAGACTTGTCTTAGGCTTGCCATTGCCGAGCTTACCCTTACCATTGCCTTTGCTCCTGTCTTGAGCTATAAGGGCTTTCTCATCGGTTCCATCATATTTCTTCTCCCAATCTTCTTGCTGCAAAAGCAATGGTACCAGCCCTCGAATGTCGCTGGCGCCACCCTCTACCCTGCAATCATAGTAGTCCCAAAACTACCGTAGCTCCTCAGAAGCATGCAAGCAATAGCTTAGCCATCCAGGTCAAACTTGTCCTTTGACCAACTGCAGCCAACTGATCGCTCACCACCTTCATCTTGGTGATGTGATACTGTACCGAATCCCCCTCATCCATGCTCATGCCATAGAGCTCCGTGTCAAGGTCCAAAATCCTCGCTTCGTCGTTGAGCTCGTACATGTCCCTCAAAGTGGTCCAAGCCTCGAAGGGAGCGTCCGTCGTCTGTATGTGAGCAAGTATCACATCTGTTGTAGTGCCCTCAATAATAGCTAATGCCTCCGCATCTCAAATCTGCCAAGCTCCCACTAAAATAACATATGCTAGTACAATCATTGCAGGTGTAGTCGCTATGACTGGAGTCACCGTGGGCTGAGGTATTAACTCTATGCCCATCACAATCTCCCATGACTGCCTCGACACTAAAGGGCTTCGGACTTTCATCTTCCATGATGGGTAATTAGTCCCATCCAACTTGCCTGTGTCCCCAAAATTAGGAATAGCATATCTCTGGGCCCTGACAATGAGCTGAGAAGAAATAGAGTAGGAGTGTCACATACCAGTCTGAACCTCAACCTCCCTCCTCCTTCCAAGGGCACAATCCTTCAGATGTCAAAGTAGATTCCTCCGAGCTCTGAATGAAGGTCGTCCTTCAGCAAGGTCCTTGCCTTGAAGCTCCACTTCCCATGAAGTTCCGATCAAGGCTCTAATACCATGTTACAAATGAACCAAACAGAGGGTATCCCAAAGCAAAAGACTGATAGAGCGTCCCAAGAATTTACGCGGAAGTGTTTCGCTAGGGAATCCAAACCTTCTTTCCTTGTGTGTACTCAACAACCATGTGTGTGTGTGTGTGCGGGCGCGCGCAAGCCAGTAAGTAGAGAATGCTCCACAAGAGATATAGCACCAACCAAAATATATTTCCGTCCGACAAGACACAATACAAAACAAGTCCAAAGTCCAACCATATCGTGGTCCTCTGTCCTTGCCCCAAAAGGTGTCATCCTACTACCTCCGCGGCACTTCTAGATCCCTAAGGCCGCATGCTCCTTGTCACGTTTCTATAGACTTAGTCTCCATGCCGTGATCTCTACACCTTGCTGTCTTGGATGTCAAGCTAGGTGTGCAGCCCTAACCGAAAATAATGTCCATGGCTTCAAAGATGCACGAGTAGTGCTACGTGGAGGCACCAACAAGGTGGTCACAGTAGCGTCTAAAGTCCATGTGGCATGTCACCACCGGATAATAAATCTGATAATGCTAGCAGCGTTGGTGCAATAAGGGAGGCTACAAGGACGACGGCTTGTAAAGAATTTGTAGTGGTAAGAACTGAGATGGTGGCTGGTAAACATTTTGTAGTGGTGAGAACTAGGGCCCTCCCTTTCCCTCCAAGAAAAAAAAGCCGACGACCATGTGTGGTATTCCACATCATCATCACACGCGTACCGCTGTCCAAGTATAAAACGATTGGCTCTAAGTTCCATTAGGGTAGAATGTGAAGTTGAGTGCAGAGACAAGCAAGCTATTGGAGGATCTTACTATGTATAGATGCACAATAGGAAGTTTGATGTACATGACTATCACCATGCCGGATATAAGTAATGCCATGGGATTTGAAACCGGCCTTCGATAAACAAAAGGGCAATGATCTTCTACTCAGTCATAAACTTCATAAATAGCCGCAATGCAAGCTTCAGTCACTTAAATCACTTAGCACAACTTAGAAACAAGCTTCAACAACAACAAAGGTGAGGCTAGAATGCCCCTGCTCAATGAAAATAGTACACAGTGCACCCACTGGCCCCAAATGCCTTGGCACCCCTTACGGTATTTATTTAATGCTTCTGAATGGAAATGCTTTACAACAAGGGTTCAACCTTGCATTGTTCCTCTCTGCAAATCCTCTACTTGTCTTCAAGGCATCTAGTCCCAGTGCACCACTAGAATTCCCACTAGCAAGGCATACTCAGGCATTCACTTCTGATCTGACACAACTTAGAGGCATTCACTCATCCAAACCACTGGCAAACTGAGCTCAAGGCAGCCTCAAGGCTATCACATGCATCCACACTGTCCTTAGGCCTTCCACAGGATCACCCTAGCCTTTGGGTGCTTACTAGAACCTGTTGGAGTCCTGAAAGGACTGCACACAACACGCATGCACTGCAGAAAGCTGCAAAGCAAGAAAGAACAAGGAAAAACCAAACCTGGAACCAACTCCCGCTGTCTGTGGCAGAGGGGCAAGCTTCTTCCTCGCACCTATCCTCTGTCCAAGCTCCCCGCAGGGTGCAGGTGTCTTCCAGCAATCAGGAGAAGAGAGAAATGAAGGTAGAGAGCAGGGGGTGAACAAGAAAGAGCTGTAGAGAAAAGATGGTTCACAGATCTGCCCCGAAATGATTGCCTCGAGATCTGTGCCTGAGTCCTCCTAAGAGAAGGTGCCAAAAGCAACTACGGATTCCGTACAACCGTACGAACGCCCGTACAGTCCGTACGAAAATTTTCCGAAAGTTCAAAAATGAGTTCTGACACTTCCTAGAAGTGTGTACTAGCCTTGGAACAATCAGAACAGTGTTAAAACGGCTGAAAACAGGCTTGAAACAGCTCAAACAGCTCAAAAACTGCACAAGAACAACTGAAAACGTCCTACACCTCTGGAAGAGTGAGGGGAGAGAGATGGAAGGTGGGGGAAGGGCATGCATACACATGCTTGACAAATGGCACCTCCTCCTTGCCATTTGCCCCTTCATTAAAGTCCTAACCCCCATACCAAGGACAACGTTGGTTGTCCTTCGGCCCAACTTTTAGACCCCTCTTTTAAAGCCTTTGCCTTGCCCCTAGTGGTGCACCTAGACTTTGCCCTTAGGAACTTCTAGGAAGTGTGCACTTCCTCTAGCCAATCCCTCACGGCCAAACCATTACAACACTTAACCATGGTTAACCCCAGGTTAAGCATAGGTTGAGTTACGAAGATACTTTACATCACTTTTCACGTCCTCTTTTCACGTCCTCGTGACATACCCGCCTCTTAAAACAGCAAACTACCTAGGTTGTCCTCGTGACATACCCGCCTCTTAAAACAGCAAACTACCTAGGTTGCTGTTGAAAAAGTACAAATAGGTAGAAATAGCCCATACCAGAATATACATCATCTGTAAGATACAACCTACAATGATAATATGGGCTAGGAGAGCTCGAGAGTCCATCCATACATCAATGCATCCTCTATGTCGAGTGTCGCGAACACCCATCATGGAGACCTCACGACAGAAATACTGTCAGCAAGCAGTAGCTCGGGTGAGACAATCGGTGTCACCAAGCGATCTCTAGATATATGAGCAGTCTGAATCAAGGAAGGGGAGGTGCTACCCTCCTCTTGAGCACCACGCAATGCTCCAGATCTCTGCTCTGCTGAACCTGTAGGAGCCTGTACTGTAGTTGGCGCAAGCTGAAACGCGTCGAGGTAGAGCTGCAAAATCTGAGGTGAGTCTGCCAGGTCACCCTCCTCCATCCACCTCGCATCCAGTGCAGGATAATTCCCGAACTTCACCAGATAGCGACGGGAAACTCTACCTTTTACTTTTCTTTCCATATGTGCCAAAATCTGTTCCGGAACCAAGATTTCATCCAACTCTTCCACCTCGGGCTGATCCTCATGCAACAAGTCAACAGACACATCACCCTGGAAAGGCTTCAATAAACTCACATGAAAGGCATTGTGTATGGTCCAAGTGGCAGGTAGCTTCAGCTTGTAAGCTACGTCATTAATGCGTTCAAAAATTTGAAAAGGACCATAATACCGCATCTTCAGCTTTGTGTACACTTTCGTCTTGCCTTTCATCTTCCTGAGTCGTGCTTTTTGAAAACGCAGCAGCACCCAAAAGATAATGCTTCCAGGTCGAAAGAGCATGTATGACAGCCAACATCTCTTTCTCATAGATGCCGAAATTCATTTCAGCATCGTGGAGCACTCTACTCTCGTATGCCACGACTCTTCCATCCTGCATAAGTACCCCTCCTACGCTGTTTCCACATGCATCTGCTTGGACAGCGAACGGTTTGCGAAGATCTGGCAAAATAATCACCGGATCTTAGCAGAGTCGCTCCTTTGCTAGGTCAAAAGCTGCAATTTCTTTGGGACCCCATCTGAAAGTGACCCTTTTCTTCTGTAAGGCATGTAAAGGAGATGCAATCTCTGCAAAATACCGAATGAACCTCTTGTAGTACGAGCACAAGCCCAGAAAGCTACGTACTTCATGGATGTTCTTCAGGTATGGCCAATTCCTGATGGCCTCTACCTTGGCAGGGTCCATCCTAACTCCATCCTTGGAAACAATGTGCCCGAGAAAATGGATCTCATGCATGAAGAATTCACTTTTCTTGGCATTGACAAGCAGCTTATGCTTCCGTAGCTCCTCGAGAACAATTGCCAAGTGCTTCCTATGTTCAGCCTCATCCTGAGAGAACACAATGATCAATCATCGAAGAAAGTGCCAACAAAGATTCGGTGCTCTCTAAAAATCATGTCCATCATTCTGTTGAAAGTGGTAGGTGCATTAGTTAACCCAAATGGCATGACAAGAAACGCGTACAGAGCAAATGTGGTACGAAATGCTGTTTTGTGAACATCCTCTGGCTGAATTCTGATCTAGTGATAACCACTCTTCAGATCAATGCGGCTGAACATTCCAGACCCCTGTAACCTATCCAAAATATCATCTATTCGAGGTATAGGGAATCTGTTCTTAATGGTAATCTTATTGAGGGCTCTATAGTCAATGCACATCCGCCAGGATCCATCCTTCTTCTGGACCAAGAGCACGGGTGAGCAGTACGGTGAAGAGCTGGGCTGAATCAGCCCCTTCTCCAGCAGGTCCTTGACCTGGTTCATAATTTCCTCTTGCTGGGCTGCACTGACCCTGTAAGGAGGTCGGTTAGGAGGACTGCTACCAGGGATTATATCTATCGTGTGGTCTTCTGGTCTTTCAAGGGGCAACTCCAGTGGAAGTGAGTCAGAAAAACAGTCCCTAAACTGAAAAATAAAATCTGTCCGCTGTTTTTCCAGCTTAGAAAAATGAGACTCTTCTTCTACTGACTTCTTTTCAGATGCAAACACTAAGTACGCTGAAAGATGCTTTTTCATTACGTTGCCAATGGCAAAAGCAGATACAACAAGGATGGATCCTCCCTTCAATTTTGCATCCAGAACGTGGGTCTTGCCACGGTGAGTGATTGTGATTGTTTTATTCAACAGCCCCAACACGAAAGTGCCAAGGTATCCCCAGTAACACATCACAACCATTCAACGGCATAATATAGAACTCTTCTGTGTCCACGTAGCTCTGAATATGCATCCGCAGCTTGCCTATCACCGGAGTAACTGACTGGCTGAGTCCCGGACATGCCATATCTGCATCACACAAAGGACCCATCTCTTCTGCCCTTATTCCTAACTTTCCAGCCAGCTCTGGAGAGATGAAATTGGCCTTGGCTCCCGGATCGAAAAACATCAGAGCTGCCTGGTCTCTTATCTTGCCCCATGCCCGGCATAACGCTGTAGCATCTGTATTCTGAACAGCCCCAATCAAGTTTGGCAAAAGACCAGTAGTGGGCTTGGGCTTTTTATTCTTCTGATCAGTCCTCTTTTCCTCATGACTGGCGTGCACCTCGAGGCAGCTCCCGTACCGAGCAGGTTTCTCAACATTTCGGAGCTGCCTCGAGCTGTGTGCCAGCATTTTGGAGCTGCCTCGATCTGTGTGCCAGAGTTTGGAGCCATTTGAAGCTGCTGAATTGATCCGAAGACTTCTCTTTGAGACCTTCCCTCCTCATTTGGCATCCCTTTGCCTCGGGCTGCAAGCTTCTCTCCATTGGATCTCTTTCACTCCATTTCTACGTGCTCTCCTCCTCGTGGGAGCACTTCTTTTGCTGTAATTCTCATTTCCAGCCCTCATTTGCTCGCTTCAATTTTGCATCCAGAACGTGGGTCTTGCCACGGTGAGTGATTGTGATTGTTTTATTCAACAGCCCCAACACGAAAGTGCCAAGGTATCCCCAGTAACACATCACAACCATCAACGGCATAATATAGAACTCTTCTGTGTCCACGTAGCTCTGAATATGCATCCGCAGCTTGCCTATCACCGGAGTAACTGACTGGCTGAGTCCCGGACATGCCATATCTGCATCACACAAAGGACCCATCTCTTCTGCCCTTATTCCTAACTTTCCAGCCAGCTCTGGAGAGATGAAATTGGCCTTGGCTCCCGGATCGAAAAACATCAGAGCTGCCTGGTCTCTTATCTTGCCCCATGCCCGGCATAACGCTGTAGCATCTGTATTCTGAACAGCCCCAATCAAGTTTGGCAAAAGACCAGTAGTGGGCTTGGGCTTTTTATTCTTCTGATCAGTCCTCTTTTCCTCCTTGTGCTCGGTACGGGAGCTGCCTCGAGGTGCACGCCAGTCATTTTTCAGGTTTCTCAACATTTCGGAGCTGCCTCGAGCTGTGTGCCAGCATTTTGGAGCTGCCTCGATCTGTGTGCCAGAGTTTGGAGCCATTTGAAGCTGCTGAATTGATCCGAAGACTTCTCTTTGAGACCTTCCCTCCTCATTTGGCATCCCTTTGCCTCGGGCTGCAAGCTTCTCTCCATTGGATCTCTTTCACTCCATTTCTACGTGCTCTCCTCCTCGTGGGAGCACTTCTTTTGCTGTAATTCTCATTTCCAGCCCTCATTTGCTCGCTTTCAGAGCTTGTCACTACTGTTCATCATTGGGTAAGCCGTTGTTGCATTGGCTTTTTCCAATTTCTGCTCCATTTGCATTTTGGAAAGGCCTCGTCTTGCCTTGGAAGACCTCGTGTTGCCTTTGGGGATCTTTCTTGCAACAGGTACACCTTGGGACAGCAGAGTCTTATGCAAACATAAGCTTTGAAGCTTGGGCAGTTTTTTTGGCACTTGATTCTAAGAGGTTGCCTTTCTCTCATTTGCTTTGCCAATTGGTGCATTTGCCTTGTATTTCAGTAACATGTTTGGTGGCAAAGATGATTTGTTTGGGCTGATTGGGGTCGATGACAAGCTTGATGGCACCAATTACCCCATGCGGTCATACATGATGGGGCATGTTTTGGTTGCCAAGAATCTATGGCATATTGTTTCAGGTTCTGAGGCCAGGCCTACACGCACTGTTACTCGTGCTACACCTGCAGCCTCTGCTTCTTCAAGTGATGGTTCTACTGCTACAGCCAGGACTCCTGCACCTCCTGCTCCAGGTGCTTTGCCTCCTTCACAGGGGCAAATTCAGTAGGATGGTCATGATGCCAAAGCACATGCCTTGATTGCTCTTTCAATGAAACGGGTTATTATCCCTCATATTCGATCTTGCAAGACAGCTAAGCAAGCATGGGATCACCTTGCATCTTTGTATCACGTGCGGAGTGAGGCAAGGGTTGCCTATCTCCACAGGTAGTTGAAAGATTTAAAGCTTGATGAGGGTGGTAACATGGATGCCTATCTCACTAATGTGAAGGATTTAAAAGAGCAGTTGGCCAACATTGATGAGATTATGCCTGATTTCCAGCTGGTTTCTAATACCCTTGATGGGTTGCCTGATTCAAATCATTTCTCATTTGACCAGCTTGTTGCTCTTCTTCTTCAGGAGGAGCAAAGTCGTGTGAATCGCAATGCTACTGTGGCTAGTGATCAAGCATCTGTTGCGCATCATAAACACAAAGGTAAAGGCAAGGTTTCAGCTAGAAAGCCCTCTCATTCCCATGGTGCCTCTTCTTCAGGGGATAACAAAAAGAAAAAGAGATGTAACTATTCCAGGAAACCTGGGCATGATATTTTTGAATGCAGGAAGTGCATAGCATCTGAAAAGAAAAAGAGAGTCTGGTCTTGCAGTATCTGGTTCTTCTAGTGCAGAAGATCGACATGAGTCCGCTAATTTCGCACAAGACCACCATTGGGCTTTCTTGGTTACATGTCAGTATAATCCCGATGTTCATGATGCTTGTATGGCAATTTCATATATTCATGATGCCTGGTTCTTTGATAGTGGTGCTAGCAAGCACATCACTTCCTACAAGAAGTTATTCAACTCATTGGAGCTTACATCTAGGGAGGCAGTGTCACATGTGCCAATAATGCATCATATACCGTGAAAGGTAAAAAGGCAGGTTGCTCTTACTTCTGTCTCTAGTGGTATTGTCACTCTAGAGCATGTGCTTTATGTTCCAGGCATTCGTAAGAACCTCATTTCTATTTCAGCAATCGCTACATGTGGCTTTCAGGTTATTTTTGATGGTGTGAGGTGTGCAGTGTATGATATTACACATGCCTCTACCATGGTTTTGACTAGCACATTGTCTAGCGGTCTTTACAAACTTGATGCTTATGACATATGTTCAGATGATGATGCTGCACTTGCCGATGCACATGCCTTTGCTATTGTTTCTACCATGGCATATACTCATTTGTGGCATGAGAGGTTTGGACACCTCAATTTTGGAGCCCTGGTGACGTTATATAAGGAAGATATGGTTGTGGATCTTCCCAAAATGCATATGCCTACCAAACATGTTTGTGAACCATGCTTACTTGGTAAGATGCACCGTGCTGCATTTCCCAAGGATGGGAGAGTTGGTGCTTCACATAAGCTTTATCTAGTTCATAGTGATGTTTGTGGACCCATGAGGGTTGCAGCTCTTGGGGGGTTCTACTATTTTGTTACTTTTATTGATGATTTCACCAGGTACACTTGGATTTTCACATTGAAATCGAAGTCTGATGTTTCTTCATGCTTCAAGCACTTTATTGCCTTGACTGAGAATGAGAGTGGGCTGCACATTGCTCACATTAATACAAACAGGGGAGTGAATACATGTCAAAGGAGTTTGCTGTTTTTTTGGCTTCCCGTGGCATTAATCATCGATGCACGGTGCCTTATACTCCTCAACAGAATCATGTGGCTGAGCTGAAGAATAGATCAACAATGGAAATGGCCAAATGCATGTTGAAAGGCAAACATTTGCCTAATAAGTTGTGGTTGGATGCGGTCATGTGTGCAAATTACATCTTGAATAGATATCCTACAAAGGCATTGCACACTATCACACCTTATGAGGCTTGGATGGGTCGTAAGCCTCGCATTTCCCACATGAGGACTTTAGGATGCTTAGCTCATGCTCATGTGCCTTCACAGAGACACACTAAGTTGGATGATAAAGCTATTAAATGCATTTTTCTTGGGTAAAATTTTGCTCCACAACCAGAAAGCACAGGATCACAAAGGCCTTTGGACAGAGCACTTCGCACATGGGCAGGAGGTCCTAGCACCGATCCTTGCACATATGTTTAACCTTGCAGCTTGTCACGGCTTCCCACCACAATGGAGCACCACTACTATTGTACCGATACACAAAGCAGGAGACCTCATGGACACTGGGAACTATCGCACCCTCATGATTGGCCACACACTAGCCAAGATCTATGGATTTGTACTAGAGAGAGAGATCAGCAGTCATACAGAGGCACAGGGGCAGCGAGCACTAGGACAGGCAAGATTCAGGAGGCAACACTCTACTCTAGACCACATTTTCACTCTGAGGGCTATCATTGAGGAGGCGAGGTCCAGACATCAGAGAGTCTACACACACTTCGTAGACTTTCGAAAGGCATTCGACACTGTTCCACGATCCCGCATGATCAAGAGACTATAGGAGATGCAAATCCCAGAGATGCTGATTTGGGGTGAGATGAGCTTATATGAGTCAGTCAGAGGCAGGGTCCGTGCCCCAGGCGGTCTATTGGATTGGGTCGAGAGCACCATTGGGGTGAAGCAAGGCTGCCCTCTCTCACTGACTCTCTTTGGACTCTACATTGATGAGATCACATCTTTCATAGATCGCCTAGGTGGCGAGGGCTCATTACTAGGGGATCTCCTCATACATATATTGTTATATGCTAATGATATAGTTCTTATATCCTCTTCAACGGAGGGGCTGCAAAGAGATCTATAGGCTTTAGAGGTGTTTTGCAGAGAGAGAGATCTGACGGTCAACCTTGGGAAAACTAAGGTTATGATCTTCAACACCTCACGAGCAGTGACTCGCCGACTTAGTTTCACCTATCGTGGTGAGCCAGTGGAGATAGTGCAGTCATACACATATTTGGGAGCAATCTTAACAGGACCCATCTTCACGATGAAACATGCAGCCCAGGCACGGCTCACACGAGGGCGTAGTGCTTTGGCTAGACTAAAGTGGCAGTGTTTCCAAGCGCACTTCCAGGATCCACCGACGAAGGGCTGGCTTTTCAAGACACTAGTATGGACGACTGTCATGTATGCAGCACCTTTCTAGGGGTGCGATCTTCCAAGGACAGACTGGAGGAGCTTCGAGCGGCTACAAGTGATGATGGGATCCAGGATGATCCGATGTAAGCCCTCAGTTCCACATGAGATAGTACAGGCAAAGTTCGCCATGACACCTCTCCAAGTTGATGCCATCTTTCAAACAGTGACTTTCATCCACAAAAAGTGGAACTTACCCCATTGGAGACTTCCGAGGTTGGCCCTAGAGTCATCCAGACGACTCGCAGAGAGCAGGGCAGACACATGGTATGCACGCATATCTACATGGCTTGCCAAGCACGGTATCCAGATGGACCTTTTAGTACAGCATGGATGCACCTCCTGAGTCGATCCCGCCAGATGAGATCAACCGAATCATTTGGTTAGACCTCCTCCACCTTCACACATCCCAGACTTTGGGGGGGGGGGGGGGACTCCCACCAAGACCCAATTTTATCGCGACCACTTCCTGAGAGTATCATAGGAGGGATTCATTATCAGACCCCAATATCTCAAGATAGAGGAGTCTCCCACGCACTGAGGATTGCCATTGGTCAAATGTGGGTTTCGTCCCATCAACTAAGGATCAAGGCAAGGAGAGCAACGGGTCTACACGCTATGTATGCTGGGGGCGGTTGAGACAGAGAAGCATTTTCTTTGTGTTTGCCTAGCCTGCTACGAGATTCCGGGACACTACCACTGTCTCTACCTAGAGGGGAGTGGCTTCGATCCTTTATCACGACTGATCCATTTCCATGACCAGGTCTGTATCGGACTTTATCTGATGGAGATACGGCGACACAGGGAGACACTTCTACGACAGATCAGAGAGCAACAAGGGATGGTCACACCACTACAGGACATAGAGGGTGACCGGGCACAGCGACACGTCACAGACTTCTATACATTTGAGTCAGCCCTCGGACACAATGGAGTGGAGGAGGAGCTAGCCGATACGAGAGCAGTCTAGATGAGCAGCCGGCACAGTACCACCGAGAGAGGGGCGCAAAGGCCACATGTGCGACAGAGAGCCCCCAGGGTACACTCTATTGAGGTCCGACCTATCACAACTTTCCTCAAGGGAGACCGACAGAGACAAGGGGTCACTCTAGACATAGCCCAGAGAGTCCAGAGAACAAGGAGACCGCGTCCCCCACCGCAGCGCGAGACAGCTCGACAGACGCAGATACGAGACATCTTTGCAGCCCACCAGAGAGCCATCACTGTACCAGGCTTCGGTTTCGTCCTAGCGCCTAGATAGATTGATTGATATGGCCCACTCTGCAGTTGTAGTTGACTTTTTTTCTATGATTATGATTCTGTTAGCATAGATTAGTACTCAGCAAGGGTCCTAGCGTACCCTTTGCTTCAGCCCACTAAGGCTTGTATGAGTTCGCTTTTCTGTGTACTTTGTTCCATAGGCCCGTGAGGCCTCCCGTGGACGTTAATCTCTCTCTCTCTCTCTCTCTCTCTTCGGAGACGTTGGGCATTAGGTAAATCTGACAATGTCAGATTTACCCATGCCCTTGGTGTGTCCAACTCACCAATATCTTTGAACTCAAGAATTCAAAAAGTAGTGCTTCAATTAAAAGTGTTTTTGAAGTGACAAGCATTAGAAGACAGGGAATAGCGATAGGGAAGAGTTACGATTACTTACTCACAAAGCAAGTTAAAAACCTAGCCTTTGTGGCTAGTTTCTCCACGCAGCGGATTATAGTAGATGGTTAAGTGTCCACAAGATAGAACTCACAAAATACCAAACTCCAGAGAGAGAGACAATGGTAGAGTAGTGCACAAAATGCCTCAGAATACAAACAAGCTTTCACCAGAGATCCCCAAAAACCTGCAGAAATCCATGCCCTGGATGCTTTGTGGTAAGCACAAGCTTTGCTCCTTCTTCAGACCTTGCACTCTTATGGTTGTGTGCTCCTCAGTGAGCTTCATTGACCTCGTGTAGTGCAGCTTCCTTGGACAGCGCCTTCCTCCAGACTTCTGCTCCCCTACTGGCTAAAGGTGTATGCACCATGAACTGCTCCCAAAGGTAAGGGCTGCTTCCAGTCTGAACTCGTGATCCTCCACTGTCTCTTCTTGCTGCACTCTCTGGACCACCTCCTGTGGATGTGAACCTCCTCGCTGCACTTCTGGACAGCCTGTTGTGAGGCCCAACACCTGGAATGAATGGATACAATGACTTCCAAGGCTGAGGGCTATTTATAGAGGGTTTTAGACCCTCCAGACTGGCTGACCCAGTCTGTAGGTCAGCATCCAGCCACAGACTGGGCCCACCCAGTCTGTTGCTGATCCAACTGGCCTGTGCCTATAAAGGGCCTTGTTTTCTGCCCTATAATTGCTGCCTGGCTGCTGTGTGCCAGCCTGTCGGCTGCGAGGTTATAGCCTGCTTTGACCAGCAGAACACCTCCAAGTTGCTCCCATTGTCACGATGGGAGCCCTCAATCTCCCAAAGACAAACATTCTCCCTGAGAAATGTGTTGAGATCAATTCCCGATACCAACATATTATTCACCTCAACATCCAGCTCCTTGTAATTCAAGAACCAAGCCGGTACCGGTACATAGGTACAACCACAGCACCATCCTCCAATGGCACCATCATATGTCGTCACGAACATGCCTGGCACACCATCCAACTCGGGTACAATCTTTGGGTACTCCCAGTTGTCCCCCTCTGAATTCAGGAACTAACCGGACCTAAAAAGCACCAAGCCCCATGGGTCTGTTTCAACCCAATATGCAAGCTGAATGAACCACAACATATATCTAGAAACCCAAAATTACTGCAAGATGTCTCCAGACATGAGCTCTAAGTAAGCTCCTCTGAAGTTCTAGCCCTGATCACACAAAGGTACTGCAATACTCCTGTCCGTACATGCTTCTAGTCCTCCTTGAGAAGTCTTCATCATCAGTATCACATATAAGTACCAGCTCCGTAAAGCTACCCATACCAACTAGGTCCACAAACCAATAGCAAGCTCCAATTGCTTCTATAAAGAAAGCTCCTCCTGTACATATGTGAAAGGTTTTCACTGTCCAACCAAACAAGCATTGAGTGCAAGTATACTATTGTAATCATTACATAAATACAAAGAGATTGCATACCCAAGGCTTTGTTGCTTGCTATCAAAACAAGCCAAGTACCGCAATGAAGTACTCCCTTAGACAACCTGTGAATTCTGGAGCCCATACTCCCGTCAGTGCAAGTCACTGGCCCAACATCCATCTTGAAGTGGTCTTCTTCTCCCTTATCCTCTATGACAGATACAGCCTTATCCTCAGCATCCTCTGAGCAACATACACTGTCCTCCTCGTCTGTCAATTGCTCTATACTGGACATGAGCACTGTCACACTTGGATCTATGCATCCTGTCAAGCTGCTGCATGGTGTAGCCAACAAGAGCAACTCATCTTGAACAACATAAGCTGAATCTTTTTTTGGTTCATCTCCCTTGGACTTTTCTTCATGCATCTTCTTTTGATTAGCCTTTTTCTTCTGGCAATCTCTTGCCATATGTCCAGGCATATAATAGCAGCACTTTTTCTTCATCTTCCTCTTCTTATTGTCTCTGTCAGAAGGGTTTCCATCCTCGGAAGTGTCCTTTTTCTTATTCAGCGTGCCGTTCTCTGGCTTCCCTTCCCTCTACCTTTAGTAGTGACGTTGAACGCTTTCTTGCTACTATCGGGAGGTCTGGCGAGGGCTGGTGAGGAATGTCGTAGAGTGTGTGTGCATAGGTGTGCTAAATGATCAAAGTTCAGTGATAGGGGATGTGAAACCTCCGCTCAAGAAACGTCCACCAAAAATCCTTGGAGTTATTACTAAACAGAATGTTCAATAGTTCTTCCTCATTCCGACAAATAAGGTCTCTCTTCTCCTGACGTACGAAGTTACGATATTCTTGTGTAGTGTTCGTCGCCCTCAAAAGATTATGCTTAACCTCGAATCTTAGCTGACGGCACAAGGCCTTACACTCATCATCGTACCAGCTCTTGCAAAAGACCGATACAACGGGAGTTGTATGCGGGAAAGACGGGATGGCAGCATCATGCAAGGAACAAGTAATAAGTGTGACTAAGTTCTCTCGAAGTGGAATATCGTCAAGGTCCTCAAGCATATGAGAGAGGCGGGCGGCATAGGCAGGGGCTAGTATATGGCCAAAATGAATCTCCCAGAAAGTAGTGTAAGTGGGAGGTGAGGTGCTGATCGGCTCCAAGGGGTAGCTAGGGAATGAAGAAGCCTGTGATGTAAGAGGTGAAGGCAAGGGATCCCATGATTTAGTCAACTACGTTGATCCCTCCTCCATAGGGGAAACAAAATAGCCCACCAAAGGATGGCCATCTCTAGACCATTGAATATGATCAAATCATGCATCCTCCCCATATCAATAAAGGCGTGCCCATATGAGATGATCCATGGATATTCGTGAGAAACCTGCGTCATCATGTATATCGATGTCAGGCAACATAATCAACTCATGCTAAAAATCAAAGATGGGTATCTGGTAGCCAACGGTCCTGGCGTTGAAGTCTCCAAGAAGGAGAACCTCCCCATGACTAGAAAAATCCATGATAACCTAGTATAAGATAGTGTAAGGAGATGTCTCTTCATCCTCCTGCACCTCCCTAGCAAAATGCGATGTCTCTAGAGGAAAGTAGCAAATTGCAATAAAAATATATAAAGAGGAGGTACTCATGATCAAGATCCAAATGAATCTAGGGTGTAGGTCGCGTCTCTCCAAGGTGATCATCCCTTGTGTGAGATTATCTATGTAGAACTGCTACTTTACCGTTTCCACGTACTGGACACCCCCTAGTCTCATCTCGATATGTGTATCCATAGACTGGTGGTATTGGGCGCTCTGGGCTCTGATGAGTCTCTGTATAGAAAATAATATCTCGTCCTCTGTATGATTCTGAGAAATTCCTTGATTCTCCATTATAGTTCCAAATGGTGCACGCTAAGGTCTCAGTCTTGTGGGTCTCATAGATCCCGCATCCCTATGCGAGTGTGGCAATGGGCCCCGCCTAGGTCCAGGCTATAGTGGAATGCTGCGTCAAGCTATAGTGGAGGTGTCTCAAACTCAGCCAAAACGATCTGATATGGAATTCACATCCATGATAACAAGAAAACATACAGCCTCTCCACTCGGGCCCAATCTGTCTCTATTAGGTCAAGCCCCCAACAAGGACTGCCATAAATGACCGCAAGGTGGACCAAGAAGTCAAAAAGAAGACACTTAATCCAGGCATCCTGAAGATGAGAGTGAAAGCACTGTCGCTCAAGTCTAGCAAGTGTGGCATGTCCCTTGCTCAATCGGGCCTACATCGCTAGTCGCATCGTGAAAATCAAGCCGAAGAAAAGAACCCCAAGAATGTGTAGGATGCAAAGACCTCCACTGACAATTTGTCCAATGTAGATTGCTCTCCATGCATGCCTACTCAATATGCGTTGAAGAACATGTAGGCCATCTTCTCTCAGTCGTATTGATACCCTCTAGGCCCTGGTATGTGCCATGTAGCTTTAGTTATTGGCACTTAGGTCACCTAGTACTTTTAGTGTCTTATGACACCTAGTACTCGTGGTATCACTAGGACACTAGGTCCTAGGGTTCTCTTTTATTGTACCTTGTACTTTCATTTTCATTGTTGTTGATGTGACGGCTTCCACTTCTTGCTCCACTCTTTTTGCATCCTTTTGCTTCCGTGAGCCTACACTGGTATCAGAGCAGGTTATCCTGCTTGTGAGCTTGACTCTCTCCATTCCAAGCCTGGGAGATCTAGTCTGTACAGCTCTCGCCACTACACCGTTCATCCAACGCCGCTCCAGCCCGTACAACCTGCCCCGTACAGCTGCTCGTGAACAAGTTCGTACAGCCATTGTGGGCTGTTCCATTCGTCTGTACCAGGCCCAGCTACCCTGTACTACAGTTCCTGCGTCGTACTACAGCCCAGCTCACTGTCCGTACTTGTACGTAGAACGCAGAGTCACCAGACCATACAACGATCTGCACACCCTTCCATACCAGCCAGCCGCCAGCCGTACACCGTACGAAATACTGTACTGAACATTTTCGTACAAGTCGTCATCCAACTGCAAGTGCACACAAGTAGTCGTACAACGTCTGTACGCTGTACGGATTTCGAAATTGCAGCATGTCCGTACACTGCAAATGTCCGTACATAACTACTCCGACGGACGATGGGCACACGTCCGTACAACGCGCGCAAGTCAAGTCCGTACTGTACGGACTGTTTCGTGCATTTTTTTTTGTTCTTTACACGCTCATTGCAATTTTGGAGCGGAGATTTGGGACTTTTTCCAGCACGCGGCCATTTTGCGGATAAATCTACAGATTTGGGTTTTTTCTTCAATTTGCCCCAATTTCTCCCCCAAATTTGGGGCTTTTGCATTTGGGCTATGATTTTGCAGGAGAAAAGGTATTTGGCAGATTTGCAGGACATTGCAGGTAGATTGCAGATTTGCAGACAATTTGGGGCTTTTCCTAAATTTGCCCTATTTTTGGCTCAGTTTTGCTCTACAAATAGGGGCTTTTGGATCTATTGCAGGCAGATTGCACGATACTTTCTGATTTGCAGTGAAATTGGCAAGAAATTGCAGGCCATTTGATCACATTTGCAAATTACAGCTTAATTTTGGGCTTTTCCAGATTTTGACAACAAGTCCTTTTTTTTTTGCAATTGCAAGCCTTGAGGCCATCTTTTGGGTCACTTTGTCAGTGCATTTTTGACTTGTCCTATTTGCAATGGCTGGCAACAATCTAGATTTATTTGGCATTCTTCGTGAAGATAATAATTTGGATGGCACCAACTATCTGATGTGGTCTTATCTCATGAAACATATTCTTGTTGCAAGAAATTTTTGGAACATTGTTTTTGGGATTGATCTGAGGCCAGCCAATGCTGCAGTGGCTGCCCCTAATGCTGGTCCCTCTGCAAGGGGGACTCCTCCTGATGCTTTATCCTCTAGCACCCCTGTTGCTGCTCCTCCAACTCAGGGACAAACAAGATGGGATGCAAGAGATGCAAATGCACATTCATGTATTGCTTTATCATGCAAGAGAATCATTATTCCACACATCCGGTCATGCAAGACAGCAAAGGATGCTTGGGACAAATTGGCTTCTCTTTATCAGATTCGCAATGAGGCACATGTTGCATATTTCAGAAGGCAGTTGCAAGAAGTCAACATGAATGAAGGTGACTCTATGGATACATACTTGACAAAGGTCAAGGACCTCATGGAACAACTTGCCAATATTGATGAGGTGGTGCCAAATTCTCAGCTTGTCAGTACCGCATTGAATGGGCTGCCAGATACATATCAAGGGTTTGCTACAACCCTTCGACTAGTGGCCATGGGTAATCCAGACCACTACTCCTTTGATCAGTTAGTCACTTTGCTTTTGCAAGAAGAGCAAAGTCGTGCTAATAGGCAAGCTACTATTCCTGATCATGCATTTGCTTCACAGCAAAAAGAAAAAGGCAAGGCTTCCAAGCCTATGGGCAAGCCTAAATATGCGCCTAACAATGGCAATTCCTCCAATGTATCTCAAAATACAGCAGATAAGTCAAAGAAGATGCAACTATTGTCGCAAGCCAAGGCATGAAATTTCAGAATGCAAGAGGTGCATTGCTTCGGAGAAGAAGAAAGCAGGATTGACAGTATGACTCACATGCAATTGAATCCCATGAGCCAGCCGATGCCTCAGATGCACATGCTCTCCAAGATGATTGGGCATGGGCTGTCCATTGCTCTTTTGATCCCTCCAAAGTTGATGCATTCTTTTCTGCTAATGATGCTCAGTCTTGGTATTTTGATAGTGGTGCTTCCACGCACGTAACCTCTTGCAAACAGTTGTTTCATTCCTTGGCTAATGCTCCTCGAGGGGGGACTGTCACATGTGCTAATAATGCTTCCTATGCTGTAAAAGGAATTGGAGATGTGCAGCTCACATCCATTTCAAGCCATCCTGTCACTTTCACAAATGTTCTTTTTGTGCCTGGAATTGAAGTCAACTTGATTTCAATTTCAGCAATTGCCACTTCAGGATTCAGAGTGATATTTGATGGATATAGATGCTTAGTATATGATCTTCGTGATGACAATGCCATAGTTCTCACTGGCACTTTGCAAAAGGGGCTTTATCACCTTGATCATCACTCAGCTGCCTTTTCTATTGAAGCATTTGCTATTTCAGATTCACAGCTCGCTGAAACTCATCTTTGGCATGAGAGAATGGGTCATCTCAATTATAGAGCTCTTGCCAAGTTACATTCACAAGGCATGGCAAATGATGTACCTCAAACTCACACAGTTTCCAAACATGTGTGTGAGGGCTATCTTTTGGGTAAGATGCATCGGTTTCCTTTTCGAAAGGATTGTCCAAAATTCTCACAAAGGAAATTGTAGCTAGTGCACACTGATGTCTGTGGCCCGATGAGGACCAATGCCATTGGAGGGTACAAATATTTCATGACTCTAATTGATGACTTCACAAGATATCGCTGGGTATATGCTTTAAAAGCCAAATCTGAAGTGTTCTCATGCTTTCAGAGGTGGCTGAATATGGTTGAGAATGAATCAGAATGCAAGCTTGTCACCCTCAACACAGATAGGGGGGGAGAGTATATGTCAAAGGATTTTGATGCATTTTTGTCTTCACGGGGCATTGTTCACTCATGCACTACTCCTTACACTCCTCAACATAATCCTATTCCTGAAAGGAAGAACAGGTCCACTATGGAGATGGCCAGATGCATGCTTAAGGCCAAGTCCTTGCCCAATAAATTTTGGCTTGATGCAATGATGTGTGCCAACTATGTGCTGAATAGATCACCTACAAGGGCATTGAGGACGGTTACACCTTATGAAGCATGGAAAGGCAGGAAGCCTTCACTTTCACACATGAGAGTCTTTGGGTCTTTTGCATATGTTCATGTACCATCTCAGCTGAGACATAAGCTTGATGATAAGGCAATCAAATGCATATTTATCGGTTACAGCTAGGAGAGCAGAGGGTATCGGTTGTACCAACCAAATACTGGGAAGATTATTGTCAGTAGAGATGTAATCTTTGCTGAACATTCAGCTTCTCCTCTTGTGGACTGCAAAGCTAAGCCAGAAGTTAACATGTTTGATGCCTTTGACTCTTGGTTACCTCTTCTTCCCTCAGAGAGGGACTTTGACCAGCAACATGAGCCTCCTGCAGACCCTCCAACAAGCAATGATCAGCCAGCACCCCATGCTGATTTGCAGGTTCCTCTTCCATGATGCAGTGATTGAAGAAAGAGCTGTCAATAGACAGCAAAGGCAAGTTCCCAGATGGCTTCTTGACACATTGAGGGACAGCAAACAAGATCAACCTCTTGCTGTCCGGACAAGATCAAGGAATAGACAAATGCATGGTCACTTTCTTGAGTTTGCACTCCTTGCTACAGCTTGCAATGAAGAGCCTTTGTGTCATAAAGATGCTTTTGACAGCAAAGAGTGGATGGATGCAATGAGAGCTGAGCTACAATCTATTGCCAAAAATGACACATGAGAATTAGTAGATCTCCCTCCTAGCAAGCATGCCATTGGTACCTGGTGGGTCTACAAATTAAAAAGGAAATCTGATGACAGCATGGATCGACACAAAGCCCGTCTTGTTGCAAAAGGGTATGCCCACAACAAGGCATTGATTTTGAGGAGACCTTGGCTCCCACTTCCAAGATTACTACTATTAGATGTGTCATTGCCATTGCAGCCCATCACCATTGCCAGCTTGACATCAAGACTGCCTTTCTTCATGGGGATCTGCAAGAAGAAGTTTATGTGACACAACCTCCTAGCTTTGAGGTTGTTGGCTCTGAAAACAAGGTATGCCGGCTGAGAAAAGCCCTTTATGGTTTGAAGCAGGCACCCAAGGCATGGTATGCTAAAATTCATGCACACTTACTGTCCCTTGGTTTTCATAATAGCCCCACAGAGCCCACTCTTTATGTCCGTGGGAGTGGATCTGAATTTTTAGTGCTGATTTTATATGTGGATGACATGCTGATCATGGGCCCTGATACTCAGCATATTGCAGCTTTCAAGGCTGATTTGCAGCAAGTTTTTGAAATGTCAGACATGGAACAGCTGCACTATTATTTGGGCATTCAGTTTGCTCATGTTGAGGGGGATATTATGATGTCACAGTCCAAGTATATTGGACAGCTCCTTGATCGTTTTCAATTTGAGGATTGCAAGCCAATCTCTACTCCAGTGGACCCTGGCTTCAAATTTTCAGCTCATGATGGGAGCCCACCATGTAATATCACTCTTTACCAGCAAGCTGTTGGATGTCTCATTTACTTATGCCACACCAGACCTGACTTACAGCATGCAGTATCCCAGCTCAGCAGGTTCATGCACATGCCCAAATCACAGCATTGGCAGGCAGTGAAGAGAGTCTTCAAATATCTCAAAGGCACTCAGGATTTAGCCCTCTTCTATGGTGATTAGGGTTCACTTATCATGCATGCTTACACGGATAGTGACTGGGCAGGTTGTTCCGACACTAGAGTGTCACATACCGGCAGCTGTTTTTTGCTTGACAGTTCATGTATCTTTTGGCTCAACAAGAAGCAACCAACAATTGCCACATCCAGTTGTGAGGCTGAGTGCAGGGCAGCCTTCACCACTACAGTAGAGTGTGTTTGGCTTCGACAATTACTTACAAATCTTGGTATTCGCCAGACATCCTCCACAATGGTCTACACTGACAGCAAGAGCACGTAATCCAGTGTTTCATGCGCATACCAAGCACATTGAAGTTCACTATCATTATGTTCGAGAGCAGTTGTCAGCAGGAGACATAGAGTTGTCCTACCGTCCCACAGAGGACAACATAGCAGATATGTTTACAAAGGCACTTCCTCGTCCCAAGTTCGAAGTCTTTCGATTGGCTTTACACTTGGTTCCCTTTGTTACATGATCTAGCATACCTTGTACATTCATAGGTGGCTATATCCCTTTGGATGAACATGTGTCACCATGACCAAAAAATACCATGTATTCTAAGACGTTTTCAGAATACTTCAGCCCATACCATGGAGGGGGGGTTTGTAGGCCATCTTCTCTTGGTCGTATTGATGCCCTTATTGGCTAAAAGTTAGTAGAAAGGCCTTTATTGGCTTGTAAGTGTTTTCTTCTTTTTTTAGGAGATACCATAAGTTGCCACGTGGCATCCTAGGAGGTAATCCCATAAGCAATACTGCTTTGTACTACCCTGGGCCATACCTATATAAGGGCTCTAGTTGTACTTGGCAAGACATTCATGACTTGTACTTCATTACTGAAATAGAGTATACAGCAAGAGTTCAATACTCAGCTGAATTCTAAAAAGGATTGACTTCCTCCTGTCCTTGTGCAGCCCCTCACAAGTCCCTGTTGAAGATTCAGCCCATGATCTTCCTCTCCTACCTTTTTCCTAAAACATAAGGTACTTCACTACTCCAACTTTCCTGCATATTCTACCAAATTTAGGGGAGTTTACTGTCATTTAGGAGCAGTCCTGTTGCATTGGTATCAGAGCACTTTTCGTGGGAATTTGTGGGAAATTCTTTGAAATTTGGAGCATCTACTCTTGAGCCTAGGGCCTACCTCTGTGCAAAATTTCAGCGCTAGAAGTGCTCTCTGTTGTGAGTTGCCACATGGCAGGCTCTGAGAAACCCTGATTTTCAAAGTGCTCAGAATTTGGGGCTTCTTGCATCAGTGGAAAGCCCTTGCTTCCCTGATCATTTCTATGTGTGGGAATCCTAAAATGGTGGAGGATTGAGTCAACATTGAAGTGGTTTTCTCTCTGGCGCAAGAAACTGAAGAAAGTGACGATCTGCTGTTTTCCTGCACCAAACTAAGTCATTCTTGGCTTGATCTGAACGCCCTAATCTCATAAGGCTGCTCCCTAAGTCTGGTGGTGATCCGAGACTATTTGGAGGAGTTATGAGCAATTCTCGACTGGCTGGCATGGAGGAACTGCTGCGAATTTCTGATGTACAGCTCCATTTCGGGTCAGCTTTAGTGCATATGGTTGCCTAGCTCCATGGATGCAACTGATTAAGTGTGATATTGATTTGGACTTTTGTTAATGAGCAATTCGAAATTCAGTTGCAATAGTTAGCGCAGGATTGATATTTGCCAAAAGATCTAGCAATTTCTTGCAATCCAGGTGTAATGTTATGAATTTCTACTCCTGATTGGCTCTTTGATTCAGTCTTGGCATAAAGATCGCCTAATCAAGTGGGAAATTTCAAGTTTTCTCTCTGAAAGTTGACCTGCGAAATTAGGGCAAGACTAGCATTTGGGGCTTTTGGTACTAATTCTTGATTAGGGCTTAAGACAGTGCATTTACTCTAGATTCTAGTCGTTGAAGATGCATGTAAAGAGATCTACTGGTCAAGCTAGTAAGCAACCAATGGGTATCCTTGATTCCATCTCAGAAAAGGAACCAATTGATGATCAAGCTGTAGTTTCTAAGCCCAATGATCCTCATGTTGGCAATGTTCAAGGGGATTTAGCAGCAACTCCTCAAGTACAAGCATCCCTTAACCAAGAGCAAATCATAAAGAGTTGTATGGACCCAATGCTACAGATATGCAGGAGTTAACTAATGAGATTAAGACCAATACTCAGAGGATGGACCAAAGGATGCAGAACATGTCTGCCACTTTTAATAAAAGGTTTGACCAGTTAAAGAGAAGCCAAATTTATGATGGGAAGAGACCTGTGGATCCCCAAATTGATGGAGACTCAAGTTAAAATGATGATGATGATCATCCTATACATGTAACTGAACCGGTTGGTTTTATGGCTTCTGCCCGAGGGACCTATCACTCTAGTGGAGTTACAGCTCATATGGATAAGGATTCAGCACATGGTAAGACTCCTAATAATAACAGTTCAGCAGCTGAAGAGTTGTGTCAAAAATTCCATGAATATAAGTTGCTACCAGCAGACCTTAGGGCGGCAGCAATGACATTCCAGCAATATATACAAACAGTTAAATCTATTGAACCAAAAGGACCTGTTCATCAAGACAAAGAATATGAAAGACAAAATTATACTTCCTAAGTTCAAAGGTGGTTCTACCTCTCTTGAGGAATTGGAGGAATGGCTCAGCAAGATGGATGACTACTTTCTTCTATACGCAAAGGGTGATCGAGGTAAAATCAGATTTGCTGTTCTTCATCTGGAAGATTATGCCCACTCTTGGTGGAGACATCTACAGCAAGAAGGGTTAACTTTTAATGCTTGGGATGAATTCAAGGCTGAAATGCTTAAAACTTTTATAACTCCTTTTACTAAAGATCAATATATTTGTAAGTGGTATGATCTTACTCAGCAAGGATCAGTGAAAATTTTATATAAACAGTTTTGGAAATTGGCTCTGTTTGTTCATGGTATTGATGAAAGAGTTAGAATGCTCAAGTTCATCCATGGTCTGCACCCTAGTATTGCTTCAGATGTTGCAGCTCAAAAGCCCAATTCTCTTAAAGAGGCCATGCAGTTGGCAGAGCTTTATGAACCCAAA
This sequence comes from Dipteris shenzhenensis, assembly GCF_047967505.1. Classification (NCBI taxonomy): domain Eukaryota; kingdom Viridiplantae; phylum Streptophyta; class Polypodiopsida; order Gleicheniales; family Dipteridaceae; genus Dipteris; species Dipteris shenzhenensis. The sequence continues at coordinate 11,881,334 of NC_141597.1, forward strand.
TACAGTTGGAAGGAAAAGACTTTGGGTATTGGTCATTTTGAGACTAAGCCTATGGTCAAAGGGGTTTCCAATGATGAAAGCAAACTTCCTGCACCTGCTACAACTTCTTCTATTTCTAGGTTCCCCACAGTGTATGGCAGTGGCATGGGACAACCTAAGGCTTACAAGGCTACAGATGTAAAGTCATCCTTTAAACCCACTCCAAAGGATGATCTGAGTGATAAAAGAAACAAGTTGGTTAAGCAGTTATCTCAAGCAATTATTGATGACAAGAAGAAGAAGAATTTGTGCTACCTTTGTGGTGAGAAGTGGACCCCTGAACATAGGAATGTGTGCAAAGCAAAAACAGGAGCAAAGTTGAGCTTGATTCTAGAGATTGATCACGATTTATCTCCTAATACTTCTGCAGCAGCATCTGAATTTCATGAATATCAGGTTTGTGTGAATGAAGGCCTTGATGATGATGAGGATCATAGTTCCAAAGGGGGGACCACCTTTCCCTTTGATCCGGTGGGTTATCCATGTTTGACACCATGCTTATGGATGATAGTTTACCAAGGTGCTCAAATAGATCTAGACAATGGAACATTGAAGTTGTTGAAGGTTATGAGGATGAGATCAGAAATTCTGATGAAAATAATGCTGTTGATGATGATGAAGTGTATTGGGATACACAATCAGTTGTGTACAACATATCTCCTGATGTTTTTATGGGCTGCAAGGGCTCTCAAACCCTTAGGTTAAAAGGAACAATCAATAACAGACCAGTCCACATTTTGGTTGATAGTGGGAGCACTCATAACTTCACTAATTCAAAGACACTTCAAATAGTGAGGTTATGCCCATCCACTTTGGATCATGGGATCAAAGTTGAGGTGGCTACTGGTCAACATTCCCACAGTAAGCAATATTGTCAGGCTGCTCAAGTGTAACTTTCTCAAGACTATACTTTTCATGGAGATCTATTTGTCTTGGAAATGGGACCTATTGACATTGTCCTTGGTTGTGAATAGTTGAGAACCTTGGGAGAATTCTCTATGGACCTTAACAGACTGTATATGAAGTTTATGCATGAAGGTAAGCTCATCACTTTGATGGGTCACCAATCTCCAAAATTGTCCTTAATTTCTGCAAGAAGAATGGCCAGAGACCTCAAAAGTGTTTTGTGGAGTCTATGCTATTCAGTTGACCAAGTCACAAGAGGGTAATGGGTTGTTGGTGGAGGATAAAGACATGCAGTCCCTATTACAGCAATACTCTGATGTATTTGCTGATCTTCCCAACCATCTCCCTCCCATGAGAGATGTGGATCATGCAATTGTGTTGGAGCCAGGATCTAAGCCAATCAACAAAGCTCCATACAGACTTTCTAGAGCTGAAAGGGAAGAGGTGGCAAGGCAAATAAAGGAACTCCTTGACAAGGAATTTATTACACACAGTCAGTCACCCTTTGCCTCTCCTGTGTTAATGGTTAAGAGGAAGGATGGCTCATTTAGAATGTGTATTGATTACAGGGATTTGAACAAAATGACAGTTAAGAATAGGTTTCCTATCCCTAGAATTGATGATCTACTAGGCTATCATCAAATAAGGATGAAGGAGGGAGATGGAACATAAAACTGCCTTCAGGACAAAACGTGGGCTTTATCAATTCACACTGATGGCATTTGGCCTAACCAATGCACCTGCAACTTTCCAGGCCCTAATCGACAAGGTATTGCAGCCTTTCCTCTATAAATTTGTGTTGGTATTCTTTGATGATATACTGATCTACAGCAAAACAAAAGAAGAGCATTTATTCCATGTCCAGCAAGTATTAGAAGTCTTGAGGACACACCAGTTGTATGCCAAATCAAGTAAATGCACTTTCATCGCTGAAGAAGTGGAATATTTGGGCCATATTGTCAGCAGTAGTGGCATTAAGGTGGATCCCAACAAGGTAAAGTGTGTAAAGGACTGGCCTATACCTCAGAATATCACCCAGCTGAGAGGGTTCCTTGGTCTAGCATCATTTTATAGAAGGTTTATAAGGCATTTTGCCAAATTGGCAGCTCCTCTCACTGATCTTAAAAGAATGCTTTCCAATGGTCTGACAGTGCCAATAAGAGCTTTGAAGCATTAAAGGAGGCATTAACTTCAGCGCCTATCTTGGTATGTCCTGATTTCTCTCAACCTTTTATAATTGAGGCTGATGCTAGTGGAAGGGGCATTGGAGCTGTCCTAAAGCAGAGTCATGGAGTTATTGCCTTTGAAAGTCGAAAATTGGATGACAAGGAGTCAAGTTTCCACATTTGTGACCAAGAGATGTTGGCAATACTTCATGCAATCAAAAAGTGGCACCACTACATTTATGGCAGCCATTTCAAGGTCAAGACTGATCATAAGACTCTCAGATATTTTCTATCTCAGTCTTCTCTATCACCCAAGCAAAGGAGATGGCTATCCATTGTGCAAAACTATGACTTTGACATAGATTACAAGATGGGCAAAGAAAATATTGTGGCAGATTCTCTTTCCAAGATATGGGCTTGTACTTTATCATCTATTACTGAGGTTTATAAAGATTGGATCCATGGCATTCAAGAAGAGTATCTCAATGATCCTCAAGCAGCTGCTATGTTCCAAGACTTGCAAGATCCTGACTGTTAGCAATATCCCAATTTCAAGTTGCACAATGGGCTCTTGTGGTATAATGATAGAATATTTCTTACTGAAAATTCCTCCTATAAGCTACTAATCTTGCAGGAATTTCACTCCTCTCCTATGGCTGGGCATATAGGCCTCAACAAGATGTATGATAAGGTAAAACAGAGTTTTTACTGGAAGGGGCTTCGGAAGGATGTTCTTGCTTATGTTCAAAGCTGTAAGCCCTGTCAACAAAACAGGGAGTTGAATTTGAGGCCAGCTGGTCTACTACAACCTCTACCTATACCTCAAGGTAAATGGACACACATCAGCATGGACTTTATTACAGGTCTACCAGTGACCTCTAAGGGTTGGAACAGTATCTTTGTGGTTGTTGATAGACTTACTAAAGCTGCCCACTTCATTCCTACTAAGACCCAATTTACAGCTTCCAAGGTAGCCAAGCAATTCATGGAGAATGTGTTTAAATTACATGGACTTCCTCAGGAGATTGTGAGTGATCATGATGCTAAGTTCATGGGGCATTTTTGGCAAGAGCTTTTCAGTTCTATGGGAACACTTCTTACCCCAAGTACAGCAGATCACCCCCAAACTGATCGGCAAACAGAGAGGGTTAACCGCTGGTTGGAAGAGTATCTAAGGCATTTTTGCTTTGAGACCCAAGCATTGTGGGATCAATGGTTGCATCTAGCTGAATTTTGTTAAAATACCACCAAGCATACTTCAATTGGTATGAGCCCTTTTGAAGCCATGTTAGGCTGTAAAGCTTGTTGGAAAGGTCACCTCCCCATCTGTAAGCCCCCAAATGAGGAGTGCGTGGGGGAGGGAGACTTAGGGCAGGATGTGCCCAAGAGAGAAGAAAGAGAGGGGGCTGCCACATGGGCAGCACCTCACAGGATTGCGACCTGCAGATGGCATCAGCATGGCGAGGGTAGTGGGCAGGTAAAGGGCCTGCAACAGACCCTGATGATGGCGCGGTACAGGCGAGTCAGGACAGCAGGATGTACAGGAGAACGGCACAGGACACGTGGCTGGGAAGAGCCTGGCAGACGGCAGAACCAGCAGGCCTGGTGGAGCAGCAAATTGTGGCTGTCAGTGTGCAGTGGCATGCCTTATATAGGCTGGGCCCCTGCCTTGAATGGAGGGCCAAAGGCCCTGGAAGTTTGGGCCATAAAAGCCCCGGGCTGTGAGCCCTTATAGGGCTGGACCAGCCACAGACTGGTCGGCCAGTCTGTTGCAGGCTGGTCGGTTTTTTCAGCAAGGCCCTAGGCCTATAAAAGGAGAGGCTCTTGCCTTATTTCAGTATCCAGCAGTGCAGCTTCCAGCAGAGCAGAAAGGAGCAGCAAAACACAACCCTTGGGGCCTACATCCAGAAGCTGAAGGAGTACCAGTGTTGCTGCAGACTTAGCTCAGTGTGAGGCTGAGACCTTGGCTGTCTTCTAGGGCAGCAAGGAGCTGAGGTCAAAGGACGGAAAGTCTACAGAAGCTCCAGGTGGAGCACGTGGGCTCGAGTCTAGAGATAGCCAGCTGATAGGAGAAGGACCTTGTGGTAAGATCAGAGGACCACACCATTGGTGGGACTCTGGATCTATCTCTCTTGTATTGTGTCCATAGTTTTGGACGGAAATATATATTTTGGTGGTTTCTCTATCTTGTTGGTTCATTGTCTATTGATGAGTCTGCACATCTATTGAATGCACATAAGTAAAGAAGTTTGTGATTCCACACCCACACCACACTGTGTGAGCTCCTGGGCATTACTATAAGTCTTCCGCTGCGTGTACCCTCTATTGGGTCTTTTCTAACATGGTATCAGAGCCCAAGTAGGAGGCTCACAGGTGTGGGAGCCTGAAGGCAGGGACCTTGCTGAAGGACGACCCTGATTCTGAAGCTCTAGGGAATCGACTTCCACGACTGGAGGATTGTGCCCTTGCGAGAAGGAGGGTGACTCAGGTTCAGTCAGGTGCGTTCAGAGTTCTGGTTTACTGAAATTGAGTTTGGTTGACTTTGCTGTGTGGTATATACAGCAGAGATGTCGACCTCTACAGCCTCTTCAACCCCTGCTTTCCCTTCCTCCTCCCCCAGTTTTCTCTCTTTCACTATCCCTAACTTTGGAGAGTCTGGGAACCTGGACGGGACTAATTACCCGATCTGGAAAGTGAAGATCCGGAGTCATTTAGTGGCTCGGAAGTTGTGGAAGCTGACCACGGGAGTGGAGTTGAAGCCGGAGGACATGGTGGACAGGAAAGGGGAGATACTCATGGCAGTAGACAGAGAGGAGCTTGAAGCTTGGAAAGACAGAGATGCCCATGCCCTGGCAATAATCATAGGGACTACGGCGGACTCCGTTCTTCCACATATCCAATTGGCCGAGACATCAGTAGAGGCGTGGGCCACCCTGAAGGATCTGTACGAGACGGACAACACCTCCCGGATTGTGCTTCTTCAGCATCAACTCTACAATCTTGATATGGAAGAAGGAGATACGGTACATAGCCATTTGACCAAGGTCAAGGTGGTGAGGGATCAGCTGGCAACAATTGGTCAGAAGACAGACTCATGCCACTTGGCCTTGATGGTACTGAGGAGACTGCCTCGGAGTTTCAAGAGCTTTGCTACGGCTGTGACAGCAGGACAGAGGACCAAACCTCTGACGTTTGAGGAGTTGTGTCCATTACAGCTCGGGAGAAGCTCTACAACAAGGACAAAGACGACAAGGCGATGCTGGCAAAGGAAAGGGCAAGCCTAACGGTGGCAAGTCCAAGAAAGACGAGTCTGACGACGAGGGGACTTCGAAGAGGAAGCATAAGAAGAAGTGCTTCTACTGTGATACGCCAAGACATTTTGCAAAGGACTGCAAAAAGAAAAAGGCGGATCTGAAAAACAAAAAGGAGTCTGACTCAGATTCAGAGGGAGAGGCCAAAGCAAATGTGGTAATCGAGGAGTTGTTCCTGGTGACATCACCGAGTGATACCGAGGTCAGATATGTTGATCCAGAAATCACAGTGAGGATGTCTGACATAGAGATGTGGGTCGACGAGGAGTCAGATGCCTTTGTGAAGGTGAAGGATAGCATGGAGCGCTTGGTACCTTCCAGGTGTGTGGCTGTTGACACTGACACGAGGGTGGATTCCATGGAAGGCCCTGGGGTCTCATCGTCAGATGGATGCTAGAGTTCAGAAGGGGACAGTACAGGATTACACAAGCGCTTGGTGGGTTCCTCAATGAGAGTTTGCTTTCAGAGCGAACATTCAGGCAGTACACTGTACAACAGTCTGGTATGTATTTGATATTCTGCATTTGAGCCTTTATAGCATGCTGTGGAGAGACTCTGCTCTTCATTTGTCTCAGGTGATAAGAGATTGGAAGGAATTGGCCTTCTTCGAAGGCAGAAGGAGAAGTATTGGTGCTTCTTCAAATCTTGGACGCAGATTGCTAGAAGGTGATGGACAAAGAGTACTGAAGCCAGAAGAGTACCTGCTTGAGAACTCAGCGAGAGTTCATGGTCCAGGTTATCTGGAAATATTCATTGGTTGCAGACCTTGCCAAAGGAAGAACGGGTTGAAACAGACCCTCAGAGCATGGTGACTGGAAGACTCCAGGTGGTTCACTCATTATGAGGGGGACAACTCGAAGATCGTGACGACTGGATTGCTCGAGTTCGAAGGCAGGAATGTGACGGAAGATGGTGGTGCCAGGAGGTGCTATCAGAGATGGACCTGTGTACCAGGATGGTGTGCGGAAGCGGAACCGGACCTAGTGGAGCAGGAGCCACTGGATGAAAAGCCAGGAAAAGATTTTGACACCGAAAGGATCTAGAGGACTACGACTAGGGAGTTACTGGAGCATCATCATCGACGTGTTGGCATTGGGCCGAGATGTGTCGGTGAGAGGGGGTGTTGGAAAGGTCACCTCCCCATCTGTAAGCCCCCAAATGAGGAGCGTGGGGGAGGGAGACCTAGGGCAGGATGTGCCCAAGAGAGAAGAAAGAGAGGGGGCTGCCACATGGGCAGCACCTCACAGGATTGCGACCTGCAGATGGCGTCAACATGGCAAGGGTAGTGGGCAGGTGAAGGGCTTGCAACAGACCCTGATGATGGCGCGGTACAGGCGGGTCAGGACAGCAGGATGTACAGGAGTACGGCGTAGGACACGTGGCTGGGAAGAGCCTGGCAGACGGCAGAACCAGCAGGCCTGGTGGAGCAGCAAATTGTGGCTGTCAGTGTGCAGTGGCATGCCTTATATAGGCTGGGCCCCTGCCTTGAATGGAGGGCCAAAGGCCCTGGAAGTTTGGGCCATAAAAGCCCCGGGCTGTGAGCCCTTATAGGGCTGGACCAGCCACAGACTGGTCGGCCAGTCTGTTGCACGGTTTTTTCAGCAAGGCCCTAGGCCTATAAAAGGAGAGGCTCTTGCCTCATTTCAGTATCCAGCAGTGCAGCTTCCAGCAGAGCAGAAAGGAGCAGCAAAACACAACCCTTGGGGCCTACATCCAGAAGCTCAAGGAGTACCAGTGTTGCTGCAGACTTAGGTCAGTGTGAGGCTGAGACCTTGGCTGTCTTCTAGGGCAGCAAGGAGCTGAGGTCAAAGGACGGAAAGTCTACAGAAGCTCCAGGTGGAGCATGCGGGCTCGAGTCTAGAGATAGCCAGCTGATAGGAGAAGGACCTTGTGGTAAGATCAGAGGACCACACCATTGGTGGGACTCTGGATCTATCTCTCTTGTATTGTGTCCATAGTTTTGGACGGAAATATATATTTTGGTGGTTTCTCTATCTAGTTGGTTCATTGTCTATTGATGAGTTTGCACATCTATTGAATGCACATAAGTAAAGAAGTTTGTGATTCCACACCCACACCACACTGTGTGAGCTCCTGGGCATTACTATAAGTCTTCCGCTGCGTGTACCCTCTGTTGGGTATTTTCTAACAAAGCTCATGTCCCATCAACCATTATTGATCAAGCATTGACAAGCCAACAAGCCAAGGATGATTTGGCTCACATGACTGCTCTATTACAACAATGTAAAGATAATATGGTAAGGGCCCAAGCAAGGATGAAGGATTATGCTGATGAGCATAGGAGAGATCTTCATTTTGAAGAAGGGGATTATGTATTTCTCAAATTACATAAGTCTAGGCATGCTTCTTTGAAAGGTAATACCAATGTTAACATTGCTCATAGGTATTATGGACCTACAAGGTTTTGAGGAAAGTTGGGGAAGTGGCTTATGAGTTGGAGCTTCCACCATCCTCTAGAATACACAAAGTATTCCATGTATCACTGCTCAAGAAGTATCTGGGGCCCAAGGAGCAAGTTATGGAAGAGCTACCTTTTATGGATGAAGAGGGCCAAATTGAGTATATTCCTGAGAAGATCCTTGGATTTAGAGATCATGTGTTGAGGAACAAGTCCTACATGCAATATCTTATCAAATGGAGAGGTCTACCTGATGAGGAGTCTTCTTGGCAGCCATCTACAATTGTGGAGCAGTACCCTCAATTGCTTAGCTGAATTCTATGGCCAAAATTGAGTCTTTATGAGCAGATTTGATTTTCTCTTGCTATATAGCATATATGGACATGCTGCAGCCAGCATTCACTATCCTTTCTCAGATCAGCATGTCTCTCACTGGATTATATGATCAGATCTGTTATATTGGACAGCATAGCTCTTCCACCCGATTGCTTGATTTCTTGGGAATATTATATGATCCATTTACAGATCAGCATGCCTACAGGGAGGTATTTGACTGAGAAACGTCATTGTTCAGCTGATATGACTAGAATTGAGCTGTTCAGGTTTACAAGGAGCATTGTATGTCCAGGTTACAGCCTTTTCAAATTTGAGGACAAATTTCTATTTGAGGACGGAGGATTGTAACAGAGGGTTACTTTTTACTTAGGCTAAAAGTTGGTAGAAAGGCCTTTATTGGCTTGCAAGTGTTTTCTTCTTTTTTAAGGAGATACCATAAGTTGCCACATGGCATCCTAGGAGGTAATCCCATAAGCAATACTGCTTTGTACCCTGGGCCATACCTATATAAGGGCTCTAGTTGTACTTGGCAAGACATTCATGACTTGTACTTCATTACTGAAATAGAGTATACAGCAAGAGTTCAATACTCAGCTGAATTCTAAAAAGGATTGACTTCCTCCTGTCCTTGTGCAGCCCCTCACAAGTCCCTATTGAAGATCCAGCCCATGATCTTCCTCTCCTACCTTTTTCCTAAAACATAAGGTACTTCACTACTCTAACTTTCCTGCATATTCTACCAAATTTAGGGGAGTTTACTGTCAGTTAGGAGCAGTCCTGTTGCAGTAGCTTTAGTTATTGGCACTTAGATCACCTAGTACTTTTAGTGTCTTATGACACCTAGTACTAGTGGTACCACTAGGACAATAGGTCCTAGGGTTCTCTTTTATTATACCCTGTACGTTCATTTTCATTGTTGTTGATGTGCCGGTTTCCACTTCTTGCTCCACTCTTTTTGCATCCTTTTGCTTCCGTGAGCCTACAGAACATGACCTTGGTTTTACAAGAGTGACCTTCAAATCATGTGAGGAAGATCATGACCTCAAGGTTGACCTTCAAATCATGTGTCTCGCAGAGGGTAAGAAGTGCATCCAAGTGTCACTAGAGGCCCTCTCTGCTAAAGATGAAAGTAAGAGCACATCGTCTACATAGAAGAGGATGTAAATCAGGGAGCCGGCAAGAAAGCAGCCTGCCCCCCAATGTCCCGATCAAAGTCTCACACTCGTCAATACATAGACCAAACAGGGTCAATGATAACAGACAACCTTGTTTGACCTGATAGTGCTCATGATCTCCTCTGTCCACCCTATACCTGTTTGAACCCTGCCTAAGACCCTCTCAAAGAGTGCCATGACTAGCGGAATGATCTCTTGATCATACCCCAGATCTTGCAAGCGTGTGATAAGGCGCCATGCATACAATGTTTCAAGTGGCATGGCTAAAAATATCCATTGCTCAAGACGAAGTTCCACCAAAGATTGATAGTGGATCTAGAGCTCATTCTTCTTTTAAAGGTTTGGACATGAGATGGGGAATTCAAGCACCCAGAAACTCTTGAGGCGATCTAAAGCGATGAAAAGCTCGTATGAGAAGATCCAAACCTCCTATCAGCATTAAGCCAGCCAACCTCCAAGCAACTTCAATTTAGTTGACATAAGCAGAACGGGATATCACAGTCGTTCCTCACAAGTGCAAGCACAAGCACTCCTGCATAGGCTCCACCTTGTTCCAAAAATATTACAAATAGGAGATTAATGGGAAATAAAAGATCAACAATTTGTTTGAAACAAACAACTGAAGAAAGGGTATTTACAGATATTTCAAGCAACAATGGCGTAGGGCACCTATCTCCTGACTACTCTGCAAGAGTATGGAGCAATTCTTCACTTTTGGTCTGAGTATAATTTTCTGTAGCTGCAGCTAGAAGTTGAGTCAATGCAATTGGAACTGAGTTTCCCTTCCAATGCGATCTATACAACATCAAAAACTGAATGGACACTAGTTGCAAGTGGCAATTCAAAGCTGCTAAAGCCACGGTCTCGCTTCTACAGGCCTTCAGAATGGCTGAAAGAAATTCGTTGCTTATTGGAACGCCACAGGGAAATGATGACATGGACGTCTATACAAGAAAACTTACATGGTGTGCTTCGTCTTCTGGTGAGGACGTTAACTCCTTCAACAGACCCTGAATACGATTCCGTACATCCTGTTTAATGGCCACGTGCGCATCGGCCATCACCTTGAAACTGACCCCTAAGGTGGGATTCGATGAAGAGATCCCAGAGGCAGTTCCATCAAAGCTACATCCTTTGAAAATAAGACGCTGCAAAGCCATAAATCAGCAATGAGATGGCTGCTTCGCAGTATCCAGGACACAGTAAAGTGGCATTGCTGGACGAGTCTTTCAGCATCATGCAGATTGTTGATTTTGAGAAGGCAGGCAGCTGAAACGTTCTCAGTGCTCACCTTATAGGTTTCTGTGAATATGGGGAACGCTTGGGCGTGCTCAGCCCATTCCTTTAGGAGCTCAATGGCTTTCTCCCTGTTAGCCACAGGTGCCTGATGATCCTCGACCAGGTTCACAATCTCATTCAAAACACGCTCAGAGGCCACATCGGGAAGTATAGTTTTGCAGTTCCTTACAAAGCTCTCGAGAAGTGTCAGGGCAAGGAGTTGAACATGCCCATCCTTCGCAATGATGCGACTTTTTGTGGCCCTGATAGCATGTCGCCCGCTGATTTGCTTCTGATTTATCAAATGGCACAGCTCCGAGCAGTTGGACCACTCAGGACCATCTGCACTCCTCGCTATAAAATCTCCAACCAGCTGATCGACCCGACCAAACATATTTTCGCTCGGGGCTGTCGTCAGGGGGTTCATATTTCTCGTCTGCACCTCAGATACGAGGCTTGAATCGTTTGAAAAACGGCTGCTGTGATTTGTGGTGCCGATTCCAGCAATGATCTCGAAAGATCTCGGTCCTGACTGCCAAAAAGGACCTCATTTGCGTCCCAGAGCGGAATGTTGGGAGGAGATTGACGAGATCGATGGAGCTAAAGAGCGGAATCAGAGGAGTCGGTCAAGGCAAATCTATGTCGGGGAAAGCCCTTTTCGCGTGATCCGCAAAAGCTGAGCTCCTGTACTCCGATCGAAAGCGTTGCCAAAATCGAAACTAGGGAACTCTGGCACCTTGCATCATTCGATCCAATCCTGGTGCAGCAGGGAAGGACGGTACTGTATTTCTTCATCATCGGGGGGTAGGCTTAAGTTAAGGTGTTTGAATTTAGGAAAGGGCAAATTGAGTATTTTCCACAAATATTTTGCACAATTCGCGTCACAGTTACTACTTTTAACCTTTGCGTGCATCGGGGAGAATTTGTTCTTTGCTTACGTGGCACTCGACAATTGGATTTGCTCTGCTCGTGTGGCATGGTGGGCGTTGGTGGTTCACCGCCACTTGTCCTAATGGTGCACCGCCATGTGTCTTTTTCCTGTAGGTGCTACATGCTAGTTTGTTTTGTTTGCATGTTGGGTGATCGTTAGAGCCTTTCACTATGCATTGCTCGAAGCCTCTGTATGAAGCGAAGAGTCCCTACGTCGTGCTTTTCGCCAGTATTTCCGTGGAGTGATGCTTGTCTATCAATGGAAGGGTCGTCCAACAACGTCAATCTAGTCCGTCGTGAACTGCTGTAAGAGGCAAGTTCTGATAGAAGACGGTGGAAGTTCTTTGCGTGTGTAGTTCCAATGTATTTTTTGTGCAGGACGGCAAATGGAATTCTCTTCTTGCATGCATGGAAGTGACTTCCATGTCTTTTGATGTTGTCAAAATGGTAGATGTGGCCCTTCGTGCAACACCGCTACTCTACCGTCTCGCAATGATCTTCCACTTCTCCTTATGGAGTATCACCGCCCTACCGTCCTTTAAAAGGACGACCTCTTTTACCGTGTGTTATCTTGTTCCATTCTCCCAATCCAACAAATTCTCAGTCGTCCCTCTTGCTACACAAATGGCCTCCTACACAAACTTCCCCTCCGATTCCATGGACACAGATAGCAAAGGATTCGAGAAGGGTACTCATTCATTCGCATATGCACTTGCGAATTGAAGTTTTCGTTTCTTTTTCAACACTTCCGCTTCCTTCCTTCGTTTCGATCTTATCTTGACGCTGTCTTTTTTATTTTGTAGAGCTGGAGAAGCTCTGTGAATCTAACTTCCTCTCAGGTTTTGATGGGGGCGCCGATTTTAATGGTATACTTCCACTCAATTTGCCATCGCATCTGTAGAATTCGATCCTTTCAGTGTGATAAAATCGTTGTGGATTTGTGCAGGTGACGAGAGTTGTGTGAAAGTTAAAGAGGAAGTTGAGACCTCTGAATCTATGAATGGGGATGTTGAAGTGAAGGAAGAAGTGGAGACGGCTAATTCTATGATGCTAGACTTCCAACAATCCGACCTTGGTATTGGCGAATCGAATGCAGAGATTGGTTCCACTACAAGGCATAGGCCATTTTTCGACGGAAATACCGACGCTTTTTACATTAAAATTTTTTTTTTTCACGGGCGCAAAGGTCGCTATAAAAGTCGTTAAAATCGTCGAAAAAGGAGCGTCGCTATAAACCGTCGCTATATAGCAACGCTGTTAATCGTCGCTATATAGCGACGATGTAAACGTCGCTATATAGCGACTCTGTTAATCGTCGCTATATAGCGACACTGATAAACGTCGCTATATAGCGACGATTAACAGAAGGTAAAAAAAATGGTTAGTGGGGCTAAACAGGGCCAAAAGGAAGCCCTGTTTAGCCCCACTAACCTTTTTTTTTTTTTTGTAATTACAAAAGAAAGTTTTTTATAACAAAATTTCCCTTGCTTGCAGGGTGATACAAAATTGTTCTTGTGAACGATGAGGAAGAAATGCATATACATATACAACTGTGTTTGAAACAAAATTACCCTGTGAAAGGGCAATACAAAATGGCTCTAACGAGCGGATATGAAAAATGCTACTACCACTACTAATCCGAATCCGAATCCGAATCGTCTTGTTGGGCTGTTCCCTGGTCCTCGGCACCTGCATCTTCTCCCTCGTCCCCGACACCTGCATCTTCTCCTTCGTCATCGGCACCTGCGTCCGATCCTTGCCCCTGTTGATCGCTCGTCTCTGATGATGGGACGCTTGAGCTTTGACCCTGAGAGTGAACCATATAAATCGAAAATTAGATTGGAACTTAAATTAAAAAGTGAGATTACAAGCAGGAGTAAACTTATACCGTGCGAGCAGCCACCTCAGCCCAATCGACTGTCGCTCCCATTGCCTCTTGCTCAATGAACCACGGCTTGGTTCCTATCCGAAATGCGCGCCGCGTCTCTGCATCCGTAGGAAGACGACCCATCGCAGCTTGCTGTGGATCCAATTTACGAGAGTTAGAGTTAGCTAAAGTGCATGTAATATGTAAGTAAAACAAATAGAACAATACATTAAATGGAAAGAAGTAAACTTACCACGGTTGCCTCGAACGCATACCGTCCACCTGCACCAAAGTGCGAAGTACCTACGACATCCAGCCGTCTCTTCGCAGCCCTCCTCTGACCCTCGAACATTTCAGGATGGTCCCTATTCTGCTTCTTCAAGAACTTCCAATCAGCTTTGTCTGCCCAGCTGGGTTTAGACAACCCCTTTGTAATGGAAGTACGCATGGTTGATCTGCGATGCTTTAGGACCAAACCCATGCGCTCGAGCATATAACTGTTATTAAACTCCACATTTGGCGGATTAGGAAATCTGAGTTTTAACTCATCGATCACCGCCTGCTTCTTTTGGCCATCTTGATACCGCCAATCGATATTTATGCCGCTCTTGAAGTGATGACTCATCAACCGCCTCATGGCGGCCATCACTGCTTTGCCCTTTTTGTCTTCTATTATCTCTCCGGCAGATGTGATTTGATAGGAGAGATCCCCTGATGAGTAAGGGGGACTGACGGTAGCAGAGTCTGAAGGAGTGGAAGCTGCGCGACCGCTTCCGGATCGAGGAGTAGCTGTGGGAGTAGGAGAGGGAAAGGGACCTGACTGATACTGTGTCTCCGGACCAAGTGGAGACCTAAAGGAGCGTGAGTGTGCTGACTCGTCTACATCTCCTGAGTCAGCACAACATGAGCCGCCCATCCTACTCTTCCTTCCCTTGCGGGAGGCATGCGCAGGTGATGATCCCGCGGTCGAAGGGGCGCGAGGGGATGGCTGGGCTGTACGTCCACCCGTCAGTGTAGGGGAAGGAATTGCGGAGGTCCTCTGAGAGAGCAGAGAGAAGAATCTCGCTGCCTCCTCATCGCTCATCTGCGCTACAAACTCGTCGGGAGTCCCAACAAAGCCATGCGCGGCTAGCAAAGGAGTCCCCTGAGGGGTAGTCGCAGTGCTACGTGGAAGAGGGGTCGGACCAGGGGTAGTCACAGTGCTAGGACCGAGAGGAGTCGGACCAGGGGTAGTCCTCGGGGTAGTCGCCTGAGAGGAATCAAAGTCCTCTGGAGCATATAGATCGTGAGCTCTCCTCCTGCGAGGCTGTCCGTACTCGTCCGATGAGCGACGTGATCCCATGTCTAACATAGACACAAACACGAAAACAGAAAACAAATAAACAAACATGAGCATTCTCATAGGCATAGGCATAGGCAAGAAGAAAGAAGAGGGAAAGGAAAGAAGAGGGAAAGGAAAGAGGGAAAGAAGAGGGAAAGATAAGAGGGAAAGAAGATGTAAAGGAAAGAAAAGAATGAGAACGAGGAAATAGAGAATGAGAGAAAGGGAAAGAGATGAGGGAAAATAGAGAATGAGAGAAGGGGGAAATGAGAGAAGGGGGAAATAGAGTGGGAAATAGAGAATGAGAGAAAGGGAAAATAGAGAATGAGAGAAAGGGAAAGAGATGAGGGAAAATAGAGAATGAGAGAAGGGGGAAATGAGAGAAGGGGGAAATAGAGTGGGAAATAGAGAATGAGCTTATGCAGAAATAGAGAATGAGCTTATGCTTCTCTCATTCTCTATTTCCGCATAAGCTCACGCATGTGCATGAGCTTATGCGGAAACTTAAGCATAAGCTCATGCACATGCATGAGCATAAGCATGAGAAGGATGAGTTTCCGCATGCTTATGCTCATGCGGAAAAAGAGAAGGAGCATAAGCATGAGCATAAGCATAAGCATAAGCATAAGCATGAATGAGCATAAGCATGAGCTTATGCTTATGCTTATGCATAAGCATAAGCATAAGCTCATGCATAAGCTCATGCTTATGCTCATGCGGAAACTTGCGAAGGAGCTTATGCGGAATGAGAGAAGGAGCTTATGCGCAAAAAGAGAAGGAGCTTATGCGCAAAAAGAGAAGGAGCACTTGCGGAAACTTGCGCATAAGCTCTTGCGGAAACTTGCGCATAAGCTCATGACAAGCTCCTTCTCTCATTCCGCATAAGCTCCTTCTCTATTTCCGCATGAGCATAAGCATAAGCTCATGCTTATGCTCATGCGGAAATAGAGAAGGAGCTTATGCGGAATGAGAGAAGGAGCTTATGCGGAAAAAGAGAATGAGAGAAGCATATGCTTCTCTCATTCTCTATTTCCGCATAAGCTCTTGCGGAAACTTACACATAAGCTCATGCGGAAGAATGAGCATAAGCATGAGCTTATGCTTATGCTTATGCATAAGCATAAGCATAAGCTCATGCTTATGCTCATGCGGAAAAAGAGAGGGAGCTTATGCGGAAAAAGAGAAGGAGCACTTGCGGAAACTTGCGGATAAGCTCTTGCGGAAACTTACGCATAAGCTCATGCTCATGAATGAGCATAAGCATGAGCTTATGCTTATGCTTATGCATAAGCATAAGCATAAGCTCATGCTTATGCTCATGCGGAAATAGAGAAGGAGCTTATGCGGAATGAGAGAAGGAGCTTATGCGGAAAAAGAGAATGAGAGAAGCATATGCTTCTCTCATTCTCTATTTCCGCATAAGCTCTTGCGGAAACTTACGCATAAGCTCATGCGGAAGAATGAGCATAAGCATGAGCTTATGCTCATGCGGAAAAAGAGAGGGAGCTTATGCGGAAAAAGAGAAGGAGCACTTGCGGAAACTTGCGGATAAGCTCTTGCGGAAACTTACGCATAAGCTCATGCTCATGAATGAGCATAAGCATGAGCTTATGCTTATGCTTATGCGTAAGCATAAGCATAAGCATAAGCATAAGCTCATGCTTATGCTCATGCGGAAATAGAGAAGGAGCTTATGTGGAATGAGAGAAGGAGCTTATGCGGAAAAAGAGAATGAGAGAAGCATATGCTTCTCTCATTCTCTATTTCCGCATAAGCTCTTGCGGAAACTTACGCATAAGCTCATGCGGAAGAATGAGCATAAGCATGAGCTTATGCTTATGCTTATGCATAAGCATAAGCATAAGCTCATGCTTATGCTCATGCGGAAAAAGAGAGGGAGCTTATGCGGAAAAAGAGAAGGAGCACTTGCGGAAACTTGCGGATAAGCTCTTGCGGAAACTTACGCATAAGCTCATGCTCATGAATGAGCATAAGCATGAGCTTATGCTTATGCTTATGCATAAGCATAAGCATAAGCATAAGCATAAGCTCATGCTTATGCTCATGCGGAAATAGAGAAGGAGCTTATGCGGAATGAGAGAAGGAGCTTATGCGGAAAAAGAGAATGAGAGAAGCATATGCTTCTCTCATTCTCTATTTCCGCATAAGCTCTTGTGGAAACTTACGCATAAGCTCATGCGGAAGAATGAGCATAAGCATGAGCTTATGCTTATGCTTATGCATAAGCATAAGCATAAGCTCATGCTTATGCTCATGCGGAAAAAGAGAGGGAGCTTATGCGGAAAAAGAGAAGGAGCACTTGCGGAAACTTGCGGATAAGCTCTTGCGGAAACTTACGCATAAGCTCATGCTCATGAATGAGCATAAGCATGAGCTTATGCTTATGCTTATGCATAAGCATAAGCATAAGCTCATGCTTATGCTCATGCGGAAATAGAGAAGGAGCTTATGCGGAATGAGAGAAGGAGCTTATGCGGAAAAAGAGAATGAGAGAAGCATATGCTTCTCTCATTCTCTATTTCCGCATAAGCTCTTGCGGAAACTTACGCATAAGCTCATGCGGAAGAATGAGCATAAGCATGAGCTTATGCTTATGCTTATGCATAAGCATAAGCATAAGCTCATGCTTATGCTCATGCGGAAAAAGAGAGGGAGCTTATGCGGAAAAAGAGAAGGAGCACTTGCGGAAACTTGCGGATAAGCTCTTGCGGAAACTTACGCATAAGCTCATGCTCATGAATGAGCATAAGCATGAGCTTATGCTTATGCTTATGCATAAGCATAAGCATAAGCTCATGCTTATGCTCATGCGGAAATAGAGAAGGAGCTTATGCGGAATGAGAGAAGGAGCTTATGCGGAAAAGGAGAATGAGAGAAGCATATGCTTCTCTCATTCTCTATTTTCGCATAAGCTCTTGCGGAAACTTACGCATAAGCTCATGCGGAAGAATGAGCATAAGCATGAGCTTATGCTTATGCTTATGCATAAGCATAAGCATAAGCTCATGCTTATGCTCATGCGGAAATAGAGGAGGAGCTTATGCGGAAAAAGAGAAGGAGCACTTGCGGAAACTTGCGGATAAGCTCTTGCGGAAACTTACGCATAAGCTCTTGCGGATGAATGAGCATAAGCATGAGCTTATGCTTATGCTTATGCATAAGCATAAGCATAAGCATAAGCATAAGCTCATGCTTATGCTCATGCGGAAATAGAGAAGGAGCTTATGCGGAATGAGAGAAGGAGCTTATGCGGAAATTTACGCATAAGCTCATGCTCATGAATGAGCATAAGCATGAGCTTATGCTTATGCTTATGCATAAGCATAAGCATAAGCTCATGCTTATGCTCATGCGGAAATAGAGGAGGAGCTTATGCGGAATGAGAGAAGCATAAGCATAAGAGAATAAGAGGGATGCGAAAATAGAGAATAAGGGGGAAAGGAAAGAGAGAAGGGAAAAGAGAGAGGGGGAAAGAGAGAATAAGAGAAGAGGGAAAAAAGAGAAGGGGGAAAATGAGAAAAAGAGAAGGGGGAAGAGAGGGTTCCTACGCCCATCACTGCAGCTAGCGCTTAAGGCGCTAGCTGCAGGCAAATGCAAATAACAAAAAGCTTAAATGGAAAGAAGAGGAAGCACTTACCTGTAAAAGTATGTCCCGCTCGGTGTAGTGGACTGGGCCCACAAAAGAGAGACTATGTCCCGCTCGGTGTAGTGGACTGGCCCTACAAAAGAGAGAAAACAACCCATTTTTTCAAATAAGATGTTAGTGGAAAGAGGAGATTACAAAAGCAACTTCTTGAAAGGAGACAAGGAAAGAGAAGATTGAGGAGACAAGGAAAGGTGGAGATTGAGGAGAAGAGAAGGAAGAGAAGGAAGAGAAATACAGAAAGAAGAGGTGAGTTTCTTTCTTTCTTTCTTGAAATTTCGTTTTTTGTTTGAATCCTTTCTAATCAAGCATGAAAACTAGTTTAAAACTTTAGCAATACAAGTAGAAACACTCACAAAACCAAAGCTAACAAACAAACAACCTACATTGTTGAAAAAAACTCACCTTTTGAAGAACTTTCTTTCTGGAAACCAAAGAGGGAAAAAGGAGAGAGAGGGTGCACAAGAGGTAGGAGGAGGGTGAGGAGTGGGAAATAGGGTAGGAGGTTGCTTGGAATAGATGGGAGGTCAGTGAAAATAGGTGGGAGGAGATTTTGGAGAGCTTAGTTTAGAGATTAGGAAAGCTTTGAGCAAAACGCCGCGAGTTTCGGCGTTTCGGGTTTTAACCCACAGCGTCGCTATATAGCGACGCTTATTCGTCGCTATATAGCGACGTTTTTAATTGAAAACGTCGCTATATAGCGACGCTTTCAATTAAAATCGTCGCTATATAGCGACGGAACAGAGCGTCGCTATATAGCGACGCTTACTGTTTGTTTTTTGATGAGGCCTCTTGTGACTCAAACATGCTATGCCTATAATTGTCAATATCTCCTCTTACTACATAGCCTTACTATATAGGATTTTTTGTTTCAATCCTTACTATATAGCGATGTCATTCTTTTTATATAGCCTCAAGAGAAGCTCAAATTAAACATGCTATGCTCATAATTGTGTACATCTCCTCTTCATGCTTATGTTTTGGTTTTATAAGTGTAGATGGAAGGGACGAGTGGAAGCTCATCCGATGATGCGCCAACGCCCGGGAGCACGAAGTGGCTTACGGAGAGGTTATATTGTCATTGCACTCATTGCAAGCGAGAAGTACGACATCAACGTCGTATTATCATGCGCCACTTGCGGATGTATGGGGAGGAGCCGGAACCAGTACCCCCCGTTGGTGTTGCACATGTTGATGGATCATCGGTAAGTCAAAGCTATTTAAGTTCGCAATCTTATTGTATACCCGGAATTAGAAGATCTTCTATTTACACGAATGAGCTTATGACAGGATGACGAGGGTGACGAGGGTACACATATACCTTCTCACTTTCAACAAGACTATAGTCTCCCAGATGACGACGAGGGTATGGTCGACATGATGGATTCCATTTTTAGGGGCACTACATCCCACGTACACGTGATGTCAGAGTCTGAGGTGAAAATGCGAGAGTTGCAATCAACACAATTGTACGAGGGTGCCAGGATGTCTAAACTACGTGCTTGTCTCTCAATCTTGAATCTACAAGTACAGTATGGGTGGTCGGATACAAGTGTCTCGGCCTTAATGAGGTTAGCCCTTGCATTAATTTGATTGACTCATTATTTGGATATTGTTTGTTTTGAGAATCATCATTTGGATAGTGTCTTTGTCATAGGTTGCTCCAAAAGATGTTGCCTGCACCAAATACCATGCCCGCATCAAGAGATGAAGCGAAAAAGATGCTAACAATGGTGGGTATGGATTATGATACCATCCATGCTTGCCGTAATGATTGTATTCTCTTTCGTCGTGAGCATGGAGATTTGGCTAGTTGTCCAAAGTGTGGGGAACAACGATATAGAGATGACTTGCAGGGTGAGAGGATACCGGTAAAGGTCTTAAGACACTTTCCCATCATTGCAAGAATACAACACATGTTTCGATGCAAATCCATAGCGGAGTTGATGACATGGCATGCATCTCATCGGTCCACTGATCACACATTGAGGATTCCCGCAGATTGTGCGGCTTGGAAGCACATAGATAATCAGTGGCCGGACTTTGCGAGAGAGCCACGCAACTTACATCTTGGGCTAGCCATGGACGGCGTGAATCCTTTCGGGTTACGCTCGACATCTTGGTCGACATGGCCCATAGTCGTGGTGAATTACAATATCCCACCATGGCTAACAATAAAAAAGGGACACCTCATGCTTGCACTACTTGTGCCAGGAAAGTACAAGGCAAGAAACATGGACGTGTACATGGCACCTTTGATAGAGGAGTTACAGATATTATGGAGAGGAGTGCAGGTCTTTGATATTTCCAGAGCTCCTAGGCATACCAATGATATTTCCGTCAGGGGTATCTTGATGTGGACCATGCATGACTACCCAGGATATGGAGAGTGCGCAGGTACGTGGTTATGTCTTTACATGTACAATGAGGGATTATGCTTTTTTTACTCTCTTTTGCACGCATGTCTTGTACTAACATATTCATGCACGCGTGTAGGGCTTGCTACAAGTGGGTACCATGCTTGTCCTGTTTGTGGACCCGCTCTGAAATCGCTTGCACGCTACTCCAAACACATGAGGAAAAATGTTTATGAAGGTCATGCTCGATACCTTCCGCTCGACCATCTCGCACGTGGAGGTCAGCTTGATCCACCACCATCATATTTAAAAGCAAGTGATTAGATTCAAGCTTGGAGGGAGAATGGAGAGGAACCTGCTCCTGGTATGAAGAGGCTATCGATCTTTCACGAGCTTCCTTATTGGGGTCAGTTACAAATCAATCATCTCTTGGATCCCATGCATATCTTTAAGAATGTGGGGGCTACCATTTGGGCACACTTGGTTGGTTCCAAGGACTCGAGAGGAGTGCGAGAAGACTTGCGTGCTATGAATAGGATGTCTCGTTTGTGGCCCCAAGTGCATGCTTCAGGAAAAGTTGTCCTCCCGAAAGCAACGTGGATCCTCTCTACAAGGGAGGAGGCAGCGATCAAGGCAGACATTGCCTCTTTTCAAACACCGACAGGGTACATGCGTTGCTTGAAAGGAGCATTTTCAAAGGACAATAAGCTTAGTGGCCTCAAGTCCCATGATTGGCACAAGGTCTTACAGGTATTCTAAGTAGAATTAGTGTACCGATAATAGTGATGCATTAGCATAATTATTATTATGTTATATTGTTGACATGATTTCATTGTTGCTTTGATAGTTCATCCTTCCAATTACAATAAAAGGGTGCTTACAAGAAGATGTTAGAAATGCTATATTCAAGATCTGTGGTATTGTGAGGTATGCTTACTATCAATTCGCATTATCTATTTTCTTCATGGACATGTGAAATAGGTGGATATCTCAAATATCTTACATATGCATGGACATGTGAAATAGGTGGATATCTCAAAAAGAGATCTCTATATCGAGCATCGAGAAGGCTAGGGTGGAATCCATCGAAGCCGTATGCTTGCTTGAGAAGCACTTTCCCTCAAGCATTATGACAACTCAAGTCCACTTGCTTGTGCACATAGTTGATGAGGTGGCTATAGCAGGTACCGTTCATAATCGATGGATGTTTTTTCTCGAGCGGTTTATGAAAACTTTAAAGGGGTTTGTAAGACAAAGAGCAAGACCAGAAGCAAGCATGGCAGAGGGATGGCTTGTGCAAGAGTCATTAGTATATATCACAGAGTTTCTTGCATCCACGGATCCTGATATGCCGCAAGCTTGGCACAACAAGGATGATGATCGCATCATTGGCGAGGTCCCCCAAGGAAAAGGGATTGAAAGAAAGATGAGCGAAGAGCAAATGGAGAAATTCAATAAGTTTTGTATCCTCAATAGCCCTGAGATGCAGAAGTGGATTGAGAGATATGAAGTGGCCAAAGCAGAAAGAATAAATGCAAGGACGAGATTCAGAGTAATGTACAGGCGATCACAACCATATCCACGAGATCTGGCTCTTCTCCCTACTCACATGTCACTTGATTGGCTACAACTAGCTATACGTAAAGCCGAACGTGATGGAGAGACAATAAACGAGCGCGAGCGGGAGTTATCATCTGGATGTATGGTGCATGTAAGTTTCTTATCTCTTGATGTAATTAAGTAATTATTTGTGGCAATATATGCTATAAAATAGGTGCATCTTCATTGTTTTAATGATGCTCTTTATAGCTTATGCATTTTGAATTAGTGTAGTCTATTCACAGTGCATTCCAGAAAGCGCATTATTGGGCGCTGTATTGTTTCTGCATCGACAGTCTCATTAATTTTACTCTATTTTTTGAGTTCAATGGAAGTGTGACCTCGCTACCTGCATGGTTTAATTGAGGGCTTGCGTTTATGAGGCTTTTTAGTAAGACAAATCCTTGCTGCAATCACATTTTTTGATCTCTTTAATTGAAGTTCCTTGTTTACAAGCCCATGTAATTCTTTTTGGCAAGTAGGATTAAATGTTGGTGCTTTCTCCATGCAAGATAGACTGAATACATCCTTGTGTGTTTGAGTTTTACAAATGCACACCGTATTTGTTTCGTTTCTTTAATTTTCAGCATCCAAGCGTTCATGCATGAAAACAGATTTGCAAGATGATGCAACTTCAAACACCTCCATAACACCAAAGCATGCAAATGACCCACCACTTTCTAGTACTCCTTACAATGCTAGCCCTATAGTTCCACTACATCATAACTTTATAGGTGGCGGAAACTCACTACCCACTCTCTCAATAGATATTCTTTCAAAATTCATTCGCCATCGCTTCGCCTTTGAGTGCAAGTTGTTAGTGAAGTATGGTATCTTTAGAGCATGCAATGCCAACTATCATGTCTGTATCCGTGTTGACATGTGTGATTCGTGCAACTACGACACAATTACCCTAGTTGTTCCACACACCGCAATATAAGGAGTACCTTGAGATTGACTCCTTCTATAGTATCGAGGGAGCAACTGTTGTGCCAAAGGCCAGTGGTGAGGGGGGGACTTCCACCTATTCGCTTCATGTTAATGCAACAACTGCAGTGATACGAGGTGAACCATTTGATGGTACCATCTCCTTCTTTCCTGAGACCACCATCACATTGAATTTCCCTTGGGTGTCTTCAATTACAAATGCTGGCCTAGGTACCATATCCATAGTTGCTGCCACAATAGCTTTTGTGGTAATCAAAGTCGACTCCAAGGGTGGATTGAATGATGACCCTTAAAGGAAAAGAAGTTGCCATGTCCTCCATCCGCAAGTGCATCACATCCTCCATAGCCACAAGTGCACCCATGTCACCACAACCAACCCACACTTGCAACAATTGTACCCACCAGAGTCTTCTTTCCACATCCTTCATTCCATACAAGTTTGCACACTCCACATCCTCTAGGTCTTTCCCCATTTGTAACATGTCCTCCATCGGGGGACGAGCATTTTCTGAGCAAAATCTTCCGAGCGTCCGAGCGAAGGAAAAAAAAAGCTTCCAACTATGCAAAAATATGGCAAAAATGGATCGGAAGTAAACATAGTTTCACTTAGAAATATGCAAAGTATTATAGCAATACCTATTTTATACACGAATCTTTACGTGAATCTTTGGGAATGGTGAGAACAGAATGGGATGGCTTTTGAAGAGACCCACATGTAGAGTAGACTTCTCCATGAAAATTCCCTTATGATCCTTCTTACAACTTTTACTTAATAGGGGGTGACATTGAAAAATCTCTCTCAACCTATCTTCATGAAAGGGCTTCTCCAAATAAAAGTCATTGAAGCAAGCCATCAAGGTAGTTTCGCTAGCGAAACCCCTTTGAAGTAGTCTTTCAAGGTAGTTTCGCCGGCGAAACTACCTTGGACAGCACTTTTAAAAGTGACATAACTTTCACATCCAATGTCCAAATATAGTCATTCAGCCACTCAAATTGATCGGAAAACCCCATTTGAGTACATCTATGGGGTTATATTTTGGAAAATATTGCATATATAGTATTAAATATTACATGTATTTTATGAAAGTGATATTTAAGCCCAAGTTAATACTTGTTTATAGTAATTTAAACTTCTTTAAAAACATGTCCATAAATATCTTATTATTAATACTATAAAAAAGATATTGCCATATGATATAAATGTGTTTAATAAGTAATTATTTATGTATAATATTATTACATTGAGAGTGATTATGAGGGATGTTTCTTAAAGGAATTATTTTTCAACACTTTTTTAAGGTAATAACAAGGGTACAAATGGATGTCTATGAATAAGAAGATGTATGTCATGTAAAAATGAATGAGTGACTAGTCTGTATAAAATAAAAGTGAAAATACCATGTTTCCTAAAGAAATACTATTTTTTAAATCTCTTGAAAAACACACTCGAATAAACCTGCTCATAGGTTTTTGCTCATAAAATTGACGCATCCTCCTCCATCGCATCCTCTATCACATTCACACCAACCATATGTTCCATCTATTGCACTTCATCACATGCATGGCGATGAAACATTCTGCCATTCATAAGTGATCATCGCAGACAGCCCACACAATGAGGATTGTGCCATTGTGAGTTCACTATCCCTGAACGATACGCGATTTAATGAACATACAATTGTATGCTTCCTGCTTTGGTCTTTCTTCAATGGGCGGAACTAATTTCTACTCGTTCCGCAGTTAACGTTTGTGAATGAAAGAAAGAGCGTGCAAGCACAATTGATCCAAGAGTTTCAATGACAATGGCATTGTCATGCATAGTTTGCAAAATGTTTCATACATGCGAGCTCGAGATGCAATGTGCGTCTTCGATTTTACTATTTTAGGAGACATCCCTGAGGGCACTCAGAGGGAGGAGTTGAAGCAAGTCTTCATCAATCAGGTCACTGGCTTGGGTTATGGGCATAGGGTAAGTATCTCCATTTTGTTAATGTTGTCATAATTTTTCAGCAAGGCTTCACTCAAGGAAATTGGCGTTTGTGACAGGTTCATGGCATTCTCCACTTCACTGCATTAAATGGGCCACTTTTGGATTACATGTGCTCTGTTTGTTTCAGTACTCGTGTGAGCCGTGATCCAAGTAGGCCTTTTTGCCTTACTTGCGACGCACCTCATGCTTTTATGTGCACGCCATGTTTGAAGGGGAGAATTCTCATGGAAGATGGATCGGATGCATTGTTCAAATTAGAGGACCCCAGGTTGATGAAGTCCTTTCCTTGCAAACATCGTTCCTCATACTACATGAAGATAGCATTATGCGCATCCGTGGCATGCTTTTGGAGTTGAAACCAGTTGGTTTCTTTACAATCAACAGCTTGGGACATGTCATTGCCTTTGATGCTGATTGAGTTTACTACATAGCATCCAGACATTTGTTTTTTGTCGAAGCTTTCCTTAGTGCAGGAGAGGGAACCCCCCTTCCATTTTGGCTTGTAATGGTGCTTTTACGTTGGCATTGATTGCTCATTTTGATAGTGGCAATGTTGGCCTTACTTTGACTTGTAGTACATCACATATGGATCTCATTTTGGTTTTTATAGAATTTTGCTATTCAAACTCTATGGAGGCTTTGTGTAATCTTTCTTTTCTTGGTTTCATTTGAATTGCAAAATTGTGCTCCTCATTTGCGTTATATCATCACAAGGCATTGCTGATTGTTGATTCATATTTGAATCAAAAAGATCCGGGCAAGTAGCTATATTGAACTAGAATATATATAAATGAATTTAGTGCTTCCTAAAAATTGTTAAATAATATTTTCCATTTTGACTTAATTTTTAAAGTGAATTTAGAACATAGATTTATGTAAACTTGCAATTTGAGAAGAATTAATTATGATATCAAGAAGAGCACTATAATAGTATATTTTTTGAAATACACTACAATATTTTATAAGAGTAACAATACATGAAAATTTATGTAGTATACTTAAAAGTGGTTATTATTGGAATTGTTATAAATGGAGTTATATATCACTAAAAACATGACATTTTTAAAAGCATTTTTTAATAATAGTTCATACATGAATTATTTTATGTGTATTGAAAAAAAGTAGTAATGCTTTGAAAACGAAAAAAATTGAGTAATATATGCTATGAATTAAGAGTCCTTCAAGAGTATGATTTAACTATAGTTTAAAATAGGAAGTCCTTTACGTGTATTGAAAATGGGCTTCTACTTAAATATACTAGATTATGTAGAAGTAAATTTTTTTTGTAGATGTTGGATTTCCACTGAGGTTATTGTAGCCATATTTCGAGTCAGTTGTGTTGAGTTCTCTTATGAATTTCTCTTCGAGTGTATCCGCTTTGCTTTTAAAGTTTGTGGTGGCTAGGATTTCTGTTTTGAAGTTCGGGTGGAACGGTTTGTACCTGTTAACATCATGTTTCAGTTTTAATGGAGGATTGGTTTGGTGCTGTGCTATCCGTTTTTCAATATTTCTAGTTTGTCCAATATATCGTTTTTCTATAGCAATACATAGAATAGAATATATGTAATATGGGCCTTTTGTGCCTTTTTCTTTGTCTTCTTCGCGATTTCCTATTTGAAATAGTAAAATGAAGTACGATGAGTTTTTTCATGTGTGTTAGAAAATGATCTTTGTATGTATTTTAAGATATGGAGTCAATAATGTACCTGTAAGTGGCAAAAATATATAATTCTTTGGTGGAGTTGGGAAAAACTCAAAATGTTCGCCATATGCTTCTTTTGCAAAATTCAAATCAATAATGGAAGTTATACCTTCTATGGTAAATGGCAACTCTTTTGCTTTTTTTAAATCATCTATTTGGAACATGTTGTTGAACTTCGCCAGTATGACATATCCAGTCTTATAATCTATTTTGAGGAGTTTGGCTAAGCTTACATTGTAGCCAAAGTGTAGAAGTTCAAGGCAATAAGCTGAAATTCCTTCTGAGTGCTTATCTATTATAGCTTGTGCTTCTGTTCTCAACATCATTGGAGTAATGATATCGTCCTCTTTTGTGATTTTACGAATTATGTACTTAGTTAGACCTGCATTATGTTTGAATTGATATTATGTATATGTTATTTATTGTATTTTCAAAATGAAAAGTTTAATCATTTTTTATAAATAAAATTGGGTTACTAACCGTTTGCTCTCATTTCTTTGTCCCCATGTTCTACCTTCCATTGCTTCATGTTGCTTGTTATCCATGAAATTCCTAAGGTCTTGCAGTGTGCTCCATCCATAAATGTATTCATTTGGTTCCTTTCTAGCCATGTTTGCGAGACGCATTTGAGCTATATACAAGAAATAATTTTGTCCCTTTGTTCTTTTTGTTGATTTCTCTTGATCTTGTTGAGCCAATCGGGCTTTACTTTTGAATTGATTAAAGATCTGTGAAATAGTAATCTATTATAAATTAGAATATAAACTAATGTAAAGAAATACTACAATGCGTAATATTGAAAACGTACCTCGTCTGATGTTGTCATATTTTATTGTTGGTTGTTCTTCAAATAAGTTTTTGATAGATCCTGCATATTAGTTTGTATATCAAAAGTTTCTTTTGTCTTTTATTGATGAATATTTAATAAAAGGATTTTCTATTGATTACTAATTTTTTTAAGTTCATGTAAACATTGGAATGAAGTCAGATGGATTGATTTTATTTAAGATTCTTAAGTTGTTTCGAGTTGTGACTCGTGAAAGCATGACATATGTTGGGCCTGGTACAAATGATTTTTGTATTACTATAAGAGCCTTTCCTTTGAGTGTGCATCCTTGTGACTTGTGCCCTGTAATTGCATATGCTAGTGTGATTGGAAAAGTTGTTTTGTGATACCATATGGAGTTTAATACCTGTCGTTTATGTTTTGATCGTCTTAGTGTGATTTTTTCATTTGTTGATAAGATCTTGGCATGAATTTTTAAAATGTTGTTTGTGTTATTATCTATTTCTAGTGATATGACACTTGCAATAGCACCATTTGTAGCTCCGATTGTGAGATCTATATTTTCTGTGATCATCACTTTTGCTCCTATTGCTATTTGTTGTATGGAGTGGAAATCTGGATCCATTATCCATTCTTTTAATTCTAAGATTTGATCTGCATTGGATGTCATAGTGACGCTTTTAATTTGATTCTCATTGAATTTCTTATGTAGTATGAGCTCATTATAGTATCGTGTGCACAGTATAGTTGTGTCCTTGTCAATGAAATCGTTTGCTTCACTATCACTTATGATTAAATTACCTAGGTAATACTGAATCTCTTCTACCGTTGGTTGTCTTATTTTGATTATGTTTAAGAATTCTATGTATGTTGGATCTTCTAGGTGACGTATTGATGTGTGAAGGAATGAAAAGGTTGGAGTTGTCTAGAAACCCGAGTTTCCAATATAGCATTTTCTACAAAATTCATTTTCTTACACCTTGCATTTACATACTAGAGGCAATTGGGACATATCTCCAAATAAGAGCATCTTTTTATTTTCAAAAGGCTACAAGATTGTTTGCTTGCAAGTTTCGCACAACTGTCTGATTACTATGTTTAATGTTTGACATGTCATCATTGAGATCTCATCAATTATTATGATTTGCAATTCTATGTATCGTTCGTCTAACACTGGTAAGGAGGCATGAAACATATCGTGTCTCTTTGGTAGAGCAAACTAATGATGGACAGTAGTTGCTAATCTACTTAGTCTCATTGCAGTTGCTCCTGTTGTTGCTGCTAGAACAATGGATTTTCCTTGTTTTACATAATTATAAGTAATGTACTTGATCATAAATGTCTTTCCTGAACCAGGAGTACCACAAATGACATGAAGTCCTATGGGTGATCCATTTATCTTTTCGTAAATTTCTTGTTGTTCAGAAGAAAGAGTTGCATTTTCGAAGTCCTTGAACTCGTTCATCATTTGAAGTAATTTTGTGCGTGTTGTGTTATGTATATTAGTATCTTCATGAATGTCGGTTGAAGCCATGAAGGAGTTTTGAATAACACGTAATGGACTTTTTGGGAGTATCATGTTTGTTAGTTGGTGGCGATTTTGATCAATTAGCAAGTGCACTTTGCAATATTGATCAATCAGAGATTCGATGTCTTCTTATGTTTTTACGAGGTCTCGGATATGACATTCTAAGAAGTAAGATTTCGTATGATTGTTTTCAGAAATGAGCTCATTCTCATTTCTAAAATTTACGTTCTTTAGTAGAAGGTTGTAAAAAAATCCTAAAAATGATGAGCAGGGTGGTAATCTGTGAAACGTACAATCTGTGTTGATGGATATACATAATTTCTAAAAGAATCTACGATAGTTATGTTATCTTTGTTTTTTTTCTTTGACTTTTGGACATTGTATTGTTTCCAGAATTCATAGAAAGTCAAGTTCTCCATGACACTTGGACAACTGCAATATGTATCTATAGGATGCATTACAGAAACACAATGTTCACGAAGGTATTTTTGGCACATAGATGGGGGAGAGGAGTCAATGAAATGCACAACTTCGCTTCTTTGAATGGTAGATATTTGTAAGCATGACAATGCTACCTTCAAATTCCTTTCATCTCTTTGTATGACCATGCTAGGCAGTCACGGTATTC
This sequence comes from Dipteris shenzhenensis, assembly GCF_047967505.1. NCBI lineage: Eukaryota > Viridiplantae > Streptophyta > Polypodiopsida > Gleicheniales > Dipteridaceae > Dipteris > Dipteris shenzhenensis. Next base: position 11,911,285 of record NC_141597.1, read on the forward strand.
CATTAGGAATGCTTTGAGTTTGGTTTCATCTTCTTGTCGAAGCTGTTTCCCAATGAAAACCAGTTTTTCTTCCTCCCCTTCAAGGGCGAGGTTTATTGTGCGTGTTTTTGCCGGTCCCTCATAGATTGGAGTTTCTCCAATGCTATCGATTTCTTGAACTTCAGATTCTCTTAGTGGTCTTGGCATTGCTATTGGCGCATTGTCACGTGTGTAATTCTTGAAGTATTCCGGCACTTCTCGAAGATCGGCCTCTTATGGTGTTGAACTAGCCTGACATGTGCCATGTGCACTGGGTGGCATAGTTGCATTTACCAATTTGTTAGGCTCTTTTTGGCTTTCTTTTTCTGAAGTCTCTTGATTGAGCTTCATCCGCACATGTGGCTTATATTTCCGAAACTTCTTATGTTGGTGTTGGGAACTATGGGGTAGCTTTTCCACTGGTAAGGTGTTTCCAAGTAAGGGTTCATTTGTTGTGCATACTCCTTCCAGTCCCTCAGGGGACCATTCAAGAGGCGGTGGTTCTGATTTTGAGGGTGCTGGATTTGCAAGGTACAATTCGACGATGGACTCATTTGAATTCATTGAAGTGTTTGGCCTTGGATTTTTTTGCAATTTCCTCATTCAGCTTTCTTGTGGGGATCTTCTGCTGTTATTCAACTTTGGAGATTCAACTTTTGGGAGCTCGACTACCATTAGGGCATGCAGAATGACTAAGTCATTATCAAAGATTTGATCTTCAATTTTTGCATTCTCAGCCTCTGTTTCAAGGTCCCAAGGAAAATCTGAGTCATCATTGGTATGGGTATCTTCTTTAGGTTCATTATCCCACTCGAGGTCAA